>NC_046223.1:72703054-73019617 GCF_009819885.2 Catharus ustulatus | reverse complement strand
TACATAGGGAAGTGCTGGGAATTCCAAAGTACGGAAGAACATCTTAAAAACAAGGTTTTGAAACATCTGTGCATCTAGTGTTAACAACCACCCCAACGCTACTTTTGTAAAACAAAACATGCGATCCATTTACCAAAAAATGCACCTACCCAAAATACGCACTGAAGCCTTAGGGATTTAAAGCACTGGGGCACAACAGATTTTATGAGTAAGGGAGGAAATTGCAACTCATACTCGGAATGTATTTCAGTCTCATATCATCTACTATAATGCATATTGCTACTTAAAAGAATCATAAAGGTGTACCTAGTTATTGATACACAAAACAAAACTGAATCCTAACTGATTCATAAGTTAAATCTTTCCATAATGTGCATTCTCCTCCTTCTGTTTACCACCTAACAATTACTAGTGTGCTTGCCTTGGAGGATGCTTTCCTGACCCCTCTCTTACCATTTTGACCATTATGAAAGCACAACGCAGGGAGAAAAGATCCTGCTTATAATGTAAGATGAAGGCAGTTCTCTGCCTTTGCAATCATTCTTAAAGAAAGCCTGACTGATTACTTTCACATCCTGGCTTAAAAATGGAATGAAAAAATTCCACCAGAAAAAAACACTGCTGTTTTGCTGTTCATTACCAAAGAAGTAACTCTCTACTCTCTGAATTCCCATATCTAACATACTAAATTTTGACAAATGAAAAAAATAGTCTGAAAACCACATAGGAAATTATAAAACTGTACACATGCTGCATGTGGAAAGCAATTTGGATTTCATCAAGCTTGTTAATAGTAATCATAAATGAAAATTAATATTTACTTTAAACAAGATACTAAATAATAACAATAACAGTAATGGTGATTATCAGTTTTACAGAAGCTTGCTGTTTAGGATTTAAATGTCCCACACAACATTGTACTGTTCAGTTCACTAATGCAAGGTAAATGTACAGAAGTTGCTTCTTGCATGCACATTGTCCCACTAAGTATTTTACCTTCTTCACGTAGGTTGGCAGAAATGTCCCTAATTATTCATTATTGACTCAAGAATGTTATTAAAAACACAGGGGTTGAGACATTGTGTATTAACTTTATTCCCTTTAAAGCCTCACGGTGGTACATTGCTTCATATATAAAAAACAGGTCATAATGAAAAGTGTTCTTGAGTGTTGTTTCTGAAGAGGTCAACTGTTCTTTTACATTTTGGGCAAATGTTAACACACACATGTTTGCTAGTAACATTAAATATCTCTTTGATAACATGTGGATAAACTGCTCCATTTCCTTATCTTTTAGTCTCTAGTGAAGGATACAACATCCCTCTTACAGCATAGGTATCCTAATAAATAAATGAGAGGAACACAAAAAAAAAAGCTGATTTTTTAAGATGACACTAGCTAAATTTTACAAGATGTGTACATTGAACTGCTGTTTAACAGCCAAAATTAGCACCTTCTCTTACGCATACCATCCTGTAACAGGACTTTATCACAAAATTGCAATGGTATTACACTGCGAAGAAATTAGAGTATGATTTATCCAGAGCCAATCAAAACCACTGTACACATATTCATTCTCAGCAAGTGAAAATGATTCATCAATTAATCTCAGCGAGCACTCAAGTGTCTGGGATCCCGCTCCCTGTTTCTGAGTCTCTGCCTGTATTTCATAACAAGCACTGGGCAAACCACAGAAAGCAACCAATGCTTCCCATGGGAAGTCCAGAGCCTTGAAAGCTGGTGTGGGCAGGTGGAAGCAGTCCTGCTCCACACAGCAGGTGAGCAGAGGGCTGCTCTAATTGCCTGGCAATGGTGAGGAACTCTGTCCCTCGTGATGTTTTAGAAGACTGATTCCTAGAGAATTAGCTGGAAATAATGAAAACGATTCTCAACACCCAGCTCTACAGTGCCAGAGTCAAAAAGGACTGGAGGCGTGTGCCCTCTGCTCAGGCTGCCCAGGAGATGCCTCCTGTTCCGGGTGCGTGCTGCTTTCCAGGCTGTCTCTTGGAAAGCTCTCCTGCTGGGCTGAGAAGCAAACCTAGAGAACTGCGAGTTCTGCGTTCTGCTTTGGGAGCCAAGTAATCTGCATCTTTTATTTCCTAGCTGAAGCACTGGGTTCAATAATTTCAATATTGCAATTATCCTCAGGGTAGATTTGATTGCTCCAATTTGTAAAAAACAATCCAACTCAAATTCAATTCAACTAAATTAGACATAAGTACCACTCCAAGACTGAGCCAGAAAATGTATTTCTTAGAAGCAATGTTTGCCTCTTGTTCAGATCTATGGGCCAGTTGATTTGACTTCAAATTTTACATAATTTTGACAAGGCCTTATAAATTTCAAAGAAGCAGAGGGTTGAAGAAGTCCAGTACCTGAAACCACCCTAATAAAAAACCACTACCAAACAAAAATCAGGTAACTCATTTGAAAGTGACCACCCAAATGGTGCCTCATTTAACTGAGCAAAGAGCAAAATGCAAGTAGACAGTATATCAAATACTTGAAGCAAATGCTTTGTATTCTATCCATTTTGAGGTAGCAGGGTGCTGCAGCATTATTTCTCAATAAAATTTGTTCTTGATACCCAGTAATGACACTAGTAATATTAGGTACTGTAAAAAATAGTATTCTAACATTACAAGTATCCTGACTACAAATACATAAGTACTAAGTTCTAAAACTACAAAGAAAAAAGATTTTTAGGAACCAGCAGATGTTGTTGGAAGCACTACTCTTATGGACAATAAAAACCCCTACATTTAACATAGTTTGAAAACCTCTTTTGCTGTGGAGCAGGATGTGAAGCCTCCACTGAAGCCAGACTGCAACAAGGACATTTTTCCAGTACGACTTACAGGGCATGTTCTTAATTTGGGTCTTCCATATTTTGTTTCAATTAAGTTCAATATGCAGATTAAATAAATTCTTAAAAACTCAAAATCACTCCTCTCAGTTTTCTCACAATTTGCCTAAAACTGAAGTTTTCTCAATCAGTCCTCTGTACTTTTACCAAGCAGCAATTTGCAGGGGTCAGCAAAACACTAACCTGGTTTATTTCCAGCGGTAAAACATGAATTTGTCTTTTCTTCAATCACGTGTTTTCCACTGGTCTATTAAAAACATTTTGCTTTCCTCTCTCCCCTCTCACTCTGCTTTTACTTTAAAATACTGTTCCATGTGAATTTTGTGCAGTTTAAATTCCCCTCCAAACGGTTTTCAACTTTCGTTTATTTTTATCCACTGAACTTACCTAAACTATGAAAATACTTAGCAAAGATAAAAATTCAGTTGGTCAAATGCTGAGTTTGATTTAGCAGGAGAGAAGAAAAGAATGTACCAGCATATGGGTAATTATTTGTTCTATGAGATATAAATCGTTCAAACTGGAAACAGGGAAAAGGTTCCTCTTTCCCTGCTTAGATGTCTCTGCCCCATGGGTCAGGCATACACTGTGTTAGGAGGTGTCAGCGACAAACCCTACTCACACTTCAACCCAAAAAAACTCTGGGACTGCGTCAACGCTATGTGGGAGCCGTCACATGGCTGCTGGCCTGCCGCCGGCTCGCATTCTGCTGGTTCAGAGTTTGTTCCCGTCTATTTACAAACGGCTGTGTGGACACACCGCAGGGAAAACTGGGGTAGAGGCAGCGGGCGACGAGGGCAGGGGTGCGGGCAGTGATCGGGGCGGAGACAACGGGTGATCGGGGCGGAGGAAGCCGCGGGTGACCTGGGGGCAGATGATCGGGGCAGGGGCGGCCCGTTCCCCCGCACTGCCCTTCACCGGGCCCCTCGGAGCGCGACCCAGCAAGGACCGGCACGAATTCCAGCCCAACCACCCGCCCGCCGCTCCTCCCGCCGGGTACGATAGGACAGGAGGGACCCTGACCCCGGCCCTGGGACGCGTGGCCCCGCGAAGCCCCGGGGCGGTGCCCGGCCGGTGCCGGTGCCCGGGAGTGCGCGCCCGGCCGGGGCTCCCCCCGCGCCCACCGAGGGGCGGCGGAGCGGCCGCCACGTGGGAGCAGCGCGCGCGGCGGCGGCGGCGCGAGGCCCCGCCCGGGGGCGGGCGCTGCGGCGAGGGACGCCCCGCGCGCCCGCACGCGGCGCGGCCGCGGCCGCTTCCGCGGTCAGACCCACGAGCCCGAGGCGGAGGCGGCGGTTGGTGCTTCCGGTCCGAACCCTGCCCGGGCGGATCTATGTGGCCGGCGCGCGGGGGAAGGGGGGGGGAAGGGGTTAAGGTGAGGCTGGAGGTGACGGCGGCGTGACCGTTCCGCTGTCCCCCCGCTCTCTGTGGTCCCCCTCCCCCAGCGCCGCGGATGGAGGCACCCGGGCCGGGCGCGCGACCCGCGCCGCCGCAGCGCCGTTCGGAGCGGCGAACAAAGAGACCCCCGGCGGCGCGGCCCCGGCCCGCGCGCGGCCGGGGGAGGGGCCGGCCCCGCGCCTCCTCCGCTCGGCCCCCCCCTCTCCCCGTTCCTCCCCCACCCGCCGGGGCGGCGCTCCCCGCTCGCCGTGGGGTGCGTGGAACGGCGCCCGTCCCCGCCAGCGGCGGCAGCGAGACTTACCTCTGCCCCGCGCGGGGCCACGGGAGCCCTGGGGCGGCGGGGGCGTCTGGAGCGGCCGCCGCTGGAGCCCGCGCTTCCCCCCCGCTCTTTGTGTGCGAGGGTCCGCGCGCTGCGCTCTCGCGTGACGTGACGGGACCGTGTGTCATTTCCGCACAAGGACACCGAGCCCCGACCCGCCGCGGCCAGCGCCACCCGCCGCCCCGGGGCAGGGGCAGGGGAGGGAGGGAGCGGGGGTGGGGGGGAGAGCGGCCCGCTCCTCCCCCGTCCCCTGGCTCCCCACCCCCCGCCCTCCCCGGCGCTGCCACTGGGAACGCGCGCGGTTCCCACTGGAGACCCCGCGTGCCCCCGCCCCGCGCGCGCCCCGCCGCCCACTCGGTGCCGCGCGGGCAGAGGCCCCTCCGCCGGGGGGGCCGCGCGCCCGCCCCGCGACACGCCTTCCCCGGGACCCCGCGCTCGCACGTGGAGCCGCCGCCGCTCAGGGACACGGCCCCGCGTGACGGCTCCGGGGCCGGGAACCGGCGGGGCCGGAGCGCGCTCGCTGCCGGCGGCCACCGTCGCATGGAAATCGCGCTCCCCACCTCCGCCCTCCCCGGCCGGGCCGCTCCGCGCGGTCTCGCGTGGACGCGGCGCCCGCGCGTCCCGCGGAGTCAGGCGGCGGGCCGCGCACGTGCGCGCGCGGGGGGGGCGCGTGCCCACGGCAGGTGGCGGCGAGCACGTGGCCGCGCGCGGGCACACGGTCCCGCATCCCCCCGCGCGCCTTCCCAACACCCACCCGCCACTCGCGTCCCGCCACCGCCAGGCTGCGACAAAACCGGGGGGATCCGGTCATCCCCAGGCAGAGCCGCGCTCCGGCCGCGCCGGCGGAGGGACCGCCCGGCAGTTCCCAAGACCCCGGCCGCACCGATCCCGTAAATCCGTCCCCACGCCGGCGTGCCCGCGGGTCAGCCCGGGGCAGCGCTGCGGGCGGAGCTGGGGGACGCGCCGAGCGCTCCTCGCACACACGGGCTGTGACACCCGCACGCAGCCCCGGCCCGGCCCGGCAGGCTCCGGCCCCCGGCGCTGCCCGGAGCTGGTGGCACCCGTGGGAGCGCTGCCCGGCCGCCTTTATGTGACCTTAACGCGGCTTTCTGTGCATAGCGCCAAGTAGGAAACGCCGGTGTTTGGTGCCGCGTTAGGCTTAAGCCTGTACTTTGAAAAAAAAAAAAAAAGGAAAAAGAAAAAAGTTATTTCAGTAAGTTGGTTTAATTCAGATCCAGGCTCTTTCCCACGCTGGTTAAACACAAGACCGCTTCCATGCTCCGCGTTTGGGGGGCAGATGGCAGCAGTGATTTATAAAACAGATATCGCATTCTTTTTTAATTAAGTATCCTTGTAGATTTTATCTTCCCTGAAATTGACAGGAGCACGTAAGACATTACATTAGTCTGCCAAATCATACGTGCCCTTTCGACTAACAGCTTGTAGAAAACCAAACCGTTTCCCAAAGATTAAAAAATAATAATAATTTAAAAAAAAGTGGAAAGCGAAGTCTGGTTTTGTAACCTATGGCCAGTTCTGGCAGTTACATTTTTTGGCTATACGTAACATACCTTTGGAACTTGGCAGCTTTGCGTGAAATGTTTTACTTACACAATGAACTCGGCCAGTGCTGCCGTTCCTAATAAATAGATTAATTTTGCTGTTAATAAAAATACACAGCCATGCGCTCTAATTATATTGTAATTGCTTTACTTTTTTTTTTTTCCTCCAGAGTAAAAGAAGTTTAATCTAAAGATGTTTATAAAAGGTGTTTATTATAAAATAAGTAGATGAGAGCTGATAACTGCCGTGAAGGACGATGGATTCTGTGCAGCATGGAGGAAGTATCCGGTAGAAGTTACGAGGCAAATACACACCACGCAAATGGCAAGTGAATGTGAAGCTAGAACTCGTGAGCTCTGAGCAGTGATGTGAACGTAACAGATAAATAAACCTTCCGTTTGCTATTTCAAACTTTTTTTTTTGTAAATTCAAAAGCAATACAAAGACATGTAAGTCAACTGAGAAATAACTGGAAAAAAATCTCAGATGAATCTTCTGCCCCATAAATAGCTCAGTACTTTCCAAGTCACATGTTGTTTCCTCCGAACTGAACAATACAAAGACTGCCTCTCAAAATAAAGAATCTTTACCAGTTCAGATTTTTGGCTCTTTCTTTAGAAGCAGTTCTCTAAAATTTTCTTCTTCCACTTATGTCGCTCTTCTAAATTTAGCATTTGGGACTTTTGGTATGTTTACAGTGTCATATTCCATGAATAATCCCAACTGATAATAGTTTGTTGATTTTAACTTTGACTGCTCCTTTCATTATTGCTGTTGATAGACAGCTGTTAAAAGGAGCCCTTAAAAGCGGGAACTACCAGCATTGTAACTCCTTCGATGAATCACTCTAACCAAGGATACATTTATTACCAAGACAAGTGTTCTGCAGTTAGCGCATCATTCTCTCTCCGGAGGTAAAGAGCACTTCCCGCGAACTTTTCTGAGCCTGTTAGCGCTATGAACACAGAAGTTTACGGTTTGCCCCCTCCCTTTATTGTAAGGCTAACTGAGGCTTTTCTAGAAAGGGTACCGCGCCTTAACACCTGGCCCAGCTGCTAATTAGTGCTGGATCTCGGTTGGATTTTACTTGAATGCTTTACTTAGTGGGACTAAGGAAAGACAACCATAAGGCAAGAACAAGCCAGTGGAATCCCAAACTCAATTTCAGAGCCCTTGAGAAAATACCTTGCCAGTTTGAACTCCACCTCATTTCTGCTCTATAGTGCTGGCCTGAGGCATTGTAGCTACTAGGGACTCAAGCCCAGGAGGAGACCTGAAGGGCCTCAGCTAAGCATAAAGTAGCACGAGCATATTGTTGCAATAACAGTATTCAATGGAAAGGGAGCGAGCCAAGTTGTCTCCAGGCAATGCAGGTAGCAAGCTTAGATTGGCTTCCCAGCCAGACAAGTCCCATTTCTTTTCACCATTTGAACTTGTGCTATACACGTCATTTATTCAAATGTTCATCTTTCCCCCAATTTGTGCCTTTGGCTCAAAAGCCACTCTGTGACACCGCGGCAATCTCTGAAAAATTCCAGGTCACCGGGGAGGAGAGTAATGGTGCTCTTGCATGAGAACTCTTCAGTAAAATAAATCACTATTGCTCTCGAATACAGTGGGCCATTACTGACGACCAAACTGCAGCGAGACTTCAGTCATGCCACCAACACCGATGTGCTCAGAACCCCAGGGAAGCCGAAAGCATCATCTGCACTTGTATGGATTTCTCCAAGAGCGGACTATGGCACCTCTTTAGACCTTTACTTGTAGAAACTCTTAAGGTGCCAGCCCTCCCCGGAGAATGCCTTCTCTAAGTTAGTCCAGAGGTTCTAGCTGGCCAGAGATTCCCCTGGACAGCGGTGAGGAACCATGGTGGCTGGCAGGGAGGTGGCAGAGCTGGCACTGCTTGTCCCTGAGCTGGGACTCAGAACAGCTCAGTGTGCTGGTGCTTGGTACGACTACAAGGAGCAGAAGAATGAACCTAAATTTAGAAGCCTTTTTGCTTTCTGTGCTGCAAACATTTGGGATAAGCAAGAATCCAACTCGAAACCTTCAGCAAGGCTTCTTTCTTGTAGATCTTTGCAATAGCTTACAGTACTCAGTAGGCAGAGATGTGGCATGAGATGTCAAAGGCACTTTCAGCAGGAACTAATTTTGGCAGTTTCATTCTGTAAAAAGTATTGCTATGGTACTAGTACATCGTCTATCACTTTACCTCATCTTGAAACTAGGCCACCGTGCAGCCAGACGAAAGAGTCATGGAGCCTGGAAGGAAAGGAGATGAGAAACAGCAGCATGTAGAGCCAGTTCCTTGAAACTTATACAGTAATTTCATGACCATAAGGCGCACGGAACTATAAGGCGCACCCCCCGGGAGTTGGCAAAATTCGCAACTTTGTAGATCATATAAGGCGCACTTTTTTTTTTTGCAGCAAGGAGCCGCCCCCAGCTCCCCCCACGCGGTTGCTGGCCGAGGTCCCGTCTCAAGCCGGCAACCATTGGCTCCCGGGCCCGCCTGTACCCGGCAGGGGCGGTGCCGTGAGCCACCGAGCCCGCCTGGACCCGGGAGGAGCAGCGCCGCGGGCCCCCTGGCCTGCCTTCACCCAGCAGCCATGGGTCCCCGGGACTGCCTGGACCCGGGAGGGGCGGCGCTGCGGGGCCCCAGGCCCGCCTCTACCTGGCTGCCGTGGCACTGCCGGCTCCCCTCACAGCTCACGGCTCACACTTCCAGGGTGGCAAATGTCGCAACTTTGTACATCGTATAAGGCACACCGGACTATAAGGCGCACTTCCGGGTTCGGGGGAAAATTTTAGTCAAAAGGGTGCGCCTCATAGTCGTGAAATTACTATATATATTTTATGATAAGACCCTAATCGGAAAACAATCCCCTGTGCAAAAAGACAAGCCCACACCAGCAACCAGACATTTTTCTGCTGCTCTTGAGCTGACTTTCAGGGATTCCTGTGCTGCTGGCCACACCGCGTGTGCAGCAGGCAGGGGACGTGCCCTTTCTTGCGAGGCAGCCCAGAGCCAAGCAGCCGTTTTCTGCATACAGTGCAATTTCTTGACCTGAATGTGGTTCTAGCCTTTGCTGGAAGGGCGCTTGTCCCTGGGGACAGCCAAGTGGATGGAGTCTCATGTTTACTGCGGGTTCCTCTGGGCTGGCTCGGGCTCAGCCGGCCTGGATGGAACGGGCAGGATTGCCCTCTAGAGGGACGTCAGGGGGTCCGCGGGTGTCCTGCTGACTCGGAGCTCCTGCGCTGTCAGGAGCCAGGCACCGACTCACCCAAATCGGGCAGATACTTAAATTAGGCAGCTTGCAATCCAACTTAAATTATTTAGGCATGTGTTTGATATAAATAAACTTCAAAGAGACTGAATATATTAGGAAAAGAAAAAAAAAATGCAGGTTCCAAAATCTTCTGCTTTGAATTAAAGGCTCTGAAAGACACCATTAAAAATCGGTCCAATTAACTCATCGGATTTGCAGTAAAATGTGTTCTGCATTTCAAAGTTTATGAAACGAAAATATTTAATGGCAACTTGATAACAAACTTTGCATACCTCCATGCTCTTCACAGCCAGTCCGACTGAAAGGATATGTATGGGCATTGTACAGGAATATTTGGAACCTCTGTTGGCTCACAGGCAACAATACTGAGCAAGTAACATGCTGCGGGCAATATCCATACATTGCTGTAACCCAGGCACAGATGAACAGTGGCAGACATCTGAACTTTACAAACAGAATTGTTACATGATATTTTGTGGCTTTTTAATTTTATAGCAACGCTACTTCTTGTTCTTAGATACAAGGATATCCACTGCACTGGAAACTTCAAAATTTGCTGTTTAGCTAGACTTCACAGAGATGGGCAAGATGTGTAATTTTGTTGCTTGCTGAATCAAGCGTATCAAAATAGAGAATATAAATGCATCTTCAGATTTTAAAAACAAGCTGGTTCATCTCCAAGTGTGTGTGGGTTGGAAATCTTAAAAGTTTAGCTCACAGAGAAAAAGTTTCAAAAAATGAACACTCATTATAAGAAAACCCTTTTCTAGCCTGGAGTAGCACCAGAGTGTACTGGCAAGACAGCAGATATGTAACTTGAGCACCAAAGGAAGAAGAATTTTATATAAAAGCTTAAAATAAAAATCAGATCAAAGCTGAAGTGGATGAGTAGAACAGAAATGTAACGGAGCTTCAAGAATAGAGTAACTCAACCCAGTGAACAACCTAAATTCTCCTTCTGTGCTGCAGGAGTTTACTTAGACATCAGTTGCATCCATAACTGTTTAAAAACTGACAAATCTGAGCAACTTCACTCTTGGAAGCATAAGTCTCTCTTAATCTCTTGGCACTGCAACCGCAGTTCTCTTTACTCTATGTTAGTTCAGCCAAGAACTGCGCCATTGCGTGCTATTTCACAGCTTTGCATTTAAAAAGAAGCAATGCTCACTTAATGCACAGTCATCCTATTATCGACACCATAACTAACCTTGAACGATCAAACATTTATCCCATAAAGGTCTGTTTGCCAAGTTCTGTTTTACATCCAGGAGAGGTAAACACAGCCTGGAAAGTCCTTTCTCCCAGAGTCTCCCAATCAAGTGCAAACAGCACACTCTCCTTTATGTGCTTAACACTCGGTTCCATATCTTGCCCATTATACAGAGAAAAAGTATTTTGGACCAGTTGCATAGTCTCATACCTCATTTAGACATGTAAGTTCAAATGCTAGCAACAATATTAGAAAAAAAGAATTGTGAAACAATGTAGAAAACTAGGTTTCTCTGAGAACTCGGATGATTTAACTTTTTTTTTTCTTCCTTTTTTTCTTCCTTTTTTTCTTTGTCTGTAAATATCTGTTTTCTTAAATAGAAGAAGCAATATTCAGATTGTAGGAATCCTCTTTGTTTCAGGTCCTGAAACTGAAACAGCCTTTATAGGTTTTTTGAGGTCCAGCTGCTTCTGTCAATGTGTTATACAGTCCTTTTCTCAAAGAAAAAGTCACTGTCTTAGAAGCAGCTAGGGATCCTCCCTTCTCGGTCTTTACCCTCACTACTGTTGGGAAGCTACTCTTGAACCTTGCTCTTTGGGTGGATAGGAATCTTACCTTCTGAATTTGCATTAACATGGATCTCTGGCTCATGGCTACTCGATGCCCTAATCCACCCAGTTATAACCCATCTAGTATAACCTAGTCATATCCTACAGCAGTGCCTTTGAGAACAATCATGAATTTAAAAGGTGAATGTATATTATCCACAGGAATTTCCTTTTGATAATGGTGAAAATTCAATCTGGACTGAATTTTTAATAAAAATGGGAGGCGTGGGGACATGGGTTTATAAGAAGAAAAAACCCCACCTCCTTAGTGGTTATTACTACAAAAGAGTGTGATTGAAAGCAATTACTTTTCATAAAAGTTTATGTAAGGAATATTTCTAATCATTAGTAATGTGACCACTTTTAGTAGCAGCACTCATCTTCAAAAAATACTAGATGCTTAAACCTTGTTTATTTTTCTGCAAAGATATCTTAGCATATTCCATCTAAAAGATATCTTAGAATATTCCATCTAAAAGCCATGTATATTGCTTGTGGTCTTACACGATGTGAGCAGAGGTAGGGACATTCACAGTCTTTACACTTTGGATATAAATAAAATTGTTTGATTAAAAATAAATCTTACTAACACAGACATTTTTTCTCTAATGTTCTCCCACTAAACCCATTTTTATGAAAATAATGATGCAAGCAACTAAGTGTAATTGTAGAAAATTATTGCTAGTGATTTGCATATGAAATACACACCTTTTACAGCCTCTAGTAGCATTGTTCAACGAGCTTATAAATAGTACAGCTGAAATGCTGCAAACAGAAAACAGTTTTCGATGGGCACATGCTATGAATGAAGAAATGTTCAGACACAATGTGCAACTTGGAGAGCTTTCATCAAAACTAGCCAAGAGGGAAAAATGCCTCATTTCCTAACCACGCTGTGTTTGGGATAAGCTGGTCACATAGAAAAACCATCATGCTCCTCTGCAGAGAGTAAAGATTTTTAAAATAAGGGTTCATATTTTCTTTCGGGGGAAGGGGGGGGGGGTGGAATTAATCTAATCTATTGGTACTTGTTGAGATTTTTCTAATGGCTTCTGCATAACATTTAATTTCTGTAGTTTGACATTTAATAACTGCTAAGATTTGAACCTTGCAATTGAGGCTAATCACTTGCTGTAGTCATTGAAGGCATAGAAAAGTCTAGTTTTAAGATATTGTTCTTGTTGCAAGTAAAATACTTTTGTGTACAATTTTAAAACTAAAAATGATGAACATTGTTCTAATAATAAAGCAGAGTATTTTCAGTCTTCGGTATTTGGGGCAAGTGGTTAAGGGAGGAAGACAGTGGAATAGGATAAAGAAGGAAATGTCAAAGTAAGATTTTTTATAATATTGCTGCAAAATTGCAGTTCTCTTATACAATATATCAAAATATGCCTCAAATGGAATTTAACATAGAAATTTCTTAAAAACCAGATAAATCTGAGAACTACTCTTAGTTATCAGTGGGACACCTGCCTGTCACTCTTAGCCAAGGGGAATGTTCTTGTACGATGCGATCCCTCTTTTGTCCTGCAGACAGACTTGCAATTTCACCATGTGAAGTCGGTAGAACACTGCTTTCCAGTTTAGTAGGTAAATCGTCTTGCTGCTCTTTCCATTTTGGAGAAAAAGGTTGTCTTTCCTCAAGAGATGCACACTGACTAAGGCATTCTGCAAACAGGCAGGAATTTAAGTCAACTTCACGCACTGCAGAGAAGGAATCTCCTACACAGGGGGGAGCTCGAGCATTCTCCGGCTGCTGTCGGGGGCTGGGAATACGGCAGCAACGCCGGGAGCTGCGGGCAGAGTCACGCACAAGTGCGAGTGCATGAAGGGCTGGACAAAGGTGACTGCACGAGGCTTTAGTGTATCAATGCCAATTTGATACCCTCTTCTCCCCTTCACAATTCGGAGCAAGCTCGGTACTTTATCTTTTTGGTTATTTAAAAGGCATTTGCTATAAGAATTTTAGCTTAACGGCCACTTTCTCTTAGCTTTAGAAAACCAGGCTTAGCCTAAAAGAGAAACACGTGAATGCTAATTATGTAAATAATTAATGCATTTTAGGGATTTGTTTCTGAAAGGTGAAAAAATAAAAGGACAATTTAATTCAAAGACCGTCAGAACAGATGACTTTCAGAACTGGAAATATTCTTTCCTTTGAACTTCTTTGAGAGACTGAAAAGCTTTAGCTCTTTATTTTTTGTAAGACACTGTGCAGGTAAAAGACTTTGAAGACTACAAAGAATATAAAAAGTTTGATACCTCACTCTCCTGTGAGATTGAAGTAGCTGACAAGAGTAGTGACAGCCAGTGCTCTGACCCAGAAGCCACTTCCTTGACAAATCTGCAGCATGGCACAGTTGCCTGTGTGATGAAAAGTTGCCTGTGCTGATGAAAATTCAAATACTGCTCAGAAGAAAGATCTCACCAGCAGGTGTACCCCTGAGAACACTGGTCTGGCATCCTTAGCACTGCTTGGGGCAAGAAGCACTCCCCAGCAGCTCGCGAGAATGCTTCCTTAATGTTTCCATTAAGCCAAAAAGAGCTTTTCAATCTTTTAGCAACTTCTGTCAAGTTCAACACTAAGTCAAATATGTGCCACGTGTGCATTCTTTCTTGCCAATAAGGCAAGGCACATGGTTACATTAAAAGAAGGGTTACATTAAGAGAAGCACAGCCAGCTGATCAGGTGTGCCATTAAATCCATGCAGTCAAATAAACCTGGTAATCCCTTTCCTTCTCTTGGCCAGAGGTAGGGCCCCTCAGTTCCTGGATGGTGTATTCATTACCTGATCCTTTTTCTGCTAACCAGAAGTTCCACACTGGGGTCAAAGGCATTATCACTTCTTCTGCACCATCTGGGGAACTGCTCAATAGCAACCAGTGGTAATTCTCCTGTATGGGTGCTTTTTGGCCACCAAATTCAAATTCCTCACAGTTCACATACCCCAGCTTCCACGTTTGAGACATCCTACTGCCTCACGCTCTCCTCATGGTAATGCAGACAGAAGCACAGGGTGGCACACAAATGTACACATGGTACCCTCTCCCCTGAGCAGAAAACAGCTCCCTTGTCAGCCTAGATGGCGGCTGGTAGGAAGAGGAGGAAGACACGATCTCTGAATAGCTGGAACTGTTGGCACAGTCTCTCCTCAGCTGAGGCACAGGGGTGAGCAGGAGGGAGATTCTCTTGGAATTGCTGGAGCAGACTGGCCAATCTACCCACAGCTGGGGGCTTGATGTCTGGCCAAGTCATGACACCAGGTGCTGGCATACAATGATGTGCTCCATACAAACTTCCATGGCATGGACCACAGGCACTAGATTTCATCCGGGTCTCTAGAGCTTGGTTGTTATCCAGGCTGCTGTAGATCACCTCTACCACTGCTAATTCCCTCAGAGATTGGATACTCTCAGTGGTTATCCACTCTTGCCTTAAGAGTTTACAAGACCTTCTTCAAGGGGATACTTCTTCACACTCAACACAAGCTACCTGCAGAGGCTGCTGATTTTTGCTCCTTTTCCAATCCTTTTGTTGATGCCCCATTCCCCTGTGAGGGATCCCAGCTGCTGGGCTTCCCTGCTCTCTAATTCCTGACTGTTGGCTCCAGTACCACAGCACTGCAGCAGCCAGCAGATAATTAGCTCACCAGGTTGATGGCTATAATATTTATGTGTATCTTGCAGCTTACTCAGGAAAAAGGACTTGATGGTTTCTGCCTTGTTCATGATTTCTTGTCTCTTTCCTCTCCTGTTCTTGTGACTGTTCATGTTCTGCTGCTCTCCAAATCCTCCTCCTGCTCCCTTTTGGGAGAAGCTTTCTCCCTGACTGAGGCAATTGATTTCTGCCTGCAATGTTTCTTTGTGATATAGGTGTAACTGACAGCTTAGCCATGGTGCTTTTTGTGTGCTTCAGGCACAGAGACCATCTCTGCCCTCTAAGAGTGTTGAAGAGTACTTGGCAGGGTTAGGCCAGGCCCAGCACAGCGTGAGAAGTTGCATCCCTGTAGCATAGGCAGGGCATCCTTTTCTCAAGCGTACTGTCACTTTTTCAGGATCAGTTTGGCAGTCAGGTCCCACATCACCAGAGGTAAAAACTGTCTAGATACCTTGCCACCCACGACCACACAACCTCCGTGCACATCCCTGTGTGATATTCCTAAATAGTCAGTTAATCCTAGGAAAAGCTGGATATAGATTCTTGAGACACACTGATGTGAACATTCTGATTACCAGGAGTGTTCAAAATACTGAAAAGTCATTGTAAAAAGGTGGAAAGCAACTACCCTGCAGGAGGCAAAGGGGAAGGTGCTGTTGTTTCCTTCACAAACTGTCTCTCAGAGGAAAAGACAGAAAAGGTGTAATTGTTAATTATCTCCACGAGATGGTTCCCAAAGTACTGGGACAGCAGCAACGCAGAGCCCAAATACCAGATTAGGCTCAGGGCCAGTGCTTTCATCATAGTTCTCCAAGGGAAAACACAACCAACTGTGCTACACAGCACAGCAAACTGCAGAAGACAAACCCAGCCTTCAACAAGCTCTCAAATTGACATGCTTGCTCTTGAGCATGACAGGGAGTGGGTAAGGGAACAAATAAACCTGCATCGAGAGTGAGTAAGTCAACATCACGACCATCAATAGCTAAACAGGCATAAAAGGTTCCCTCTAGCACATGCTGGTAAAACATTTTATTATCTTGAGCCCTACGTGTTTCTATCCTGGGTACTAAAAAGAATTGTGCTGGTGGCAGCTGAGCACCTCAGAGCTGCTCAATCAGTGTCCTCCACCATGGGATGGTGGGTTTTTAGTTCTATATAGAGGTATTTTCTGGGCTGGGATGAAGCACATCTGGGGTTAGACGTGCTCAACCAAGTTTGATGGGATACATCCCACCCCCTGTGCCCAGCACAGAGGAACAGGGAGCATTCCTCTCTATCCAGCTGAGGCAGTGTGAGGCCAGAGGCAGGCAAACAAGGGGTTTTTGTATTTGCATGACTTCCCCCTTTACTAAAAGTAAATGCAAAATCATTCAAAGAGTGTTTGCAAGCAGGTGAGGGGCATCTGAAGAGTATAGAGGTAGTCTACTAAAGTGCCTTATGATTAAAGCCTTTCCCCCTTGGTATTTGCTGGTGCTTCAGCTCAGTGAGCATGAGTGGGGGCAAGGAAACTCTCAAACCAGGAGAGAAAGAGCTTTTTACTGAACTACTCCTGTTCCTGAAACAATTTGAGACTACAATCCTAAAGGCTGAAAATATGTGGGAAACTGACGACACCAACAAAAGAGACAATTTTAGTAGATTCCTCTAAAAATCCCTAACTATTAACAGATAGAGAAGTGTCTCCACACTCTACCCCAGAGAAGAGCAACAGTGAAAAAATGTGTGGGCTGAGTTAAAGACAGTTTAATAGATAAAAGGGGAAAAAATGAAAACAAAACCATGAAAAACAAGCAAGGAAAAAGCAATCGCTACCAGTCAATTGATGCCCAGACAGCCCTCAAGCAATAAACTCCTGGAACATCCCCCCTCCCCATCCCCAGTTTTTAATGCTGAGCATGATCTTGTATAGCAGAGACTATCTCTGAGGCCAGCTGTCCCAGCTGTGCCTCTTCCTGACCCTTGCCCACAACCAACCCCTCACTGGGTGTCAGGGTGAGGAGCAGAGG
The DNA here is from genome assembly GCF_009819885.2 of Catharus ustulatus. NCBI lineage: Eukaryota > Metazoa > Chordata > Aves > Passeriformes > Turdidae > Catharus > Catharus ustulatus. The sequence continues at coordinate 73,002,693 of NC_046223.1, read as the reverse complement.
AAGCCTTGGCACTGTGCAAGCACTGCTGAGCACAGTCCGCGGGCAATGCTGGTTTAGTTACACATCCAAAATATAGGACTGTACAGGAAACTATGAAGAAAATTAACTCCACCACAAGTGGGATGCAGTAGATCAGGATGAATTTTTTAATTTGGTTTAAAAAGAAGTTGGGACCTTGTCCTGTATTTTGTGCATCTGTGGAATAGTACAGCAATTCCATCCTGGTGATATGTTCGGAGGAGCAGCCACCAGGAATGTCTGGTTGAATAGCTGGGTGACTGAAGTAAATGGTGTGAATGCCTTCCTCAGACCACAGGCGTCCCTCTCCCTGACCTGCTTTAGAGGTAGGTGGGGACAAGGAACCAAGGAGACAAAAATAAGACCATGACCACACCAGAACAGCCCTAGGGTTACACATTGCTCAGAAACTGTATGAGGTGTGAGGAATACATTAGTTCACAGCAATGACTAATTCACCCGGAGCCTTGACAGACGGGAGCAATATTTGCTTGTAGTTTACCTGGAGGAAACAAAACAACAAAAATTTCTGAAGAATTACAGGTAAATCCCTTAAATAAAAGATTACTTGATAATATTGGTAAGGGACAATGCACATGGCTTGTTTGGCATTTTTTTGAATTAAGGTTGAATTGTTTAGGAGCAATCAGAAGAGTCTGGTGATAAAAATACAAAACAAAAGAAGTAATTAATTTTCAGTGATTCCCCTTTATAGATAACAAGCACAAATAAAAACTTGTGTAAAAAACAACATAGTTTTGCAGTACGTTTGGTACTTTTTTCACACAGTTGAGGTGAAGTGACTCAGAGTATCTCCAGCAACCCAAGCTTTTTGCAGCCCTAAATCATTATGAACCAATTAACATAGATATAAGACAAAGAAAAGATGATGAATGGCTCTTACTTTAAGTCACATGTAAAAACAAGAGCCAAAGAAAGCTGAAATATGACTCTGGTTGAAGTTAGGTAATTCTTTCAAGCACATTTTTTATTAGGGGAACTTCAGGGAACTTCATGGGTAACTGCCTGGAATAAACCACACTTCTCAGTGCTTTTCTTCTGTCTTCAGCCTTCCTGCTGCAGTAACAACAGTAACTCAGGGAGAAGTGCCAGAGTCTTGGGAAGAGAGAAAATGCCAGGGTGGCAAGAGAGAAAGTGCAAGTAAGAAGGGATCTGATGTTGAAGCCATTCTCCAAACAAAGTGAGTCTTGAGTTCTGTATGCTGCTTCTAAACAAAGATTGTGACTCAAGGTTGCTTATTATACATAAAATAGAATGATATAACGTGGGCAGAACGTACACAGAATATTATGTATATTACACAGGATGTATTTTCAGCGTATTTTTAGAGGATAAAGTTTTTATTTATATTTTGCATTTGATGGAATGCAACACGCTGATCTATGACAAACAAGCTGTGCGACTGGGAAGGAGTGCAGGGGGAAAAGGAGGGAGGAGAGAATTTAACAGAAATAACTCCACTTAGTGTTTGAGTGAGGGATGTAATGAAATCTGTTTGCTGTGCTAGCTGTCTCCAGATTGGGCTGTAATTACACCACAGAAGGAAGAAAGGTAGCTGAGTCTCAATCTAGATCATTTATGTAAACTCAGCCTTCTTGTCAACGGCATTCTCAGATTGCACGCGTGCAAACCACAAAAATCATCTCCTATGAACAAAACAGAGACGGTCTCAAATTGCAGGCTTCTGATACACCTTATAAGCTGTCTGTAACTGGACTTGAAAACCCAACACACTGAGGTTCAAAACTTCTCCAGTATTTTCTGCATTTTATTCAGTGCAGTGACTACTCACAGAGGAGTATTCCTGCTTCCTTTCTGCCAAAGTCTGATGTCTAGCCTTACAAATTAACATTTATTTGGCTTAAATTAACACAAGTGTCACAAACAAAGGAAATTCTTTCGTGTAAGACTCTGTTGAAACAAACTGCTGGATCTGAGGGAAGGATATTCCTTCCCCCAGAAGAGTTGGAAAAACCTCATTCTTTGACCCAGAGCAACACTTTACATAGGCACAGTATAAACTCCAGGCACTCAGTTCCCTTAACAGAGCCAAATTATTATTTGATTAAATATTTTAAAGCTCCTACTTACCATGCTTGACACATTTTCTCAGCAAGTTTCTCAAATACAGAACTCATTAGGCACAGGGTAATTTTACATTTGAATACATAAAAAGAGTGCAAGGAGACATAACTGTGCGCAGACAGAGAGGGATTTTCCCCCATTAATCCTCCAAAGTGCCTTTCCCCTTGGATAAGGGTTATGTGAATTCCCGGCTTCGGCAGCTCGCTCTCTCTGGGCAGGTTTGAGCGGGTTTCTTGTGACACCTGGATCTTCACGCCCTTCCATCCCTCCCTCCCTCCCTGTATCCCTCCCTCTGGCAGGAAAACCACCGGCCTCCGCCCTGGCGCCGTCCCCGCTGGTGCCCAATCAATACCGACTTATTTCCTGTCCATTTGCTGAGGTCACGGAAACGGGACTCATTAATTATTTCTACCGGTGCAGCCTCAAGTGCGCTTCTGGCACGACAAGTGAAAACCGTCTGTGACCTTTTTTCTTTCCTCTCCCCGGTTTTGCTGGTGGCGGCGGCAGTGAGCGCGCGTTCCTCTGCCGGGATGGGATGAGGTGATCAGAGGTGTGAGGCAGCACTGGTGTCCCCGCTGGGTTGCTTCCACCTGTGGAGGGAGAGATGCTCCTCCCGGAGCAGCAGGTCAGGGAAACCTGGTCACGGCGTAGACAATGTTGGCCAAGGCGTCCCTGGCCTCCGAGGGAGGGAATCGCTCCAGCGCTGCCAGTGCTCTGTTTCCGTGGTAGCGGCAGAGGTCGATGGCAGAAGTCACACCTTTGCCAGCCTTGATCGCTTCCTGCAGCTGTTGGAAAACACAGGCACATCGGTGTGGGGGGGTTTCAGCTGTGCACAATTATCTCTGGGAGCACAGGGCTTCTACCGCCTCTTCCCAGAGTAAAGGCAGAGCCAAAGCCATCAGACAAAGCCCTTAAATCCTCTCAGCTGCTCTGCTTAGCTCCCCGCTGCAGCGAAACCCTGTGTAATGTAAACTGCACCACCCGTTACTTCATCACCTGAAAGATGCTGGCTCTCCAAAGGGCACACTTAAACTAAAACAAAAATTTTAATTTTTAAATATCTGAACATTTTACATCTCAGACACTGCTTGAGAGCTTCTGCTCAGAACTGGCAAACCAGCTATTCGCTCACACTCCTGCTTTTGGAAACCAGCACAGGATGACACAGGTGGAACGAGCATATTTTGTAATAGGGGTTTCTATTTATAAACCATGTGATTACATTGGTCACAGTGGACAAAAGCAAATTTTGTCAGTAAAATGTGGCAAACTATCACACTGACCTCATGCAAACTCCATCTTATCAGTTAGGCTATGGAATTTGACAAAGGCTTGGTGATACACCATATGAGAAAGAAAATATTTTCATGGAATAATCGACATTTCACAGCAAGCTGCTGGAAAGATTTGGCACCTAAAAAACTTGGGTAAATGAGTTAAATTTCCTATGAAAAAATACAAACAAAATTGATAAAATAAAACGTTATTTTACACATACTTGAAGAGCTATTTTATTTTTAATTAGTATTTTTTTTGTCAGCATCATGAGACTGTCATGAAACACTATTACATTTTCTACTCTAAAATACAGATGTTTCCAGACCAACTCCAGCCTGATGCCTCATGCCAGAACCTGGGAAAAAAGGTCAGGTGGATCTTTGGGATTTGATTTTTCCAAAAGCATTACAGCATTTCATGATCTTTAACGCCGTACATGGCTTTCACAACTGTCTTACATCACTGCACCAGCTTTTTTGAAAAAATGGCTTTTCTTGGATACAGTTACCTACAGTAGCAAACCATACAGGGTTTCCTAAGTAATGTTTTTCATCAATACACAGCTTAGTGCCCAAATTATTAAAAAAATACATCAATATGACTTTACCTATCCAGTTTAAATCATATATATATACCTACATATCTTTAAAAAATCCTAGATATGACCAAATTGTAAGTCACCCACTTTCTATGGATACTTGCATTCATACAGAATGAATGATGCTTCTTATCTGAAAGTGGATTCATTATCTGTATTTAAAGATGAAATTAGCTGAAAGCATATTACAGCACTTGAGTGCTCAAGTCCCAGTTCATAAAAATTTTATTCTCCTCTTCAGCTGGAATCTTCCTGCACTGTGTGCTGGAAAGGAACTTGCCCTGAGGCATAAATGCATCACATAGCTAATTCAACATGTCTTCTAATGAGTGGGAATCAGCCATATTTCCAGGGCTCTGCAGCAAAGGTGAGGATAGGTGAGATGAGCTGCTTTAGCAGCGTGCAAAGATGCCCCCTCCTCTTCTTTGAAGCACAACCTTGTGGGACAGTAGACCCTACACATCTTGAAGCAAGCTCTGCTGATTTGCTAAAGCTTATTAAAAAGGATTTGCATAACTTCTAATACTCATAGAAGTATATACTGGGATATAAACAGGAAAGAAAATAGCTCCTAGAAACTCTTCAAATTGGTCAAAAGCCAGAGAAGCTTAGCTTAGGCATATATATGCTCACATATATGTACTGTGACTTAGTTGAAAGAGCAGAGTCTGGAAAGGGGGAGCATCCTAACACAAGGACACAATCCATTTACACGCCTGTCTTGTGTAAGCCCTCAGACACATGCACTGCTTTGAAGCCAATACAATCGCAAAGCTTGTGTCAAACTATAGGCAGAGGAATCACTACACAAAAATCAGACTAATCCGCTGTTGAATGTTTCCCAGCAAAGTTAAGGAATGCCAAAATGGAAAATACCTGCTTATATGGCAAGTTTTCAGTTAGAGATCATCCAACATAATGAACAATTTACAGCCCTCCAAAACTTACCTGTTTTATATTCCATTTGCAGAAGCAGATGGTCAACTCAAATAAGCATACACAGAGGCAAAGCAGTCTGAACTAACCAGACTGCATGCTAGCTCTATCTCAGCCGGGGTTGTAAAAGGGAAAAAAGAAGTACAATTTTGGCTTTTTGCAGTGGGATAGTTCTTAAAGAAATACAGGAAATAACTCAGTAACAAACCAGGCTTCAGCAGCCCTGCTGTATGCAAAAGCCCCCTAATTTATGACTTTAGTTGTAGTCTTGGTTATATTACAGTAACAATTTTCAGACCCTCTCTCAAATTTTGAGCTTCAATAATTTTGTGTAATGAACTTCACAAAATAAGAACACAGAACAAAAAAAAAAATCAATGCATCCAGTATAGATGCTTTATTTTTAAATTTGGATAGGAGCAGACAATTTTTGAAGCAAATGATCAGGAAAGCAAAATTAATTGCTTTTATTTTTCACTTTATAAACTTTATTTAAGCTACCTCATTAATTTCTTCCAAATACAAGACCTACTCTTTTAGCCTCTACTTATATAGCACATTTAATTTTGTGCATATTTCCACTTGTAGGAACAATTTAATCCACACAACCTTCTTCAGAATGATATTCAGTAATTAAAACTGAATACAAGTCAAAACACAGATTGCTTAGCTACACTTTTCTCCAGTTGAACTGCTAGATATGCTGGAATACTACATTTTTACTTTTAAGCTTTTGTTCAGCCCATTGGCATTAAAGCCTTACTTCATTCTAGAAGTGCCAAGACTCTGAAAAAATCACCAACTGGGTTTTGGTTATTTAAATTCAGCTTAAAGAATAGTCTTGCAAGAGCAGAGCCAAGTTGAGGCTCAGATGAGATGTGATCTCCTCCACAATATATCTGCACCATTTTGCAATCTGTGCCCTTGCAGATATTCAAAACTTAACTGAGCAAACCCATATTGGCTTGCTTTGAGGGAGAGGCTGGACCAGACATGCCCCAGAGGTCCCTTCCAACTTCAGTGCTGTATGATTCTGTGAATAGAGTTCAAAGTACCATGTTTCTCAGTCTGTTTTAAAAAGGCAAAGAGAGGATGTCTCATCCATAGCACAGAAGTGAAGGATTTGCCTTTCAGACCAACTGCTCTGGATTGCTGTTGGACAGAAGGGCAGCAAGAGGTCAAAGAGGAAAGTCAGGAACTGCTGGATTTTGGAGACTGAAGAACTAAAGGAGTCAAAAACTAAGCAGGTGTTCAAGTACAAAGTCAACTAATTTCAAATCTTCTCTGCTGGGACATTTCTGCTTCATGAACCAAAGGCAAGAAGATTCCTTTCACACAGTGCTACCTGTAGGAGCAACAAATCGGGGGCAGGGTGGGGCGGGAAGATTCACTGAATTTGTGGTGAATATTTTGGCTGTAATATGCAATGGGAGAAAGAGAGCACTGAAATTCCTGATTTTTTTTTCCATAGTCCAACCTAGGACTGATTATTTCAGTGGCAAAATATCAAAAGTAACTTCAGATATTTTTGATGTTGTTTTAGGATGATCCTAAACCAGATAATTTGCTATCTACTACAATCTTTGAATATCATGCATTCTCTCTGATCCTGCAGTGAGCTAAAACATTCTACATTTCTGAAGTGCACAGTACTTGCTGAAACAAAAGAAACACCAAAACCTAAAATCTAAATTGATCTGTGGGTGAGTGATGGAATAATGCTCAAAATGTCTACAGTGTTCTGCACTGGCTTTCCTAAAATTGTTTTCCCTTTTGTGGGAACAGCATGCTTAATAAGCACTGATGTTTTAGACTGCTGAAATGTTAACCTTAAAAAAGTATCAACATATTTCATAGGTGGTAGATCAATTCTGTAAATTTTTTCCTTTGTATTTTAAAGATGTACTTTGGAATGTTTCAGCATCCATTCTTGTGGCTGGACATAGGGTTGAGCTCTTCTCAAAAAAACCCTGGACAATCATTTATTTGCAACACTTCATAACATCACAGGATTTAAATTTATTTCTTTACAAGTTTTTGTTGGCTATATGTAGCATTATATGCCAGCTGAAACTGGGGCAGTATATCAAATATCTTCTGAGAAATTTTTCTGTACAAAAGGTAAAGAAACACATATTCAAAGGACACAAACACCCGGCAGAAGCCTCCATTAGTAGAGTAGAATTTATTTTCTTTATTCATCTGACAAACAGAAAAATTTTCTTTTTACTTCAAACTGAAACCCACACTACATATAGGATGAGACCAAATGTGGGGAAGGTCGTCCCTAACAGGAGAGGAAAGATGGCCTGCTTACAGGGAACACTGCTGTTACACAGCTCTTATAATACTCTGCCAAAAAATTACAAGCCATCCTGAGACATTGAATGATTGTACAGATTCTTTATTATTTTAGAAGGGACACCAAAGCCTTTCTATGTATTTCACAATGAACTTCACAAGACCCACTAGCTTTTAAATCTAAACAATGGTAGTTGTGAAGATTCTTTACTCAAAAACCTAATTTTCTTAAATCCCATCAATGCAAATAGTGATTGTTAAGTGTCATTTCAGCATACACAAGCAATCAACTTTGTATTTATGCTAAAACATGTGATGACTATTTGCTTTAATGAAGTAAAAGGCTGGATTCTCACCCCAAAGAAGTGGGAAAATAGCCATTGATTACAAACAAAGTTGCAGCTGATTGTTGGTACTGTATGTACACCTTGATAATTCAGATATTAATTCCAAAAAATAAGAAAATTGCTTCATCTGAATGGTTTTGGATGCTTTTGTAATACTACTAACACATCTAAAAAGCCCCATCTTCATTGAATCACTGACTATGCTGTGTTTTTTATTATATGTAACAAAAGGAACTAATGACAGTGGTTGTTCCAAAACAAACAAAACAAATCTTCATGCAAAACCAACACAGGTCATAAGCATCTACAAACAACAACCCTCTGTTTTAAACTCTATGCTGCATTTCAGGAGCAAGAGGGTGAACAGCCTGTGGCCTGCAGTCCTGTGACACGCCTCAGGATGACTCTCCAGCATGTTAACTAAGCCATGGGAAGACTGTCCCTTACACCATGGGGCTGCAGATGGGCAGCCAGCACTGCACAGGATGGCTGCATCACCGTGGCAGTCAGCAGTGGGGTGGGCAGGGCAGCCTGCACCTCTGGCTGGCACTGTGCTATTGTTATTTATTAGTGGCAGGGCAGTAGGCTACCACTGAGAAACCTCCTTTCCAAAGGTCCAAACGTGACCTTTCCCATTTTTCTTCTCTCTTTCCTACCATATGGGAAGTCAAGACTTTAGTGCCATGCAGTGTATGAACAGCTGGATCTACCCCATCCTGACTCACGCCTTCCAGCACTGTACAAACTCAGCTCTGGTGTTGATGTAGTGCACAGTATTTCATATACAAACCAAGAAAGTATGTCACAGCATGCTGTGCCAGACTATGCCATACTTTCCAAGCCAGTTTGGATGACAGGTCTCTACAACAGACAGCAGAGCAAATGGACAGGGCCACAAAAAAAAAAAAAAAAAAGAAAAAGTTTTGCTATGTCCCCTCTCATTTGACTTAATTTATCTTTTCTGAATATTGCATTTAGAAAAGTAACAAATAATTGATAGCATAGTTATTGGCTGAAAAATACAAGATTTTTTTTTAAATTTAGTATTATATTATAATTTTTCTAGAGCTTTGGCCAGAAAACAAGAATTATTCCTAGCTTACTCATGTCTGCTACTAGTTGAGCCTTTGTTACACTCCTTTAACAAGACTGTATAATGCCAAGCACCATAAAGGCCTCAACTTTAGCAGAGTTTTTAATCAATATTATCAAGTGGTAACTATTAAATTGAGAATCTCAATTTGTTGTTTGAGAATTACACAGCTTATGTTGCATGCAAGGTATATGTAACACGGATAAAAGTTTCTTGATTTTAAGAAGTCTGAGATTTTTTCCACATACTAATGAGGGGGACAGGAAAGTTGCTGTTTCTTTCAATGACATATATTAATTTTGTCCCTCACATGCATTGGTACGTTCCCTTTTGTTATCTGAAAAACACCACTAAAAGAGCAGAAACAATTTTTTCATCTCTGGAGGAGACTTTCAAACACCACAAGGATGGATCGATAATTTGTCTGGATGTGGTGTGATAGCATAGGAAAAAACAGAGTGAAACACCCACATACTAATGAGACAAAATATATTCAGAAACAGACCTTAATGCTTTTGTGTATCAAAATCCATCTGATAAAAAGATAGATCAAAGCTGTGATTAAAAATCCCTAAAATACTTTGCAGAAAATTTTGAGAACATTGACATGACAGTCTCAGACCTAATCAAATTAATAGAAAGCATTTCACTTCAATATTTGTGTCAGACCTCATGAAACTTGCTAGTACGATGCAGGTATTTTTCTGTCAGTGAAAAAAATTAGGGGTGCCATTTCAATATAACATGCATCAAAAAACCTATTCAGAATTCTTAATCAGTCTCAAAATTGAAATAAGACTTACCTTAAAGAGGCATGTTAAATGTGTGGATTTCAATTGCTCAAATTTACCTTCATTATTTTATTTGAAAGTGCAGCAAGCAAGGTAAAACTTTCTTAAGTAAGCTAACAACTTTTGTATATGTATATTTATGAGTTTAACTGAAGGAATAATATTTTTATCTTAATGAAGTGGCACACTAAAGTTTATAATAAAAACTAAGAGAATAAAAATAATCAACATTTCCAAAAGTTCTACAGCTAGTTTTGGTGATTTTTGCTTTTACAAAATTAAAAAGGAGATATTTTGAAGGCTAAGAGAAACAAGCTCCCAGATTTGATTAGGAATGTTAAAGTAACTTTATCAACTGAATAAAAAGATGAGAAGGGACTGTGATGCTGAGAAGAAAAGACTGAGCAATGTGCAAAGCACTGACTCTGGTGATGCAAGAGAAAAGATGACACAGCAAAAAGAAAAAAACCCAAAACTAATTTATACAGCTCAACATGCCCTTTAATTGGCTATATGCATGTGCTGGTCAAGTTATTCTGCTGGGAACAGCTACAGGTTCTTGAGTTCATTTAGCATAGATATAACTAATGACCATTTTTATTTTAAACCAACAAATATAGAAAAGAGGGACATGATAGCCTAGGTTTTTGAAACTGACTTCTAGAAAAGAAAAAAAAAAAAAAGCTGATTGCTGTACAAACTCACAAAAATCATGCAGAATTTTTTACTGTAATTCATCTCATAATATCTATGCTTGTGCAAGAGATAATTACCCAAAGCCAGCAAAAACCATGTGCCTTCAGGCAAAAGTCAGTTGCTCAAAATACAAAACTTAAAGGGCTTTCTCTCCTTCTTTACCTTTTATGCAAGTGTCCCAGTTGCCTAAGCATAATGTAAGTTTTTAAATTTAATGTGAAGGATCCAAGATCTGAAATAATTTCAGTCAAAATACAGAACACTAACAAATGTTTGATTTAGTAAAGCAAATTTAGATGCTTTTTCTTCCCCTTTGCCTTTTTTTTCAAAGAATGGAAATGACACTGTGTGGATCACAGTTATAACAGTTAAAAGGAGAAAACTCATTCTAGACCTGCAAAAGTAAGCAACCATCTTAAACGTTCTCAGGAGTGTCCCCAAAACACATCTGAAGAATAAATTTGGTGCTCTCAGTGGTGATTTAGAAGAAAGAAAACTGATACAATTGTGACTGGCATAGAGAACAACCTAAAAGCATAATGATTTTAAATAGCAAAGTAAGCTGAGATCCTTCTGATGTTCTAAGGGGAAGGAAGGGCAGGGAGGTTTTTCAATAATCTAAATTGCAATTTTTCTTAGTACAGAATAATTACAATAATCTGACGCTTACTTTTGTGTTAGCCTTCCATATGAGCAGCAATCAGTCAGAGCTGTAACACTCTTCAGGCCCCACTTCAAGAAGCAATTCTCAATCAGGCATGTGGCTCTAATTTATATATTATTTCCCACTGATGCTGGAGATAACTGACTGGACTTCATGATCTGCTTAAGACTCAAAACAAGTCAGGCTCATGCTCAGTGAGCTGGGGACACAGTGCCATCTCTCTCCACCACAAGTGTGCTGTGCTCCAATATTTAACCAGAGGAACCTTGTCAGCCATCCCCTGCACCCCCATTAAGAGTTTTAAGGTGTCCCAGCTACTTAGTTCAGGTCTGCCTTTATTACAGAGAAGTAGCAAATACGGTGCTGTAAAACTGAAAGCTGTAAAGGGGACTGGAAGAAACAAAATTATTGTACGTGTTTATTTTTTACTAGATGGCATGGAACTAAGAAGAGACTAAAAAAAAATTAGCAGTGTACTCTACCAATAGAGAGAGACCACTGATAGGATCTAACCTGCAAACGACTCCAGAAAAAAAAGGACAGCAAAAGCCGTCAGAAATCTGGTTTGAAAATTGAGTTTGGGGAAATAAATGGGAGAAATGACAGTAAAAATGAATATTCAATAACTAAATTATTAAATTATTATTATTAGATACATTATTAAAATACTATTATTAAATAGCTATATGGTATAGTTACAGTACAGGAGTCTATTAGTGGCTTTTCAAAATCAAGAAACTGCATGAGCCATTCTTCCTCCCTTCATATACCCACACACAACTTACTACCTAGCTTTAATAAGGAAATTTCTCAACTGTCAAGAATATTGTTGAAAATATAAAAAAAAAAAGATATAATTTACCAACCTTCTTATAGTCCACAATGTTTCCTTTTCCTTGTGCCTTAAAAAGAAAGAGATTTTATATCAGACACTACATACTACAAACTAAAGTTGCAAGAATAAAGAATGCAATATAATGAGCTACTACTTTAAACATAACTTACTTTCTTTAGGAATCTGATTCAGAAAACCCTAAAATACAACCAAATGTGTTACCAGCTTACACAACATGGTTCTGTTTCAGATGAGAGCTGCAGATACTCAGTGTAATTTTTAGGCTTTTTTATTATGACTTGTAGTTAAACATTTGGTGAATCCAAAATGTTTTGGTCTTAAGAAATCTTGCTGTTTGCATTAATTAATCTCTCCCATGAGATTCTGAAATAAACTATACTTCCTATAAGCAATAACAGGACTTACTTTTAGCAATGTACTCTACCAATAGAGAGAGATCACTGATAGGATCTAACCTGCAAATGACTCCAGACTTGAAAAAGTAATAAATTTTTGTAAAGGAGGAAAAACAAAATAGAGAAAAGAACTGATGACAGACTAAACAAATGGAACATGAAGGAGAACAGTAGATAACAGAACTGATTCCTCTCCAGGAGAAAGGAGATTGATCCATAAAACCACTTTGCTTCTTTCTTTAGTCTTCTCAAGAGCCAGCTTTTCTGGAATGTATGTTAAAAAGACAGCATTTGGGAGTAGCAAAACCACTGCCAATTACTGCTTACTTATTTGTACGCTCTCATCTTTTTTTGATTTGTCAACTTCAATTCACCTGATTGGACCTTACAGCTTCTTCAAAATATACCTAGTAGTTATATTGTATATTAGAACACCAGAAACATGGTCCTTGACAAGTGATTACCTATATGCAGATTCACAACTGCAGCACAGAATCTGACAACATGCTTGAGGAAAAAGCTTTTCAGCTGCAGCAATACCAGGAAAGGTGCGCTCAGTGCCTCCTCCTGTGCTTACTCTCATTACCACCAGCAAGAATATTTTCTCATGATCTGCTCCTGTCAAGCACTCAAGTCAATGGCTGTTGTGCTCCTCCAGGCAGCAACCTCATCCAATCTATCTCTAAGCCTTCTTTACTACAACGGCACCACTGCTTTTTTTTTTCTTTTTTTTTTTCTTTTTTTATCCTCACAGTAGTACTTTGGCTCTGTTTTTCTGACCCTCATCTCAGACAGGCAGATGGTTTCTTTACCTTTTACACTTGCTCAACTGGTTAAGCTTCTGACTGCGGTCCACTAAGGACCTGAGTGCACTGCATGTGCTTTACCTGTCAAAACCATACAAATGACATTGCACGAGAGGCTGGCTTATGAGTGTACCCTTACAAGCACTGCCAACATGAGGAAGTTTCTGGTTTGAGTGCTTGGCCTGCACTGAATGTCACACAGCAAATGTGACTGTGAATGGTATCTCAAGAAGCTTGTAGTTAATCAAAGATAACTTTCCTCTCTAAACTAACACCAGTCAAGAAAAGCTCCTGATCTGGGTGTTTTATATTGTAGTTCGTAGTAGTGGTAGCATAGTAAATACCATGTATAAAGTATGTGGATAATAAATAAATGTATGAAGTACAACAGTACTAGTAGATAGCAAATACTTTTGAATAGTACACGTCACTTGCACCCCCACCCTTTTCACACAGAACTGCTTCATCGTTTCTGTAATGCCCATTTTTGGTATGAAAATTTAGTAAGCAGACAGACGGCACTCCTGGAGTCCTGCAACCTCCTCTAGATTCTGCAGATGGGAAATTGTTTCAAAGCTTTTATATACTGTGCTATGGAAATGCCATTATTCTCCAACTGCAACAATCCAAATCCATTTACATTCAGCTTGCATAGGAGCCTTGTGTTGTGACTGTTGAGTTCCAAAAATCCTCATCATGCTCTATGAACCACCAGTCCCTAATTTCAAAGTGACAATATGTTTGCTTCATTTTAAGATCTCCCCACTCTATAGCACTGTAGGACTGTAGATTCTGCATACACCTCCCAAAATTTCATGGCTGAAGAGACCATGCCTCTTGCTTGCAGTAGGTGAAGGCAGGATAGAACACAGAACTAGGCAGAGGTTTGGATGTCACATTCTGTACCCAATCCCTGCTTTCAAACCAGCAGAGAAAGGAGCCATCAGCAAGCACATCTTGAATGAATATGCTCGCACAGAGCCAGCTTCTTGTTGAAGGCAGCAGCCTTTCTAACAAACTGTATAACAACAAGCATGAATTTCCAAATGGCAGTCATCACTGTTGTTTAGACCGACAAAACATGTCCAACTGATGCAGGAACTCAACAGAATGCTTAATTTTAGCCATTTTGGTGCTTCCCCCTCCCCCTCCCCCTTCTTGCTGTCTTCTACAGTTATCTATTTGTGCTTCATCAACATCCAGAAAGCTATCCATGGACCTGAATCCTGCTGTGGTACATGACAATTACCACATAGTTATTTTATTCTTCTTGCCTTCCTCATGTAAAAATTAGAGGAAAAAATAGGTAAATAAGAGAATTAAGAACAAGGTTATCAGATAGCTAGATCTCAAAAACTATTTTGTGGTGGTTAAAAAGCCAAGCCCCACAGACCTTTCCGCCTCCACTGAAAATTACAGTAATTTCATGATTATAAGCCGCACTGAGTATAAGCCGCATGTTACAATACAGGGTGTGATAAAAGGTATCTATTCTATCACCATCTGTTGAGGGTGGGGGCAGGGATCCTTATCTCAATGGCAGATATTCTGCTAATGGGCCATCCATTGAAACCAAGCAGGGCATTGTTCTTTATCTTTTCACAACCCATCTTTCCTCCAGGGAGTAATTTTCTGCTAATGGCCATTGAGTCCCACTGTGGGACTGATAAAATTACTGAATCCCATTGGGAGTTGCTCCAGCCAGGGGGAAGAGCCCAACAGTTCTTACCAAGATAAAAACAGAGGTTTTGGGACACTAAGGGAGCCCCTTTCTCCACTGGACTCCAGAGGAAAACTGGATTTCTCCACATCACCACTGGACCTCCAGAGGGAAACTGCACCTTCTACAGGAGCACTGCTCCAACTGAATCACATCTGTCACTGCAGGAGGATGCAGCCACCATTTAATGGGATTGCTACCAACACCCTGCCTGAGGGGGTGTCAGGTTGTACTCTGACTTTGTCAGGGTTTGGAGTCGGTTTCTTTGTAGTACTATATTTCTATTTTAATTTCCCTAGTAAAGAACTGTTATTCCTAATTCCCATATTTTTGCCTGAAAGCCCCTTGATTTCAAAATTATAATAATTTGGAGGGAGGGGGTTTACATTCTCCATTTCAAAGAGAAGCTCCTGCCTTTCTCAGCAGACACCTGTCCTCCAAACTAAAACAGCAACTTTTCGTTCTTTGTCCATATATAAGCCGCGCCTGATTATAAGCTGCACTTTGGGTTTGGACCAAAATTTTAGTCAAAATGGTGCTGCTTATAATTGTGAAATTACTGTACTACTCCCAGTGTCATGCTGGTAGAAGGAAATGCATGCCTACCTTCCAACCACTGTGATGGCTGAAGTTCTCTGCTTTAAGCTGCCAGTGAAAGTAGCTTTATTAAGACACAAGCAGTGGAGAGGAACACACATATGCTCCACACAAATGAATCTGCCTGTTACACTGATATACAAAAGTTTGACAGAGCTTGACTGTCAGGTCCCTAATTTCCCTTTGTTCAAAGTGTGAATGAGAGAGGTATTAAGCACTGGAGAGCATAGGGAAACCTCTCGTTAATTTTTAAGTTCCTTTGCAGATTGAAAATATAGATAGGAAGAAATAAACAAATGGCAAAACCAGGAAATTCTAAACAGTGCTTTATTTTACCTCTCTAATCTGTTTAAGCCACGCCTCTCTTCCACGGAATTCCTGATGAAGGATTGCAGGAGCAGAATTCAAACTGAAGGCCATGGTGTCACCGGAACTTTCTTTAACAAACGGCTGCAGGTCCGAATGTAGCTGAAAAAGAAGAACACACACACACATTGAGCTCCCAGGAACAGTCTGTATGCGTCCACCCACTCCTGAAATTGAGGTCCACATCCTGATTCTACATCTACTCACCACTTCCTACTTTGACACTTGTACTCTGGTTGCACTTTTTCAAGTTTGGGGGAGGGATAGAAAGATGTTGAAAGCCTTGCAGTGGTGGAAAGATGTGGTAAAGAGAAGCATGTAGACAGTCTGCAAAGATGCAGACAAAGGACAGCTTGCAGGGATGGGCAAGCCATGGGACACAGCCAGGTAGGAGACTGTGGAGTGGCAAGAAGAAATACAAAGGAGAGAATGATCCAGTCTTTGGTGGGAAGAAGATGGAGTTTTAATCTGTGCAGAGTACTACATTCTACTTTTGAGTACCTGAGGAAGCAGATACAGTATGACCTTCCTTCTGTCAAAGCTACATAGCTAGGAGATCTCTATGAAAATTATGCAATCCTTAATACAACTATCTGTCAATGGTGAATATATTAGTATTAAAGCATACACAAAATATTAAGGATACAACTGCACTTGAAGTAATTTACTGGTAGAATTGTACCTAGTAATAGCATATAGTGGCATTTCTGTGGCAGTAAAACTGTGCTTTATAAAACCACTTCCTTCTCCTGTAGGAACTAGAAACTGCATAAATCAACTCAGCTGAAGCAGATGGGAGGTCTGTCTGCCTGTCTCAAGCTATATCTAACCTTGCAAGTGATGCAATACAGCAGAAGCAGATCTGTGTTTTCCTCTGGATTAACTCTAGCTGCAGACTCAATGCATTCTAGTGGAGGTCAGAGACCTTGTCCAGGAAATCCTACTGCTGTCGAGGTGTAGGATGCTCCTGTCCAGATATGGTGACCTCACTCCCTATCTTCTAGCTGCCCTTTAAGGAAGTTCCCTCCACAGCAGGTTGCTCAGAGGGAATACAGCTCAGCCCATGCTGCTGCAGACAATTGAGCCTCACAGTACAAATCTCTGCAAGGTGGCAGCCAAGACCCAACACATTATGTATAGACTGGAGATTGAGAGGCTAGAAAGCAGTGCTGTGGAAAGGGACCTGGGGGTCCTGGTTAATGGCAAGTGGAACATGAGTCAGCAGTGCCCTGGCAGCCAGGAGGGCCAGTGCTGCTCTGGGGTGCATCAAACACAGCATTGCCAGCTGTGCAAGGGAGGGGATTGTCCTGCTCTGCTCTGCACTGGGGCAGCCTCACCTCGAGTGCTGGGGCCAGTTTTCAGTGCCACAATGTAAGAAGGGCATTAAAATACTAGTGTCCAAATGGGGCTACAAAGATGATGAAGGGTCTTGAGGAGAAGCTGTGAGGAAAGGCTGAGGTCACTTGGTCTGTTCAGCCAGGAGGAGACTGAGGGGAGACCTCACTGCAGTCTTCAACATCCTTGTGAGGGGAAGAGGAGCAGCAGGCACTGATCTCTCTTCTCTGTGGTGCTCAGTGACAGGACTCAAGCCTGAAGTCATGCCAGGGGAGGTTTAAGTTGGATATTAGAAAAAGGTTCTTCACAGAGAGTGGTTTGGCACTGGAACAGGCTCTCCAGGAAAGCTGTCACAGCACCAAGCCTGAGAGTTCAGAAGTGTTTGGACAATGCTCTCAGGCACATGGTGTGATTGTTGGGGATGGTCCTGTGCAGGGCTGAGAGTTGGACTTGATGATCCTTGTGGATCCCTTCCAATTCAACATATTCTATGACATGTTTCCTCCTGCAACTCCTGTTAATGGGACAGTGGGTTTAGGAATAATGTAGGAGCAGAGAAGGTAAAGTTTTAAGCTGCTGCAGAAAGATGTGCTAGAAGAAAGTTAACAGAGCCTTTAATGCAATGGGCTCCATTGCCAGGAGTGTGATTTTGGTAGTTCACAAGCACTGTTCATGCCAACAGTTTCTGCAATATCTCACTCCATACAGCAGTCAAATGTCTCAACACTCACCTACTGGCTAAAGTCTACAGCATAAGTCACGCAGTATACAACAGAGCTCACAAGCAGCACATCTTACAAGCCCCTCCTTCTATATTTAAGCTCCCAGAACAAAAGGAGAAGGTGTACCTTATGACTCATAGACATATGCTTCCCATACTGGAATGCCATGTCCTGGATCTCAGCGCTGTGCTTTGCTAGCTCCATTGCAGCCTGGCAGCTCTTCGCCAGCAAGGCACTGTGTGACAGGAAAACTTGCTCCTTCCACCTAGATATGCCAATATCATCTGTGAGGCAGTTCTCCTGAAAATGAAACAAAGACTAACATGAAAACATCAAAACTGCACGTGTCAGCTCACAGAAGTTAATGGTGTGGCATGGGTGAGTAATGTGTGATCAGTAACAAAACAAAAAAAACTCTGGGTGGCAAATAAATTCTTTTAGGGATGAATAGAGGAAAGTATCAGAATAAATATATTGGCAGCTTCAAACAAAAACTTTTTCCATTTTCTTCTCAAGAAGTAAAATGCAAAATATGTGTAGCTGTCAACAGATTCAATATAAATATTTTTTTCATTACTGTATCATCACACTGAACATTAACAGCCAACTATAGCCCTAGGGACTAGGGAGAAAAAACACCCCTCAACCGAAACTCCAAAACAACAAAACAAACCCAAAAAACAAACTCCCCCCAGAGTACACCTGCACTTTAGCCCCTTCCCAGTCTCCAAGAACCAACAATCCCAAACAAACTTGAGAAGTCCCTACAATTTCTCCTTTGTAGTCAAGAAAAAAACTAATTATAACGGGTGTTGAAAACTGTTATAGACTGCACTGAAAAAATGAAGGGTTGTGAGAGGGGACTTGTACCTCTTCTGCTCCCATATTAAGGGTGAGGAGTGACTAAAAGTATTAAAAAAAAAAATAAAGTTGCAATTTAGAAGTGTCAGGGATTAATTAACTTTCACTGGGGCTGATAGAGGCATCTCAGTTATGCCTTTACTGAACTTCACCACCTTGACTGTAAGGTCAGAGATGCTCAACCCATCTCAAAATCTTTTGTATCCAAAGTATTTATTTAGATTACTTTCCACAGTGTTGTAATTAACACAAACCAAATACTTTCTCCCAAAATCCAAATTCAGCTGCCAGTCCTTCGACTCAGAAGGTGTCAATATGTTACTAATTCACTCATGTCTTCAAAGCTAGACATTAATCTGTCTCACATATTGTCATGCCTTTAGGTAGGTACTCTCTAAGGAAGGGGGGCAGAAAAAAATCCCAAAACCAGAAAAAATCATAGCTGTTTTGCTTAGAAAATATAAAATCAGTAATGAGAAGCTAAAGAAAAAAATTAAAGCACAAAAACGCTAAAATTGTTGCAATTTCTCAGTTCAGCTAAATCTGTAACATACAGTAAGACAAAACATATTCTTTAAAAGAGTAATATAAAAACCCCTCTTATACAACAAACCTTTCCCCTCAAAGTGATGTCAATTAAATTACTTAGAAATGAGCAAGAAATAATTCTGTGTGACCCTATAGTTTTCTAGCAAGGTATTATCTGTCATGAAATCAGTAACAAATGAAATAGAATCCATCCGTTCAGCTCTAATTTTCCTCCCTTATGGATATCACCCAGAAGTGCTGTGTTACAAGGGAGAGGATAATTTGAGACTAATGGAAAAAGTAGGAGAATTCTGCAATGCCAAGTAACACAGAGCTGTATCAAAATGCCTTTGCTTTCAGACATACTATTAAGTTATACAAGGAAAGTGAAGAACAGAGAAACCACATGTTTGCTATTATGCATATGACAACTTACAAAGTCAAGCCTAAACTTTCCTATGTTTCTGTATTTTTGTTTTAATATCTTAACTCAGCCCAGAGCATGTGCAAATTCCCATGACTGGCAAAATGTCAAAATGAGCATTTAATTCAAGTAGTTTCCCATATATCAAACCTCATTTTTTCAATTTAGATATAGGTCAATTTATTTTAAATTTAAAATCAGGAGCTGTTGGAAGATGAAACACAATCTTTTCCTTAACAACCAATCTGCTCAGTGAAAAACAGTATTTACTAAAATTCACTGGATGATACTGAAAATTGGCAGTGATCTTTATAATCGTTTGCTTTACATCCAAATAAGAAAAAAATACTCTAGAAAGGTATCCTGAAACAATTTTGAAGTTAATGAAATCTTTCAGAAGACCCATAAGTAGAAAATTATTGCTTTCTGGAGCCTTTGAGCACTAAGGGAAATGCAGATATTATCTAAGATCAACTGAAGGAACTGAAGAAGATTAAACAGTCATTGCAACTCAATGTTTACAAGAAAATTATTCTATGATTTGTTACAAAATTATATTACTAAACAAGTTTGAATTTCACTAACAGGATTGAAAATGATGGCAGAAAAAGGTACTGTCCACAACATGAACATTATGTAAATGCTTCAAGTGCCTAAAATGAGCATCTAACTTCAAAAAGCCCACAAGAAGTGACAGTACCAAGGATTGCCAGTACAAGAGTAACACTTACAATAGCACAGTTTGATTTATCTCACCAAAGAAGACTCTTTACGTGAGGCTCAGCTGAAATGTATTAAGGAAATATGAATGAAAAACATTTCTTAAAAGTGCATAAACCCATTTGCAAAACCAAGAAGGAGCAGAAGCCACAGACTTTAAACTTCAGCTATAGCTTGCAACAGAGCCCCTCATTTATTTCCATACCATGGCGGCTCTTTCTTAACCATCTGCTGTTGCACAAAATGATCCAAATGTCTGAATCATTTATATCAAACATTAGTTCAGTTCTCAATGGGCAAATAATCCACAGAAACACACAGAAATAATTTTACATAGCATATTCAAAGTTTTAAATTAGGTAGTTCAAGAACTTCTATTTTACATAAATAAAATCCAGTGCAACTATTAATCACTCTACCAGCAGCAAGACCCTGGTAAAAACATTTCACACATGGTTCACATAAGCTTTCAGCTGATGTATTCATGCTTGCTGAACATGACAGGGCATGTTTTATTGGTCTATTAATACCCGTCTCCACTGCTTCTGGAGGAACAAGGGTGTCTGCAAATGGGTCAATAAAGCAAGCTACTGACTACTATTATCATGACACTGTAAAAAAAACCCACCTGGTTTTAAAAAAAAGTTTGTAAACTTATCATAAAGATAAATACCTCTTTGCATCTGTTACTTTTAAATCTCTCTGGAAAAACTTAGTATTTAAAAGAACAAAAGCAGTAAATAAATAACATTGGCCTTCTTTCTAGCTATGCTCTTTTTCCCCCAACACATTTTCCTACTCTTTCCACAGATGCTCTTTATTCAAATTCCATATTTTATGTTTTTCATTTGTTTTGTAACAAAAATATTTGTTTAAAAAAATGAAAGCACTGGCTTTGCTGCCCTGCTAAAAGGTGGTTTACATGACTCAAAACATATTTGATTTACCTCCTGTAGTAAAATTATAAACAAGTCCCTTACTTATAACACAGACTCACAGCAGTCCAGGTGATGGACATGTGCAGTATTCCAAAACATTACTCCTCAAAGCAGGGCAAGGGACCAAATACCAAAGAAGTACTGGCACAGCTCACCTGCACGTAAGCCCATCCTTTCCCAGAAAATAAACTGATTTTCATTAAAAAACTCTACAGTGGTCTAAAGTAAATACCTGTTATTTTACAGTTTGATACAATGAGTACTTGTTACTAATCCTTTTATTTTTTAAACTTGTTTTACATATTAGTTATGCACAACTTTCACAAAATTGCTTCAAAAATTCCTAACAGCTCTTCTGGCTATCAGCAGAACGTGTTGGGAATGGTCCTGTCTTACATAATAGTCCCACTTTGACGCTACAATGAGCTTTGCTAATGCACATTTATCATCAGCTAGATATTCTGAAGACAAGAAAAAATTGCCAAAACCCAACTAGGTTATTTCTCCTCAAAATCCCTTGTGATTTAAGATTACAAGAGCATTCTGGAAGGTTAAGCACAAGAGCCAACACACTGAAATCCCTTTCTTGATTCTCGTGTTTGACCTTGAGCTTCCTTGTATCTCTTACCTCTGTTCAGTGAATTAACAGTAATATTAAAGTAACATCCCTTGGTATTTGTTAAATGATCTGGAATATTAAAACAGAAGGGTTTTATAAATATGACAGTATTCTCTGAGTTAGCAAACATTTTAGAAGCCTTCAGCCTCCTAAAAGTTGGAAACAGGGACTCAGAGCAATGGGTGTTTTCTGTTAAAAATGGATAACCATGATCACAATTGAAGGCCACACTAGACAATTTTCTTTGCACTCACTAAGGCAAAATTTTTACTCCCAAATTAGACCTAGATTTAGGGAAGGCAAATAGAAACTGAGAAGAACACCCTTCACTTGCAGAATTTTGGGCTGAGAGGGGATTTAGCAAAGAAAACTGCAACAGTGTATCATATCACCTCTTTCAGCTTCAGGTTATAGTCCAATACATAAGCTTAATATTGCTAATGCAATATCTTAAACCACAGCAGCTGTTTGTTACTTTGAACATGAGTGACGAGCCTTAACCTTCAGGCTGTGTCAAAGCCCACACTTCATAGTTTGGACTGTCACTTCAAATAATGATGAAAAGTTAAATACTAGTTTTTTCTTTCCTGGTTTCACACATATTTAATGACTTATCTATGCAGAAAAGATGAAGAATGATCAAACAGAATGTACTAAAATGGGACAGCTGTAGGATTGCATGTGGCTATGCAGAGGAAAAAAGGTGGTGGCAATGGAGCTGTCAATTATATCCATTATATGTATTCAGGAGTAAATCAGGTCAGTCTTGTTAGGTCAAACAATTCTTTGCATTTTCCTACTGGGTTATCCAAATGAAGAAGACTGAAACTTTTTTTTGTAAACATGAACTTAAGGTTTCAGACAAGAAAGGTTAAATTTGCAGAGATATTTTTGTATTTTTGTCTACCTTTCAGGTAGTCATTCAGCACAGTTCAAAACAACTTGGTGCTAAGTTAGTTTATTTTTACTAAAGAACTTTAAAACAACTGCATTAACATTTAACACATTTAACATATGAAGTACAGTTTTCTTGCCTCAGGGTAAAAAAAAACAAGATGAGAAGATATCCTTCTACTTTTCCAAATTTAAGACGTTCCCAGCAATGAAAATGCCATTACTAACATCCCTGTGCCCTATTCCTAAAACGAAAAATAAGTTTGACATTTGAGATTTAGTTGTGGAGTGGATTAAAGCATTTGTCTTACTTCTGGGAAAAGTAGTTCACAATTTTGTTTCAATCAAATTGCAATTAGGGAAGGAGAAAAGATGCACAAAGCACACAAATAAGACAGACCAACAACTGAACTAGTCTATTTGCCAGTCTTTGCTAAAGAAATGTTCAGGACATGAACGGGACACTGCCTCGACAGAACAGTGTGAGGAGAGCAGCAGGGATATGTCTCAGCAGAACATGGAACTAGATAGAAAAAATTAAAGCAGATGCCACACCTTGTTGTAGGTCTCATGAGAAGCCACACACTACCCATTATAAAGGCTGAACTTCAGACACTGTCATGTAAGTGCCTCTATTACGCCACCACACTAATTGTGTTTTGAGTTAACTGGGTTCCCCTTAGGAAGGGTACAGTGTACCTTCAACTCTCCTTAGACAGAAATAGTCACTGAAATAAAATAAGTCTTTGCTATTTGTAACTGGGCCAGGGCAGGGTAAAATGTCATGCAGCTGCACTTAGTTTATCTCACACTTCCCCTTGCAATCCACACATGTTGAGGGCTTCAGTAAGGCAACAGAAAATCGAAAATGAATGACTAAGAAAGAAAAGATTAAGATCGTCTGCAGTGGCAGGAACCCAAATGAGTCCACAAGATTTTTCCTTTACAGAGGGGCCATGGTATCAATAAAATGCAGTTTCCTTGCTGAGTTGAACCTGTAGAGCTTTACCTCTACATATGAAAAAGTAGAAAGTAGATGAATGCTTCTTAAATACACTCGCAATCTACTTGTATTTAGAAACCTGCTGGAATATAGAAAACAACATTTCAACTATTCTTGGCAAAAATCTCAAAGATGTCATCTATTTTAACATATAACCCTGAGCACAGTCCTTGGGAGCAACACTGAAGGCTGAGGTGAGTTTATACACAGGTTAAACACAGCATGTGCAGAAACACTGCCAAGTTCCCAACACTGCCCTCCTGCCATGCTTCCACCCAGGATCCACTCCTGAGAGGTGCCCGAGGACACTCCAGGCATGCCATTCCTTCTGTGCATCCCAGGGAGCCCAGGCAGCTCCTGAGTGTGCCTTTACTGCTGTCCTGCTGGAGGCTCTCACTCAGCTTGGCAGTGTGATCATTCCCTTCCTAACAGATTTCAGTCAAAATGACAGTGATACATCTCAGTGACGTTAGTTTTAGTGATATGACTTTGCTGCTGCAGAGCAGGAGATGGAGAGTGTCCAAGGGAGCAGCAGCCTCCAAAACAGAGCGCTGTTATCCAGTGGCATTCTCCACTTGCCCACTGTGGTTTGCTTGCTGCAGAGGCATCAGGGCAGGCATCTACTGCAGCAGCAGCCCGTGAGAACAGCATTTTACCATGGTATCAATTTTGCTACATATGACGACACAGCAATAGTAAACCAGAGCCGCAATTCCAATACACAACACCTGCTGAACCATAAGATTCAGGTCTCCAAGGCACGTGAGACGCCACTAGAAGTGAATCTACCTACCTCAGTGGATTTCATGATCAATACTCATACATACACAGTGCTCATCAGTGACTGAAAACTTGCTATGATAAAACCTGTAGAGGCCACGGCAATTTTAAATTACTGATTTTATTGCACGTGTTAAGACACAGACATAGTAAATGAAGAAAACTTTTTTGCTCCAATATGCAAGCCTACTTCAAGAATGGCCTCTAGAAATTTCCTTAAATATTCCAGTAAAGATAGAAAATACTTATATCTAATTTGACCAATTTTCATTACTGTTCTTGCTAAACAACAGAATATCTGCAATTGCCTTTAGCAAAATACAAGATTTTTTTGTTGTGAAATGCTGGCAGCTATTATCTTGGCCCATGCTGACTTCTGAAATATGTGCACAGTGACTTCTGATGGAGAAGAACACAGCGCTACACTCCCAGCACTCCAGGACAAAACACAGAAGAAAGGACATATAAGTTCAGGAAGAAACATTCTGTAAGCCTCTTTGGGCTTGGAAACAACAGGTTTAACATGAAAATATTAATGATGTTGACAACATTGTAATGAATACCTCTAATAGAACCTTGCCTAAGAACTCTGGAAGCATTTGGAAAGCCTGTAGTAAAATGTGCCTAGAGTTCCTGGTAATGACACATGATTTTATTAAGCACTCGCAAAAACAAAATAGTTCCTCCTTGAGTGTTTCTAGAAACTTCTATCAGAGCTTACAGGCGTCATAATGATGTTACAGCTGAAACCCACTAGGATTAACAACTCTTCTGACCTCTCCTTCCTTTAAAACAGGTGAGAAAGTAATTGTATTTACAGTAGTCACACATTAATATCACCAAATGCCTTGGGTACACAGATCTAGTGAAATTCTTACCTCAGTTGATTTTGAGTTTTCATAATATATCCCTTGAACTAAGTCACCAATAGCACTTGAAATGAGTTCCACAACCTGTAAAAGAAAGGAGAAAAAGCTCTACATCTTTAATCATCACCAAATTGACTAACAAAGCTTCTGCCAGATTTCCAGAGAGATAAACCAGGAAGAAAGTTAACAGTGAAAGACTTCAGGATTTACTGAGACATATTCTGTGATATGTCTCTGCTAAAACCTCTACTACAGTAACTCTTCTATCAAAGTTTTAAGTTAATATAAATGAAAAACAAGACTTGTTTTTCCTACAGTGTGAACTATAGAGTGTATTCTCACAAGGACGTTCACAGAGCTAATAAATCCCAGTTCATGAATATGAGACAGTACCTCATCTGGGCTTTGTTTTGTTTTGTTTTTTTCCTGCCAAGTAAATACTTCGCAATACCTCTCCTTGGGAGCTGTTAAAATTCTAATCTTCATGGCTAATACAGAAAAGTCAGAATCCATAGAAAGGTAACCTTTCAAACGTGATCATTTGGTATTCGGGTGCCCTGGGAATGCACTGTGGATGTATTTAGTGCATGGCCTGAGGCTCAGCTGAACCACATATACTGAAAGTCTGCAACACGGGAATGTTTAAATCAGATTTATCAATCTGTATTATCTTCAGGGTTCAGGCTTTTTATTTTATTCAAGCGAAGCCTAAAAATCTGAACTTGATCCAGAATGTAAAACAAGTAGTCCATGGTCTCCCTGGAACTACTGTAAAATCTGAAGTTGTGCACATGAACTGTCTTAATTGGAACAAAATACTCAGATTTATTGTAAAATTAAATGCAGGCATTTCAAATAAGCACACCTTAAGGCTACCTCTTTGGTTGCAAAGTTTTTATTTCTTGAATATTTAATTTCCTATGCACATGAGTCTGCATCTGATTCCTCTTTTTGCTTCCTAAAATTCAATGTAGTTCTTATTGAATTAAAAGATTTAGTTTCAATTGTTATCATTCTTGTAACTGAAGACAAGAAGTCACATGATAAAAGCCCTAACGGAAAGATATTCTAACATTTAGGTGTGCTTTATTTGATAACAAAACCACATTTGTATGCTAGTTTGGAGTACTAGCAGAAAGGTTGTGTTTTCTTTTTTTTAAACACTGGTTCATATACATATTCATATACACACAGCAAGCGCTAACTTTAGAAATGGTGCTGATTAAAAGTCATGTTTTTTCTTGCAATGCATATGGGTTAATTTGCAAGACCTACAAAAACAGCCTGAAATAAAAAAAAATCACATTGCCCTTTAGGAAACTAGACACCGAAGAAATATTGTAGCAATACGAGCTTCGAAGGAACTGAAAGGACAATGATCCTACAGTGTTACCAGATGTGTTGAGTTATTTAAGGGGGGAACAGAGAAAATGAGGGGCTCTTTTTTTTTAAACAACAACCCTCACCCCCCCACCCCCCCCTTTTTTTTAAGGTATCAGATAAGCCTTATTCCCAACTCCAGGAGGACTGAGTATCGCCAATAGGTCTATGAAAGTCTGTAACTAAACGCCCAGGATCAGATTGTATTACAGTTTATACAAGCAACATCCCAAGATTCTTCTGATGGCTAGGACATATAATACAGATCAATCACTCACTCAAAAATGTTATGGTTTGTGAAATGGTCTGAGCTCAGAGACCTACACTGGTAATACGAAGAGGAATTTACAAAGACACAGAGTCCTACTCTAAATGTCAAAGTGATAGTATGAACTTTTAACAATGCAGCTGGCTCTGGATAACTAGACCTTTTCCTCTCTAGCCTGAAACTCTAGACTGAGCAGGACCCTGTTTTGGGGTTTCTTTTTTCCATCTCTCCTCCCTCTTTTTAGTGCAACTCTACTCTCAAAGGCAATTTTAACTGACT
This sequence comes from Catharus ustulatus, assembly GCF_009819885.2. Lineage (NCBI taxonomy): Eukaryota > Metazoa > Chordata > Aves > Passeriformes > Turdidae > Catharus > Catharus ustulatus. The sequence goes on along the minus strand of NC_046223.1, from coordinate 72,975,505 downwards.
TAAAACAAGCTTGGTGAAACATTTGTGAACAATTGTACCTCTTCCTCTTAGAGTTTAAAACATCTTAGGAGAATTACACCAACTATTTAGAAAAATCCTTATTTCATTAAGTACTGTTTGGTGACATACTGAGCACTATATGTTGGTGAGAATTTAGTACTAATATTACCCACCTTCTTTCTAGATATGTATATAAAGAATACTTTAAGGTAAATGTAAGGCTATACAGATCACTACCAGGAACGAAATTCTAGCTTCAAGAGCACAGTGGGATGCTTGCATGAGGCTCTGTTACCTCACTAACCCTTAATCTGATCTATGAAAAGCATCTCCTGCTTAGCATCAGTGGCCTGGGGTCCTGAGCACTGGGGAAAGAAATGAGAAATGAGGAAACCAGGCAATTTTCCTCTGCATCCCAAAACGACAGAGGAAGAAAAATTATTACCGATTCAGTAGTATTCATGAAATGATACACTGTCTAGCTCTCATGTAGCACTTTTCATCAGAAAATTTGAAAGTAATCAACATCTCCTGTTAAATTTATTCCCTACTGCTTTATATAAGGGGAAAATGGCAACAGTGAACTGATTTTCCAGAAAATTATGCAGTATGCCAGCGTTAGAGCAGAAAACAGTATCCAAGCTGTTTGCATTCTCATTGCTGCCTCTCTGCCTGACCAGTGCTGACATTTCTGAGATGCAAGTCTGAGGAGAAAGAAAGTTAGATGAAAAATGAAGTGCTCTCAACTGCTTCTCTTCTCATTTGACAGTTGAGCTCCATTTTAAAAAGATTCAGAGATGAGGAAAAAGAAGAAAGGATTGCCAGAATTAGTGCTTGAAAACAGCATCTCAAAAGAGACCAAAGGCAGCCTATTCACAACCTCTCTTCCCACTGTTTTTCCACTCTTCTACATGTTTTTGAGAAACCTGGTTCCTCATAGTAATTGGGATGAACAGGAGCAACCACACATTGAGAGAGAACAAACTTCCACTCTGTTTTGCATTTTCCACTCTGCATCAGCATCTTCCAAAGTGCTGTTTTCTGCTCCTCCAGCATCCCCACGACTGGGTACAGGGGATGACCCGTTATTTGCAGGTGACAAATACACATGCAAGTGATTTCACACCCTTTGAAAACATTTTGCAATAGTTCTGCCAGTGTCTTTGGTTTTTTTTTTCCTAAGGAGGTATTGCTTCAACACTTTTTGTAGGGATGTGATCTGTTCTGCTTTTGAAAAGTCAACACAAAGCCACCAGTTTAGGATGAATAAAGGGAAAACAGATGAATTGTTAAAGCTAAAATCTCTCCTACTGTTTAGGCAGACTAAGTGTATAACATGATGTAAATTCTGGAGACAACCATTTGATTGCTCATTCCACAGCAAGGTAGAATACATGCTCTGACCTTTTCAATTCATTCAAGTACGAAATAGTCCAAAAGACTATGCTGTGTTTCAGTCCCAGAAGAGTTCTGTAGGGTTAAAGATCAGAAATTTGGTGAAACTTACTCTTCTCTGGTGTAGTAACTTTTTTATCAAAAAGGCACAGCTTTAGCCCTTCCAGACTCCTTAAATTTACTTTAATTACTCAACTCAAAATTTCTATATATTTGAAGAAATAAATAAAAATGTTGGTAATTCACTTAGTTCAGAAAATTCATAATGTTCACCCAACCACTTAATGAATGTACTCCTTCATTTTCCTGAAATCAAAATTTAGTGTAGTTTCCTCAGGACTTATTTATAAGAGTTCAGAATTCCCAAAGCATCATACATAGTGTCACAGAATTGGACCATCTGTTCATTGTTGAAGGTATAGCAGCCTACTTCATGACTGCAGTTGACTGTCGTGAAAGATTCAACTCTGTCTATAGAAAAAGAGGAGTATTTTAATGGAAGTGAAACTCTGTGCTAGAAGGAATGCAGGGAAATCACAGACTAGAAGGTATTTTGGTAGAATACTTTCTCCAGAATTCAAATATATGAATCAGACTCTATCAAGCACAGTAAAAAGCTTGGATTCCAAGCCCCACTCATCCTTTATGAAGTTTTTAAACAACCTGGATGAAAATACAACATTGGTTCCATCAATTCAGCAACTCAAGCACTTTGCTCTCTTCACTCGTCTTCAAAATACTTTGTTTAAAGTTTACTGCAACATCACACCACTTCCATTTTTTTCCCTGGTTTTTCTTCTAGCTTACAAAAGGAATGAATCTGAGCTTCATTCAAAGAATGGTCATTTTATTTTAAATTCAACAGCTGAAATGGAATTAATTACACAGACTACTCTTTCAGAGTAGTAATGTGCCTCTCCAGACTCCATTGGATATTTCCAACGGAAACATCACAGAAAGGATGAAGCTCTTGTGGGAAGACAGGAAACAGCATAGGAAGAACACAGCAATGGGTATATCTTTGTTCTTCATCCCTCACAATTTCTATTTGACAAACTTCCTTAGCTTTGCCAAATTCCTTCCGAGAAGCACCACAAGTAATTCCTTCCAGCCTTACGTTGAAACAATATCCTTTCCTCACACATCTGCTATGACAGACCCTAATCCTTGCTGCTTATGTGGAGATTTGAAAATGTAGTAGGACTTCTCCACACAAATAAAGAAGAAAATTAGATGGTCAGGAACCATTAAATACAGATAAAAATTCCTTCAGCTTGCACTTCCCTCCTCAAAAAAGCACTGATTTGGGAAATACGCCAACACTCAAAAATTCCACAGAAAGCCCTTAAATATTCTCCTGTGTTTGACCCAGCAACATTGCAATACTAGGAAGCTAAAGACAAAACTCAGCAAAGAGTTGATTTTGGATTTTGATTGTTCAATAATGCCTAACCAAAACGAAAAAAAAAAAAAAAAAAAAAAAAGGAAGGGGAGCGAAAATTGTAAGGAGTTCCAAGAACAGTGAAATTCAGTTTTCCTTCCTGATCATTAGTCATACAGGTAACCAAGCGTGCCAGCCTTAAGAATGTTACTTTTCATCCAATGTTTATTGAGTCCTCTTGGATTTATTGTTTGAAATCATCTTCAACTTTACTTGTTTTTTGGATCTGGCTCTCTCTTTGTAGTAAACACACAGGGAGGACAGCAATTTGCCTTTCTATCATGCTTTAAACAGTCTTGGAAAACACAGTTATGGTTTTCTTCATTCTGTTAACAGTGAATTAGTAGCAAACTGCAATATAACGATACAGTGTAAACACCTAACCAAATCCCACCACTTGTTACAAAGGTGCTTCTAAAATATAAAAAAAATCAGCAGCTGTCAATTTGAAATTGCTAATACTGTTAAATATCTACCTTAATGGTTGTCTGCCTTAGGGATTTTCACTAGTTTCAAGTTATTCTTTTTATGCTGATGCAGCACTATCTACAGAATTGGATTTCATCAGTGTAAAGACATTTAGTGCATAATTTAGTAATTTTCCTTAAGGACAACATAACCAACAGAAGAAATATAATTTTCCTTGTCTGCTTCCACACGATACCTTACACAGTTTCTTAATACCTTTGCAGATCCATGGCAGCAGATCTTTGCACTAAAGTACTCAACAACTATTGCTGAGTGACTCAGATTAGAGAAGTACCTGATTGCTTTAGCTTGGCCCATTTTGATGAGTAATTTCATTACAACTTTATTCTATATAATACAGTGAACAAAGAAGGTATTGTGACTACAGGGTTCTGTAGATATAAGTGACACGGGAGAGCATGGTTATAAAACACTGCTCCCAGTCCCACTGCTGCAGACAACCATTAAACTGGAATATGCTCAGAAACTAATTGAGGATTAAAGTCAATAACACAAACTGTACCTGCAAGTAGCATTTACTATTTTGAACAGTCTGTACCTGAACCCATGTGAATCAGAAGTAATACCATATAGCATCTGATAGATGAAATCAACTTAATGAAGCTGCAGATGTTTGTTAAACTAACAAATTAAAAATGTCCTCTACCAGTGGTAGCAGCAATCAGATTCTAGACTCCAAGAGAAATGCTGTTGAATTTCAAATCACTAATATTAACAAGCAGTTATATCCAGAAATTCAATGTTCTTTCTAGTCAACAAGAAGTCAAATACATCAGCATTTTGATTAAAAACACAATTAACTCATTTATATTTTAGTAATTTCACAACTATAAGGCACACCCTTTTGACTAAAATTTTGGCCCGAAGCTGGAAGTGTGCCTTATAGTCCGGTGTGCCTTATATATCTGGGCAAAAGTTTGGAAATTTGCCAACCCGGAAGTGTGAGCCGTGAGCTGCAGGGGGAGCCGGCAGGGCCGCGGGAGCTGGGTGGAGGCGGGGCCGCAGCCAGCAACTGCACAGGGGGAGCTGGCGGTGGATCCTCTCTGCAAAAACAAAGTGCGCCTTATAATCCGATGCGCCTTATAGTCGTGAAATTACTGTACTTTAAAAATTTTACGCATTTTACCACATTATTACACTGAATCCACTCCAGATGTTAAGACACTTTCACAAGAAGTTTTACCATGGAAAATTCCTTTTAAAGACAAGCTTTACAGCAGTGAAAAGAGAGGGAAAGATACATAATCTATTGCCCTATTTACATGGCACATCTATTTTAGCCTCTCCTACAGTACAATGAGTATAAACACCTGATGGGAAGGAATGCAGAAGAGGGAGCCAAATTCTCCTCAACAGTGCCCACTGACAGGATAAGACAACAGCCACAAATGAAAACATGAAATGCAGTCTGGATATACGAAAATAGTCTATTGTGAGGGCATCCAACAATGGATCAGGTTGCCCAAAGGCATTGCAAAATCTCCATTTTTGGAGATATTTAAAATTCATCTGCACACTGTCCTAAGTAACTGTCTCTAGCTGGCCTTGATTTATCAGGGGCTTTGGACTACATGATGTCCAGAGATCCCTGTCAATCTCAACCATTCTGTGACACCAGCAGCTGTTGGAGGAGGACCACAGCTGATTTTACATATTTACATCTGTGGCACCAATAACAACTTTCCTCATCTTTGAAATAATGCAAATCAAGGTTACAGAATTGGTGACAAATACACTTTAAGGTAAGAGATACAGTAATTTCACGAATACAAGCCGCACCAATTTGACCAAAAGTTTGGTGGAAACCTGGAAGTGCGGCTAATATTCGAGGGCGGCTAATACATGAACAATATTCTAAAAGCTGCCAACACGGAAGTGAGAGCCTGCGGCAGCCCCAAGCCAAGCTGGAGCCCGGCCGGTCCCGGCTGAGGTGGGAAAGCCTGGCAGAGGCGGGGCCAGCAGTGTGGGGGGCGGGCGGCAGAGCCTGGGCCAGCAGGGCGGGGCAGGGGGGGCGGCAGAGCCTGGGCCAGCAGGGCGGGGGAGCCCGGGAGAACTGGGGCTAGCAGTGCAGGGGAGCATGGCAGAAGCAGGAAGGCCGGCGGGTGGGGCTGCCTGGCAGCGGGGGAAGCCCAGCAGAATCGGGGCCAGCAGCGTGGGGGAGCCCGGCGGTGTGGGGGCCTGCAGTGCCGGCCAGGGTGAGCAAACGCGGCGGCGGTGCAGACGGGAGGGGGCGGCCGGCGAGCCTGGCGGCGGCTGCCCCACCGGCAGAGCCTGGCAGCGGCGGCGGTGGCGGCTGGCCCACCGGCAGGGCGAGTAAACGCAGCAGCGGGGCGGCCGGCGTGCCTGCCAGCGGTAGCGGTGGCTGGCCCGCCGGCAGGACGAGCAAACGCGGCAGCGGGGCGTTGCTGACGGGAGAGGGGGGGCCAGTGAGCCCGGCGGCGGCTGCAGCACCACCCGGCCGGCCCCGTCAGCAACCATGAGCGGGCCGAGCCTTCCTGGCCCCGCCCCGAGCCAGTAAACCCCGCTATGCCGCGATCCTGTTACTAATTGGCCAATTTGTGAAAGTTGCGCACGGATTCTCGCTACGAACGAAAGTGCGGCTAATATTCGGGGTGCGGCCTATCTATTGACAAAGACAGCAACATTGTCGAGGCACCGGAAGTGCCGCTTATACTCCGTGCGGCTTGTATTCGTGAAACTACTGTAAGTTTACTGATTGTACTAGGAATAGATTTCCCTATTATAAATAACTCTTAGGAGACTAAGGGAGGCCATGCAGACTAATCTTAGATTGTTATTGCTATTGCTAACAGCTTTGAATTGCAACCAAATGATCACAAAAATATATTTTCACTTTTTAGAAGTGTACTGTCTGTTGAAGCCATACTCAGCTGACAGCTGACTATATACTAGCCACTATAACCTCCAGTCCTGCAAAACTGTTTATTAACTACTTTGTCATGAAAACCTGCCTCTAGAACCAAATATCCCACACATCCAAAGACGAAAGTCAAATTTATATAGTTAGATATACAGTGAAATACTCACACAAAAAAAAGGTCTGTTTCAGACATTGTAACAGCAATTCACTCAATACAGATCTGATTGCTTTTTATCCTTCTATGCACTCTCAATAGGACTCTTAAAATCTTTGAGAAACATTTCAAATAAAGTCATGAAAACAAATCTTCCACTCCTTCAACTATAAAGAGAATGAAGCTGACATTGCTGATATAATTTCTGGAGGACATCACCTTAGAATCACAGAATAATTAGGTTGGAAAAGACCTTTAAGATGATCAAGTCCAAAGTAAGCCCAGCACTGTCAAGTCCACTGCTAAACAATGTCACATTTACAAATCTTTTAAAGACCTCTATACATGGTGACTCAACCACTTCTCTTTGCAACCTCTTTCAGTACTTTTGTTTTAGGAATTTCACTGGTACTGTAATTTCACATACTTGTTCTTTGAAAATACATTTTCATTTTATAATTTGTGCACGGGCTAAAGCTATTTAGCAACAAATTCCTCCATGATGATTTATCACAGCTGTGAAAGGAAAAGCTGTAACAAACATCCCTGTTTAAGAAATGCAGGCAGTCCCAATACCTATTGTACAGTAACTTCACGATTACAAGCTGCACTGACTATAAGCCGCATCTCCGGGTGTTGGCAAACACTTCGTTCTTTGTCAATACACAAGCTGCACCTGATTATAAGCTGCTCTGTCGTTCGCAGCGAGGACTCGCATGCAACAAAGTTGCCAAATAGTAACAGAATCGCGGCAGGGTGGGGTTTACTGGCTCGGCTCAGGCCATGAGGGCTCGGCCTGCTTGGGGCTGCCGACGGGGTCAGGTGGCCCAGTCCGGCGCTGCCGCTTGGCGGGGCCGCTCGGGGCCAGCCGCTGCCTCTGGGCTCGCTCAACCCGGCCCGGCGCTGCCCTGCGGTGGCAGGGGGGCATGGAGCCTGCTTGCACCCATGGCCGTGGTGGCAGGAGGGGAAGGAGCCCCCCTGCTCCCACGGCGGCAGGTGGGGACGGAGCCCGCTGGCACCCACGGCGGCGGTGGCAGGAGGGGAATGAGCCCCCCCACTCCTGCGGCAGCATGCAGGGACGGGAGCCCTCCGCCTCCCCCTGAGCCACGGGGCCGTCAGGAGGGAGCCCCCTGCCTCCCTCCCCAGCTGCGGGGCTGGCAGCATGGAGCCCCTGCCTCCCCCGGGCTGCGGGAGAGGAGGGAAGGAGGGAGCTTCCCTGCCTCCCTCCTGCCACTGCGTTGCCAGCAGGGATCCCGGCTCCACCCGCTGCGCAACAGACTAACCAATTTGTAACAATCGCGTACACCCGGGTTTTACTGGCCGGTGCTCAGCTCAGCACCTCAGTTTGCACTTTTGGGGTTGGAAATGTCAGAAAATTATTCACATATTAGCCGCCTCTGAGTGTAAGCCGCATTTCCGGTGTGGGAGCAAAATTTTAGTCAAAATGGTGTGGTTTGCAATCGTGCAATTACTGTAATTGAGTGGTGAATGAAGAAGCAGAACTGCTGGCTCTTGAGAGCCCTTTCCCATAGTATGCATCTCACGCAGAATAAAGCATCACATACCCAAAAGTTTTCATCGCTTCAATTTCTCAGAATAAATTTTGTTTTCTTTTGAATTTCTATTTGCTACATATTCTGGCATTAATCTTGGATACACATTTTTGCTAACCATCAGAGAAATACTAACTCCAGATATTTTTAAATGTTTGTCTTAAATCTTTCAAAGGTAATTTCTCTGAAAAGTGAAGGGGTTTGATTTTAAAAAAAAGAAAAACCTTTCTTCCAAAATTTGGCTTTAACATTCGATTAAATTTTTATATATACATACACACATATATACATACACCTATGTAATATGCACATATATCTCAAAGCCTGTAAATATTTTTGACTCTTGAAGTATTTGTGTTCACCACTAGACAATTGCCAATTCAGTGCTGTACATTAAGGGAGTAAACTTAAGAGGAACAGACCCCAACTACCCAGAACTCATTTGCTAGGTATAGTGATTGTCTTAAGATGACCTTTGACTTTCATCAGATTCAGCATTTCTTCAGTTTCTTTAGTTTTTATCTTCTTCTTCATTGATGTTCAGTCATCTCTGAAAAGCCTTCTCTTTTCACACAGATGGCATATCAGTATTTTCCAGATCACTCTGTTAATTATGAGGCAAACAGCAGTTCTATAAGAAAAAGAATTACTAAAGCAGGTGTTTGAAGCAGCTGTGCAGTTTACCTCTGAGGAAGACAATATTTACCTGGAATAATGGCAGGTATTTGGTTCATGAACTCAAGCAGTAAACATTGACTTCGGTCTGCTGGGCAGACCAGAGAAGCAGAAAGACATGACTGATTGCTACTATGGGGAAGGTGAATTCAGATGTAAGTTAAGGAAGTTGTTAGTGAGATGATTCAGAGGCAAGAATATTGCATGGACTTCGTGCAAATTGGTGTAAAGATCTTTGTTAGGTCACTGAAAAATCACCAGAACTGAATGGAAAATTTCCTGAGACTGTTGCTTGGTCAACTTGACATTGAGGCAGCATCTTAAAAAGTCACAACTCTGTCTCAACAGCACCATGCCTCAATGCTTTAAAAATATTCTTGCAGTATATTTTTGGGAAAGGCTATAATCTAGACTTGATGATACAACCATGCCTATGATGACATATTCTATCAGTCTCAGTTCCAGTCTTTCCATGTTCTGCAGCAATCATTCTGCTACAAGGCACTGTTTGTAAGCCACAGACATCCATAAGGGAAGTGGCAGAAATCAGTCTTTCTTTTTAGAAGGATTTTTTCATGCAGAAGTGGGAGGACAGAAAACAGATTGAAATCTAAACATAAAATTTTCCAGTAGTGCCATGGCCAAGAATCACAGAAAAATACACTCTTTCAATATACTAACCCCCGTGGAGTCTAACTTTGGGAAAGCTTAACATAAGCATTAGCTTTAAAAACCAGTACAGGTGCAAAAGGCCACTAAGGTAAAGGATAAACCTATTTGAGGAATGCACTGATTAGGAATGAAGGCAAAGTTAAGCAGTTTTAATCTCAAAACTGACATTCATTGCAATGCAACAGGACTCTTACTCATCTAAAATGAAACTGTTTCTAACATTATCACAATTACCAGTTAAGTCTAATTTTTAGAATTTTAATTGAATTAATAAGTTAATTGGCTGTATCACCTAATCCTCTAATTTAACTTCTATAAAAGATTACTTTTCAAACATATAACCACAGTCATTAAGGTAATGACATTTTACAAATATTCAATTATATTACTGGTTATACATACCAAAAATTAAACAGAAAAAATCCTGAGAAATATTCAGAAAACAGAATGCTTAATTTGCTCAAGTGTTATTTCAGGGGCTACTTCTTGAGAACAATGGCAAAAGATGCACTTGCTAAGAAACTGTTCCACAGACACAAGCATCAAAAGAGACAATAGGAAGAGTACAATGCAGTAATCATTTAGCATCATTCTACAGTTTCACAGTCATCATCAATATCATAAAAGTTCTTGTGTCTAATGACAGCAGAAATGCTAGACAAAAGTTTTACAGTAGTAGTGTGGGAAAAATTTGATTACTAGGTTCTGATTCCAATGGATTTTAACCTTTTACCTCTAACAGATAAGATTTTCCCCCCCCAATGCTTCAATACTTTTACCTTACTTTTTTTTAACTTACTTTTAACTATCACAAAAATTGCCTTTTTCCTACCAAAGGAATTTCACACGATTGTCACTAAAACTTCAATAAATAAATCATATTAAAAATCCAGTGTTTGAGAACATTTGAAAGAAAAAGCAATACACGTCCATTAAATGAACATAAAGTTTGTTTCAATTACCATCTCTTAGCTTTTACTTTACAGTAAATGAAATCTAATTTTACATCTCAAAGGCTAATGTAAATTAGTACATTTTGGTGCCATCTAAATATAATTATAATTATTTATTATAATTATAACATTTTTCTTCATTATGATTCATCATAATTATCAATTATTATGCATTTCTCAGTACCTCAGAGTGTGTTTGCATTCTCCAACAAGAGTTATGCTAAGTTGTATAATAATATTCAGTATGTATCTCAATATTTTAAGATATAGAACTACTTATTTAGGGTTGCCTAAGGAAGAGCTTTGTTATGTAATAATTCAATCATGTTGGCTATGTCGCCCTGTGTCATTTCCCATTAGTTTAAAGGTTCAACAACACTAGACTTCTTTCTTGGTTTTCTTCTCCCCCAGTATCCAGACAAAGCAGTGTTTCTTAAGTGTACTTTTCCATAAATCAAAGCTTTTTAAACTTATCTATATTTTTCTGTAGTGTCTGGTTTTTGAGGCACGCTCCTGTGGCACTCTAAAATACTAAATTAAAACAAAAATACTCAACAATGAGATACTATCCCATGCCCTATCTTGTCCAGTACATCATCATCAAATAGTGCCTCAGGGGAAGGTACACCAAGACAGACATGACAAAGTGCTTCAGAAAAACTCTTTAATCAGCTTCCTACATAAAAATTTGAATGGTTTTTTTACCTTCTTTTTTCCCCCTCAAGAAGACAACATCATTACCAAACTTTCTAAACCATCTCTTAATCTAATTTGATCTAATCTGATCTCTGCTTCTCACCAAATTCCTGTAACCTATCTGCTCTGTAAGCTGATCATTTTAAAGATACTCATCTCCAACAGCAGCTTGTACTAGGAAAGAAAAAGAAAGTCAATAAGTGAGCAAAGACAGAGAGTTAAAAACAATTACAAATACATAAAAGATTCAAAATTTGTTTTATTGCCAGCTTCAGTTTTCTATACGAGCACACATTACTTCTGGTTCTCAGTGTTTCTCCATGACATTTTCATCCTGCCTTCTTCGATCAATAAAGCTACTGAATCCCAACAGGAAAATTCAGATTATAAAGGTCTCTGTTTACTTTACGTAAAATATAATATAAATATATGCTCACTGTTTATTTTATGTAAAATATAATAAAAATGTATGTTGCAAATATACTTAGCAGATATTTACGGTTCATATCTTCCACCAGAGATAACAAAGAAGAACCTCTTTCAAAATAACTTTCATTGCTCTGAAAATAACTCATCTCAACTACATTTATGAAGGAGGACCTTCGACTTACCTCTAACAAAATGAGGCACTGTTCTGAGGGATGGTAATTTGAATCTATTATAAGTCAGTAGCTGCTAATGGTTGCCTTTACAGTGGCAACTATTAACATTTAGTTTCCATTAAAAAAGGGTATTTCTTGGCAGATTTGTGATGGATCTTTATTACAACTTTATGCTTCTCTCTTGAAATCATTCAGGGAAAGAAAAAGTCCAATACAAGTAACACCTTTGTTACATGACATAAAAATTAAACTTGTAGATTCTACCTGGCTTGTTTGGCAATGCTCAAAAAATGTCAATTTACACCAAAAAAGCAACTGGTGTCATTTCAGAAAGAGGATATTCTCAGGATATTCTCTGTATCCTTCACTGGACACCAAGGAACCAAGTCGCTTAAGTTCCAAACTGAGTCTTCCCCGCAGGACCACAATTGATGCTACAGAAGGAGAAACCATAGTTCATGACAAACAGTTCTTAGTTAAAGTGCAGGGCACCTTAGGTGGTTGCAACAGGAAGACATAGGAGGACTTAAATGGGTAACTTACTGCTGTTTATGTAAACACAAGGCTTATTTATAAACAACACACTTATGCCTTTAGAAATACATAAACTAAACATAAGGAAATGGATCCACTATGTAAGTACTACATCTGGGCTACTGTTTATTTATGAAAAAATAATGCTTAATAAAACAATGGTCTACAACGTGGTCTTCTGGCAGAGCTCTGCATTGACAGACAAGATTCTTAAACTCAATTCCAAGCTTTCAGCCTGTAGATTTTGAAGCATTTCTGTGAAGAGTTTAATAATTTCAAGAAGAATTTACTGAATTACAGTGGGAAAAATTGAGTCAATTCTTCAGATTTCAGTAAGAACTACAGAGAATACTACTCTAACACGTATTTCAGGTTTTTGGGATAGGCTTTTTCTTCTTTTGGGGAGGTTTATTTTTTGTTTTTTATATGTTGGGTTTTGGTGGTTTTGTTTTGGTTGTTTGGCTGGTTTGTGGGTTTTCTTTCTTTAAATACAAAGGAATCCCTTCTTATCAGTTGACAAAGTTGTAAGAAATGCATTTGCAGATTATTTTATAATTTTCTAAGCATTGCACTAAAACGCATAATTTCAGTCTTCTGAAGTTCTATGCATCACTCTTTTTAGAATGTAAAAGCATCAAAACTGGGTTTAATCACAGTAATTTCACGAATACAAGCCGCACCGTTTTGACCAAAATTTTGCTCCCACACTGGAAATGCGGCTTATACTCAGGAGCGGCTAATATGTGAATAATTTTCTGACATTTTCAACCCCGGGAGTGCAAACCGAGTCAGTGCAAACTGCAAAGTCAAGTACCTGCCAGTAAAACCCTGCATTTACGCGGTTGTTACAAATTGATACTCTGTTGTGCGGTGGGTGGAGCTGCTCTGTGCAGGCAGCACAGGGGGTGGGGAAGGCAGGGCAGCTCCCTCCTGCTGGCCCCGCGGCTCGGGGGAAGCAGAGGTAGCTCCCTCCTGCTGGCCCCGCGGCTCGGGGGGAGGCAGGGGCTCTCTCCTGCTGGCCCTGTGGCTCGGGAGGAGGTAGGGGCTCTGTGCTGCTGGCCCCGCAGCTCGGGGGGCTCCCATTCCCGCATGCCACCGCCGCAGGAGCGGGGCGGCTCCATCCCCACCTCCCACTGCTGCCACGGGCGCTGGCGGGCTCTGTGCCCCTCCTGCCACCGCGGGGCAGCGCCGGGTCGGGGTGAGTGAGCCCAGAGGCAGCGGCGGCCGGCCCCGAGCAGCCCCACGAGCGGCAGCGCCGAGCTGGGCCACCCAGCCCTGTCGGCAGCCCGGAGCCTGCACAGCCCGAGCCGAGACAGTAAACCCCACCCTGCCGCGATTCTGTTACTATTTGGCAACTTTGTTGCACGCGGGTCCTCGCTGCGAACGACAGAGCGGCTTATACTCAGGTGCGGCTTATGTATGGACAAAGAACAAAATGTTTGCCAACACCCGGTGATGCGGCTTATAGTCAGTGCGGCTTGTATTCGTGAAATTACTGTATGTTTTTTAAGCACCTCCTCTATAGTTTTGTAAGACAACTGATGATTTAGATGCTCAAGAAAGCACCAGTTTTAATGCTGTGACAGACTTCTTCCAAATTCTCTGCTGTAAACACTGAAAAAGCACATTATTTAAAAATATCATGGTCATATCCACACATCATTTGTGGTAAAATGTCCATACCCCACAACTAAGTGACAGGTGACAAAAACGCCAATTACTTTTGTTACTTTTGCTATGTTTGCATCTGAATGCCAGCCTAAAAACATTATAGGAAGGGCAGGTTACTTAAGCAGAAATCAAAGACAAAACTAACACTTTTTGCTACTAAAGTCAAAGAATTACTTTCATTCAAAAGATTTGCTTTTAGCAGTTTCATCCCCATATCCCTGGCTAGGCAAAGCAAGATAACAAATGCTAAAGACATACTGTCTTCAGACGGCAACAAAGAAACACCTGTTAAACAGATCATTTTACACTTCTTAATAATTTATAAGCACATTTATTTAAAACTGCTTATGGTCACATATCCCACAGGATAGTTAGGAGGTACCCTATTTTGTTAGGCAAACATAATTTACTTTTCCATCACTCCCATACCTACATGTTTACAATGACATATATATTGCATATCTCTTATTGTGATCCTAGTATCAGAGCACTGCAGCCTCAAAATGAGAAAACCTATCAAAATAACCCTGTCATGTCATATAAACACACCCCCAATCCAATAAGTCAGCACATTACCACATATTACTGCATTGTTAGTTAAGTAGCAAAACACAAACATGCCCTTCCTTGCCAAAGGTTCACCATTCACTGCTAATATAACAACTACTAAAAGATCCCAACCCAATTCATCTTTAGGATAGATTCTGTTCTAAAATCCATGAATTAACAATAAACAATCTGCTACAGGATGCAGTTCTGAAGTAAGGTTTTATCCATATAATTTTCTATCAACAACATAATTTATCACTGCAATCAGCAGGCCAAGAAGAGCCACCATCCAAAAGGTCAGTTTATATAACGTGATCCAAAAGTTAACATGAATGTACAAAAGAATTGTTAACACATATGATCTCATCAATCTATTGCTTTGTACTGTAAAGGCTTTGGAAGAAATTAGTGTTCATTTTCAACAGTTTTTATTAACTTGAAAGATGTAGAACTTTGCCATGATTACAAAATTGTAGTACATACACACATCTGCCCTTCAATATTTTAAGCTTCAGTTGATACCAACTTTGTATTCATAATTAATGTATCATGATTTCACAAAGCAGAAAATGAAAATGCTTTCTTCTGAATTGTTATGTGTTCAAAAAACAAAATCTGCAATGATTTTGTAATAGCACAACAGAAGAGTTTTCCTTACAGGAGGTTTTCTGACTGATATTTCAAGACATCTAGAGTCCTTGTACTTCAGAGATCAAAAACTGTAAAACCCAAATCACCACTCCAAAACCTTATTTGGCACAACTTAAGCAAACTTACAAGAGGTATGAGCACTAGTTTAAAAGAAAACCCCAAAACCACAAACCCTGAGCCTTGATTCTTGTTTACATCATTATAGTTATATTCTGTAACAGTAGCAAGAAGAGGAAAATTACTACAAATTAACAACAACAATTCCTATATTTAATGTTATTTAAAAATCAAAGTGTTACCTAAGGCAATTACCTTGCAGCCTTTTAATATCTACAGGGAAAAGCCTAAGGGAAAATAATTGACTTTGCTAATTTTACCCTTGGCAATTATAAAATAGCTCTGCATTTCATTACGACTACAGAATTTCACATCTAATTGTCAGCCCCGAGAGAAGCAGAGAGATAAATGCATCATACACAAACTCAGACAAGAATTTAACAGCACAATAAAATCCTGGTAGCAGTGAGTTCAGTTATGTTAAAACCCCCTTTAATTTAAATTCTTGTCTATACAATAGCTATGCATATCTATGGAGGTTACAGCTACCATGGTCAGTACCATGCATGATAAAATGCTGCTCATTTCATTAGCCAATTTGCTAAATGCCAGCAAAAAAAGCAGTACTGCGATTTTTTTACTTTTTACATCAAAGAACACAAAACATTATGAAGGAAAAAAGTCACAGTTATTTCACACTGCTAAAAAACAGATGCCAGATTTGAAAATTCATCATTTACAAAAGAATAAATACAGTATGTTTAAATCATTGCACCTGTCAAGAGATTTCTATAGCTTGTACTTCAATTTTTCTAACTTTGCTAGAAGGGTTAGACGTATGAAAAAGAATAATTTACTAAGTCAATCAGTTTCCATAATGGCATCCCACTTATCGTATGTAGAAGCTATGAAAGTATTTAGATGTCAGAAAAATGAAAAAAAGTGCTAAAATGTTTTGGCAGAATTTTCCAACATGCAGTATAATGACTGCTTTAAAAAAAAAAAGTATTTCTTTGCACTTGTGCTTCATTTCACTGTAGGCTTGTTTCCTGGCAAGTCTTTGGGGATTATACATTCCTGCTGCAATACTTAATGATGTACTAAATGCAAAGTAATAGTTGCTACATTTTATAAAAGTTTCCTCTTATGTTGAAACAGAAAATTGATGTAGGGTTAAATCCTTTGGTATGTCTCGAGAAGCTTACAGGGTACTAAAAAAAATGGACTGATACAAATGAATAATAATTACTAAAATCAATTACTCCCCACTCTGGTTATGGTATGCACTATTTAATTTTTTTTTCAATACTTACTACACGTTAGCACCATAATGGCTTAACCCACTATTTCAGTAGACTGACATCTAATTTTCTGTCTCTTCTCTTGAATCACAGCTCTGTGTTAGAAAATGACACCACTTCTGAGAGAAACTGTCATACTCATGATCAAAGTAATACAGAAATACTCAACTACCACAAGGAGATTTAGCATGAGAATCTAAAAAAAAAATAGACTACTTAGGCTCACAATTACAACTATACTGGTTACTGACAATTGCACAAGACAAACATTTATTTTACATTACAACATGGCAGTAACCTTCAAATGTATGAAAAGCACCTCTGCAAAATGTAGTTTCCTGTTTCCATTGGAATGGCACACTTAGCTCTTCAGCCACACACGCAGTTAGGTGTTACACCAGGCTGGCACAGAGATCCCCGGAATCTCTCTCCACCACGGGAGGTTTTAAAAACCAGCTAGATAAATGTGGATCAAGAATGATTTTTTGCAGCTGATCCTATTTGGCAAAAAGAAGGACCACCAACTAGAGAGAAGATCTCTTAATGTCTCCATCAGCCTCATTTTCTAAGATAATACTCAACTTGTTTCTCATTAAAAACATTTCCTTGTTTGGCTAAGCAGTTGGATTACAGCTGTCCTTTAGAAGTCAGTACATCCACAGTAGCAGGGAAACCCAATATTCAGGCACATCCAAATCCCTAACAATATTAAGAACAAAAAGTCACCTGAGACAGAGCAGTAAAACCTTTTGCTCCCCAAATTATCTAAGACAGAAAACCTTTCACAAAGCACAAAGTAAAAGAAAATGACAGACCAAACATGTCTTCAGCTGGCAGTTTACCAGAGGTGTTGTAGCCAGACGTGTCATGAAGATGCCACTGCATATGCCTTAAATTACCCATCCATTACTACAGTGCTCCAGAATGTATACTAAAGAACTCATTACAGTAATTCCACAGGAGAGTGGTAAACATGTTCACAGCAGCAGCAGCCTGTCAAATTTACAGCTATAACATGGCAAGCATGCTGACTTTTAAATGATGCTCCATATATACATATATAACTGCTGATTCTTTTAGGGGGCCTCTCTTTCAAAATACTTGCTAATATTTACTCGCTTTGGCAGTAGAGGAATTTTTTTCTTTTTACCTTGGTATTCTGCAACTGTGCAAGGCTTGTGCAAGCATTTGCTAGAAGAAAATCTCCACTCAAAACAGCCATTTTATTCCCAAACTGCATATCCTTCAGTGGGCCATCACAGGACTTGAGCTCACCAATGTTTACTATGCCACGATGCACCAGAAAGGCAGTATGGATCAGCTCCGTAATCTCAGCCAGACTTCTTTGACTGAAAGAAAGAAAAAGCACAATTATGTTTGATGCTATGAATAGAGCACAGATTCTTAGTGACAATAAGCAAACAACCACATGCACTAAACAAGTATTTTATTAATTATCATGTAGTTCTTCTGTGTGCTTCTAAAAGCCACAACCAGGAGGTGTTAAACACAGAAAACTGCTGCTAAGGATTTCCAGGCAAACCATAGGTGACACAGGTTCCACTTGGGAGAATGCCGCCCTTTGTTTGAATTCTATCACAAAATAAAGCAAACTAATCAATATAGTCTTCATGGTGCTTTCTTTTTCTCTTTTGTCTACCAGAGGCTTGAGGGACAGTGACATGAAGAAAATGCCAAGCAGAAAGTAATGATGGAAACAAAGGACATATCAGTAGGGGAGTCCTCAGCAAGCCAATCCAAACAACGTAAGAATGCTGCAGTAAATGACTACAGTAATTTCACAATTATAAGCCGCATCGATTATAAGCCGCATGTTACAATACAGAGCGTGATAAAAGGTATCTATTCTATCACCATCTGTTGAGGGTGGGGGCAGGGATCCTTATCTCAATGGCAGATATTCTGCTAATGGGCCATCCATTGAAACCAGTAGGGCATTGTTCTTTATCTTTTCACAACCCATCCTTCCTCCAGCGAGTCATTTTCTGCTAATGGCCCATTGAGTCCCCCTGTGGGACTGATAAAATTACTTTATCCCTTTGGAAGTTGCTCCAGCCAGGGGAAAGAGCCCAACACTTCTTACCAAGATAAAAACAGAGGTTTTGGGACACTAAGGGAGCCCCTTTCTCCACTGGACTCCAGAGGAAAACCAGATTTCTCCACATCACCACTGGACCTCCAGAGGGAAACTGCACCTTCTACAGGAACACTGCTCCAACTGAATCACATCTGTCACTGCAGCAGGATGCAGCCACCATTTAATGGGACTGCTACCAACACCCTGCCTGACAGGGTGTCAGGTTGTACTCTGACTTCGTCAGGGTTTGGAGTTTGTTTCTTTGTAGTACTGTATTTCTATTTTAATTTCCCTAGAAAAGAACTGTTATTCCTAATTCCCATATCTTTGCCTGAAAGCCCCTTGATTTCAAAATTATAATAATTTGGAGGGAGGGAGTTTACATTCTCCATTTCAAAGAGAGGCTCCTGCCTTTCTCAGCAGACACCTGTCTTCCAAACTAAAACAGCAACTTTTCATTCTTTATCCATCTATAAGCCGCACCTGATTATAAGCCGCACTTTGGGTTCAGACCCAAATTTTAGTCAAAATGGTGCGGCTTATAATCGTGAAATTACTGTACTCAAATTTGAGTTAAATTAACAACAGAATACCTTGCAGTTCAATGATATCAAAGGGGAAGGGTTCAGGCAGGAGAGGAAAAACAATTGAACATTTTAGAACTGTGTACTAATGGTATTTCACTGGTGGTTTTAGTCAGAAGCACAAAGGTGACTGTCTAGCAAAGGGGCCAATTTTATTGGACAGGTTTACAAATCACTTCTTACTCCAACACATAGTGTGATAAATTCTGGGTTTAGGGGTTACAAATCCCTTTGAGAGGCTTGCCACAGAGGTTATTCCATAGAGGCTTGCACTCTATTTTAATTTTTTGGAAAAGCAAGAAAAGAGTCATTAGTACAGCCCTCTCCTCCCCGCCTCCTCCCACAATTCAACCCTGTAGCCCTCAACAGTGACTGTCACTCCAAGGAGCACAGAGATGTCACCATAGCTCAGAATGACAACTGGGGTGTTCAACAGACATAATAACTGAGCAGGGGCAAAGAGAAGGGAAAACAGAGCACTGCACTGGAGCATCCAATGCTAGATATGCACAGGACTCATTCTTACAAAATCTTCAGCACATTCATATCTTTTCTGATTCAAGCAGTTTCCTTTATGCCATGGAGACTTCACATATGAGCAAAAATGCAATCCATGCCCTCAACTAAAGAGATGACTAAAAGCCTTAAAGTTCTAATTAATTACAACATAGTACAAAGGTGTGTTATGTTCTCTGTGCTTATTCAGAAGCGGCCAAGCACTGATTCATTGAGTAACCAAACTGTTCCATACCTTCATGTACAAAGGCACCTGCTTGTACATGCTCAGGTTAGATTCTGCCTCAGTACTAGCACAGTGCTGAGCAAATTAATTCTCTTTCCTTGGACAGCTGACCCAGACCATATTAATCTAAAGTAACCTTTTCCCCTAAATATATGTGACCTGTGAGCAGTTCCAGCAGCAACTGGTTCAGGGCAGCGGTCAGTGCCAATTAACAAGAGAGAAGAGATGGGACAGTCACACAGTTTGGACAGCACACAGAAGGCAGATGAGCTGGAGGGAGAGGATAAATAGAGGTTCTCAATGTATTTTGCCATGCACAAAAAAACCTAAGCTGTTTGAAAAGCTGTCTTTATACAAATTGTTGGCTCCATGCAGACAAAAACAATTCAAAAACCAAAGTCATTCTCCATGTAGACAGTAAATCTGAAGGCTGAGGCTGCTTTTCAAAGATGTGAGGGAGAAACTCGCACAACCCAGTCGCAGTATTGTAATCATGCTTGGTTCGGATCTAACAAAGGGTTAATAAATTTTCAAGCTCGGAGAAAAAGACTAACAAGACATCCCGATGCTCCTGCTGTCATTGTCAGGGCAGCCCTTGGAGGAAATGTCCGTATCAATTCAGTTTATCAGATGGACAGCTGATCAACATTAAACAGACTTGCTCTGGGCAGATTGAGCCGAGCTACCTGTTCTGAATAGCAATGAGAGCCCTCTGCTCCCTGCTGCCGAGCTCTGCCATTTCCGACTGCCGCAGATCCCAGGACATATGGGGATCCCTAGTGACGAGCACGTAAAGCTGCAGCTAACTCAGCGACGGCTCATTTCCCCCCGCTGAAAGCAGGCATTAATATCCTGAGGAGACCAGGCCCGCCTCTGTGACCCCCAACTATTGAAGCAAAACAACGACTGTCCTATTTCTTCATTTAATAAGCTTTTAATGAAGGAAATCAAAATCCCCTCTTTGACTTCAGCATCGCTCTTCATGAAAAGGTTACACAAATACATCAGTGTCATGCTTTCCAAATGCTCAGGATCTGGATGTTTTCATTTCTTTTTCTGTAATCCGTTTGTTCTTCAAATAGTATTCACATTATTTGTGCTAACAAGAACCATATTAGGCAGATAATCTATGTCTAATTCTGATCTTACATACAGCTCTTCCACTCTCTCTCCCTAGCAGACTAAAAATACAAGAATTGATGCTATTGCAGAAATCCCAGGCAATGCATTTTTTAATGCTTTTTGTAATTATCTCTAGAATACTGAGGAACAATAACAAGTCCACAGTGCCGCAGATACAGGCATACCCTTGTCATGACTTCGCAAAGACCAGTATTCAACAAATAAACACTTCTGTTATGAAGTTGCTGCTAAATGGCTGAAAAAATACTATACACAGTTTTCTCCATCTGGAATACAATTCAGTGATTAAATAATTTTGTATTTGAAAGCAGACTACCCCAACATACAAAAAAATAATGTTTTAGCAATACTGGACTTAGAAACAATGCAATGGGATGACAAACTCTGACTGCTTCCATCCTGATTTTGCTCCAGAGCCCACAGTAACAAACAAAAGAAGTGGCTGCTGCAAGTATTACCTGTACTTACCTTGGTACAAGTTAGTACTGAGAAAACAGTCAACATTTCTAAACACACAAAGCTCCTAAATGGAAAGTTTTATTACCAAATGCTAACACACTTCCACACCTTTCATCTCTGAAGCAAGTACTCCCTGCAAACCACCACCAAAGTTCCTAATTTCAAGTCCTACTCTACAAAGAAATAATAGGATTCTGTAAAACATATGATAGAAGAGACAAATAGTATGGTTGTATTGAACCTGAATTAGTTTACCTTTCATTATCAGCTAACCATCAGAACTACACAGGGCTTCTCAAGGGATGACAGGTTATGCAAAGAAATATTTAATAACTTAAAATATTTGTTTTAGGTATGATATTTCACAGAAATGGGTCAAAGACTAAAATTAGCCACTGAAAACCACAATTGAAAATTTTTGAAGCAATTGCAATGAACAAAGATAATGAAACTGATAGATCAAAAATTCTTTACGAACTCTTATCACTGAAGCTGTGAATTAAAGTGACTAATAGTACACACCCAAGATTTGAATATTTTCTTTGTGATTGTCAATTCAATAGTTTCCCTTCAACACAAAAAGCATTAATTTGGATGAAAAGCCTTACATTCAGGATTTAAAAAAAAATAAAATAAAATATCAGCATCCATTCCATTTCAGTGACAACTATAGTAATCTTTATATACACACACCTATGAATTTGAAATAAAAAGAAGTAGTGTCTTTAATGGAAAATTACATATGAAGAAGCATTAACTAAATAATTAAAGCAATTATTTCAGGTACCGGCTATGTATCTGAGCAGCACTTGGTATCTGGTTTTACTTTTTTTGTGAACAGTGAACAGAAAGAAAAGTTCTATGAAGATAGGAAGGTGCTTAAGATACGTTCAAGTTGATCTTGTATGCTCTGGTGCTGGTGCAGATAGTTCACTTAGTCACACAGCAAGAAAGCACAGTGATTTTTACAGTTCTTTTTCCCATTCACCTGTCAAAGTCAATGCCATGGTTAATAAACCATGATTAGAGGAACAATGCATAGTGAGTAACAAATAGCATCACAGTGATGGAAAATCTTATTCCCATCCTCTGTGCATAGTCTCTTCTATAAGAAATTAAATGGCAGGGGGCAGGTGTTTAAGCCAGTCAACATGTATGGAAGATGCTGTGATTTCACTAATAGGAAAATTTTCACAGTAAAACACAGATTTGAGCAAAGCACCAAATATTCACCGCATTACCATTACTTATGTATCTGTTGACCAGCAGAACACATCTACCCACTCCTATCCTTTAACACAGTTAGAGATCAAGACTTCTGTGGTTCCTTCTACCTTGGTCCTAAGATATAGAAGCATCTTCCACCTGAGGGATAAATCAAGTTGAAAGACATCAGATCTATGAAGTTTGTTGAGTATGCTGCTTAATTGCATTCCTAACAAACAGTTTATTTTTAAACTGGCTATATATCCTACCTCTTTCACCTCCTTCCCTTCCTAGGGAAGTTTTTGAAGTAAAATTTCTACCAGTGCTCCTTCACGTATTTTTCTTTATTTATTTTTTAATAGATCTTACATTTTCATTCTCTGTTGTCCCACCACTGACTACTACTTAGGTTCTTTTCTGTAATTTGTTTTAGTAAGCTCTTCCTTCAGCCCCTTATAGGATATGAAAATGTTTTCTGATTTTTAGTGGGCAGACATTCACTTGTACTTGGCAAGCCAGTTTCCCTACACAGTGTAGGTGGCTGGCAGTGGAGAGTGAGAAGCCTGACTTGAAGTCATGGTCCTGTTCCCTTCCTGCAGGAATTTTGAAGAAGAGTTTCCACAGGTCTTGGTTTCATTGTTAGGGCAACCACAGAACAACCAATTCCCATTTTGTACTCTAGACAGCAACACGCAAGTGAACCAACTTGTATCAGTTTCCAAGTAGCACCACTGTTGTGCCAACACGGCCACCACTGTGTCACCACAGCATAGCCAAGAGCCTCCAACCTGGTGGCCTGTACCACACTGCAAGAATACACATTTGCATCATCATCCTCAGCAAAATGAAGCCCTAACTGCTGAACTTGTGTCTGGCTTACTCCTCTAATCAGCACCAGTGAACAGTGATCACAACCTACAGCACATTTTCCTTGGGTTGCAAATCCTCATCACAGCAATTCCCCTTTCAAGTCACACAGCCTAAAAGAAAAGTAGTCTCAACCTGGAAACAAAAGCATCAATTATGGAAAACAAGTGAGAGAATCTAGACAAAGACCACTATGTGAAGCTCAGTTTAAAAGGAAAAAGTGTTAATCTGATAAGCCAGAAGGAAAATACTACCAGAATCACTAAGTCAAATTTATACTTTTCAGTTCCCAGAGGCAGGCACACAGGTTGGGACATATAAAAAATGGAATATCAAGTAATACTTCAGTAAGAAGTACCCAGCTACTGTAAGATCCAGAAACCAGTAACAACACAGCTGTGTGATCAACAAGGAGCACGTGGGTTGGGCTGACATGGTAAGAATCCAGATACATTTGCTGTACAGACAAATCTTGTCATGTTGGGACTTTATTTGCAAGAATACAAAGGACATTCTGCAAGGGACGGGTATTAAAAGAATAGTGATATGTGGTGGTAGGCCTAGTATGTTTTTCAACCCCCACAAACTAGGATATGTGAAACTTAAATAGCTTTGGATCTTTTTTCAGTTATTTCAGATTTCATAAGCACTAGAAACTGTTAAAAAGGGAGATATCAATTACTTTTCCTGTTCTCAGAGATCCTTCCTACACTGCTAGAGAAGAAACAGATTCAAGACATGAGCCAGTACTTATTAAAAAAGTATACTTGTTTAAAAAAAAAAAGCTTTACATCTTAGGATTTATAGTTGTTTTATTTTTTAAAAGAAGGATGGCTAGCTTAACCTAACCGATCAAACCAAAGGAAAAACCATGAGTATTCACCTAAAAATAGAAAGAAAAAATTAGTAAGTTATCTGGAAAAAGACTTCTTGGATTACTTGAACACTAATGCCAAATATCAATAATAAAATTTAGAGCTACTAATTTACAAGCATATTGTCAAATTTATAAAATCACATATCATAATCACATTTAAAAGTCACTGGTTATCCCTACGGGAAGATTCATTACCAAAATGAAGTAAAGCTGTCAAATGGAATATTATGTTTTTATAAGGCAGTTATCAAGATTTAAACTTTTAATAAAAGGCAGGTTGAAATTCCAGTCGGTACCTGTTACAGACTATATGAACAGCTACTTAGACTACATTAAGTACTTCATCAAGTAATAGCACAAGCTAAGATGTTTACTTCTTCAAAGACCTACTTCTCTCATTTTGTAAATATTGATGCAGATATTCAGTGTTCAGTGTGCTCATGCAATAACGTATATTGGTAATATGTAGGTACATTGACAAGGTATTGACACTATGTTGAATTTCTAAAAGGAATTTTGCTAGCTCAATAAATGTTGCATTTAACTTGAATTCTCTATATTAAAGACTCAATTTGCTACAAAGACCTCATATGAGAAAAATTTATGTACAAGTGAACATGAGTTCAACACATTTGTTATATGCAAACAATACAATCCAAAACAGTATACAAACATTCTTTATAAATATGACAGATAACATTAACAAGTATATATTATACATGAACAATATTTCCAATGATAAAACAAGCTGAATCAATTAGAAAAATTAAAACTGTGAATACTTTTTGGAAATTCCTTATGAATATTTCACTGTGTGACCAAAAAGCCACAAATCCCCAATTAAAAAGACTAAGCTGATTAAACAAAAAGAAAAAACCTGTGGTTTAGACAAAGCTGAATCAGCTATAATTCCTTCCCTATCTAATTCAGACAAACTGAAAAACTGATAGGAACAAATACAGACCAGAGAAACTAGGCAAGGAGGAAAATTGATAAAGGACTGGATGAGAAAATGCAGAGATGGACAGAGAGCTGAACAAAAGCAATTTTAAAATGGATATACTGAAAAAGCTCAAGAACAACTTTAAGAATTGCATTGGTCCATTATGTAAGGTTAGGCAGAAATAAAACCACATCAAGGCAAGGCACTGTAGAAAGCTTATTATATTTTAAGCGACATATTTACACAAGCAGATGTTTATATCTCTAGCCCACACGTGGATATTGGTCATGAACAACAGCAGTGGGTAAGATTTTACAGTTAACAGGTCCACAGAACTCACACTGAGGAGAGCAGGCAACAGAAAAGGAATAATAAAGCTTATAAACAGCAAACAGAATGAATCATCCTCTATATGGAGCCAACTGAGCTGGTTCAATACGCTTTTCTCAAATTAAAATATGCAATGCAAAAAAAAAATCAATCAAAAAATCTCAATGCAAACCACATACATAAAAGACTAAAGACTCTTCGAAGAAAAAGCACCCAAAGTTTGGAAAAGGGTGGAGGGAGGGTAAAAGGAACAGCTCATCTGAGATAACCAGCTAAGATACAGAATGCGATCGTGGTCAAATAGATCACTAGGATCCACAGATAATTTAAGGGGAGAACATTAGTAAAAGTAGAATTTATGTTAAACCCAAGTTTCTAACTCCAGTAAAAATTATCACCTGAAAACTTCAGTCAAGAAGAATTTGAGAAAGTATGACTCTTCTCAACATTTTTGTCCTAACAATCAAAGCAAAGAAAAGAGATGAAGTGAGGAACAAAAGCTAATTTATGCATGGAGAAGACTGATATTGAATCAGTAGATTTGGTCACAGATATTTAAAGAAAGTTTAAGCATCTATACTACAGAAAACAAATTCGACAGAACATGCTGATTATCAAGCAAACATAAGATCCAGTAGCCTGAACCTAGGGAAATCCAAAAAGAATAAAGGGAAGGCACTTTCCAAAATCTCTTACAAAGAGCAACAGTGGACTCTCCATCAACAGTGCCATTGAAGGTAACACCGGACAAACACTCATTGCACAAATATTAAAATTTATTAAAGTTGGGGAAATCCTATGTTTTGTAAGGCAGACAAAATGACTACCAGAATGATATCTCTTAGTTATTCATATACCAATGAACAGTAGAGGAAAGGAAAGGAAATTTTTTCAGATAATAAACAGAAGATGACTGGATTTAGCAGCATATGTTGGTCCTTCTATCTAAAAACTTACCATTGCCAGAAGCCCATTTTTCTTTAAGGAGGTGTAAAAACTTTCAGCACTGAGATTTACAAATGCATTGACTTCAGCCACCTTCTTCAGGAGAAACACCAAAACCAGAACCATTCAGCCCATTAGAGTTATCTCCCATTCTCAGTGCAGGAGCACACAAAGCCACCATCAGGCAGGGAACTCGTTCCATTACAGCAGGAATATTAATTCTGTCTTACAGTGCATAGAAAATAAATATTTCAAAATATATTTGAAGCAAGTTCTGCAAGAGGAAACAACCTACATTCAAGATTCATGTCTGTCTTCACGTATTTATTCCCACTAAGAACCAGAGATAAAGAAAACCAGAAACTTTCTACAAACTTTTTTATGGATATAAGAGTGTGTATTTTACATAACTATACATATTTTATTTAATTACGGTTTTCCATATAACCATTAGGAGGTTCTAGCCATGCAAGTCACATTTATTAAAGGCAGCATGTCAAATAAGAGTTGACAATTACAGGCTATATCAATACACATTATGCCAGATGGTAATGAGCCTTACACAGAGGGCCAGCCATCCAAAATAATCACACCATTTTCCACAGAAATGTTGAAGAGGTTATGGTTTATTACACAGTGCTCATTAGATATACAGTGGCAGCATTAGCAATTTTTCCTTCATTTGTGTCTCATTTAAGACTCTGCCCCCACAAGCCCATTCAAATTAGTACACAAGGTTAAAATCATTATGGTCAGTGGGAAAAAAACAATTAAGTTTTATTTTTATTTTACAGTAATGGTAGATCAAAGGTCCCTGGAATCTATTATTCTCTCTACTATTATCTAACACAGGAAACTAATAGGAATAAAATTCACTGTCATTTGCTGTGAAGATAACAGATTTTAAATGGGTAAACTTCGTATTTCTTAATTAATAACTCTAAGTGAAAACAACTGTTAGGTTGTGACACAAAGTGAAAAAAGTCAGAAAACTAAAAGTTGAAACTGACCTTTCAGCCTTGGCTTTGAACTTTCTCATCTGCTTTTCAATCTGCTGTTTTAACGGTACGGAAATATTTAAGTGTCCAAAAGGCAACTAATCCTTCAGAGCAGGTGGAAAAAAACAGTTGTCTCAAATAACCAGAGTGTCATCTCTAAGAAAACACCTATAAGATGATTTAAAGTACAGTAATTTCACGAATACAAGCCGCACCAATTTGACCAAAATTTTGGTGGAAACCCGGAAGTGCGGCTAATATTCCGGGGCGGCTAATCTATTAACAAAATTCTAAAAGCTGCCAACACGGAAGTGAGAGCCCGCGGCAGCCCCAAGCCAAGCTGGAGCCCGGCCGGCCCCGGCAGAGGTGCGAAAGCCTGGCAGAGGCGGGGCCAGCAGTGTCGGGGGCGGGCGGCAGAGCCTGAGCCAGCAGGGCAGGGGAGCCCGGGAGAACTGGGGCTAGCAGTGCAGGGGAGCATGGCAGAAGCAGGAAGGCCGGCGGGTGGGGCTGCCTGGCAGCGGGGGAAGCCCAGCAGAATCGGGGCCAGCAGCGTGGGGGAGCCCGGCGGTGCGGGGGCCTGCAGTGCCGGCCAGGGCGAGGAAACGCGGCGGCGGTGCAGACGGGAGGGGGCGGCCGGTGAGCCTGGTGGCGGCGGCGGCAGCCCTGCCGGCGGGGCGAGCGAAAGCGCCGCCGCTCGCGAAAGCGCCGCCGCGAACCGCGAGCCGCGAAAGCGCCGCCGCGAGCCGCGAGCCGCGAAAGCGCCGCCGCGAGCCGCGAGCCGCGAGCCGCGAAAGCGCCGCCGCGAGCCGCGAGCCGCGAGCCGCGAAAGCGCCGCCGCGAGCCGCGAGCCGCGAGCCGCGAAAGCGCCGCCGCGAGCCGCGAACCGCGAGCCGCGAAAGCGCCGCCGCGAGCCGCGAAAGCGCCGCGGGGCGGGCGCGGCGCGGGGCGGGCGCGGCGCTCGCGAGGCGCGGCGCGGGGCGAGCGAAAGCGGCAGCGGGGCGGACGGCGAGCCCGGGCGGCGGCGGCGGCAGCCCTGCCAGCCGGGCGAGCGAACGCGGCAGCGGGGCGGTGCTGACGGGAGAGGGGGGCCAGCGAGCCCGGCGGCGGCGGCAGCACCACCCGGCCAGCCCCGCCGAGCCGTGGCGCTGAGCTGGGCCACCCGGCCCCGTCGGCAACCATGAGCGGGCCGAGCCTGCCTGGCCCCGCCCCGAGCCAGTAAAGCCCGCTATGCCGCGATCCTCTTACTAATTGGCCAATTTGTGAAAGCTGCGCACGGATTCTCGCGACGAACGAAAGTGCGGCTAATATTCGGGGTGCGGCTTATCTATTGACAAAGACAGCAACATTGTCGAGGCACCGGGGGTGCGGCTTATAATCCGTGCGGCTTGTATTCGTGAAACTACTGTACCTTTCTTGTCAGCTGCATATGTTGACTTCCAGTCAGAAAATTACTGATGGAAACGTTTATTTCCCTGTCTTTTTGTGTTTATAGATGGTATGTGGGTGAAAAGACGTAATGAGGCAAAAGTGAAAATATGTCAGCACAAGTAAGGATATGTTTATGAGGGACATTTATGCCAATGTCCCCTAAACTCCAAGTGACAGCCAGCATTTGGAAGTCAGAACTGTGAAAGAGAGGAAGAACATAAGTGCTGGACATGCCACCTGACAACCTGACTGCAGAGAATTCTCTTTCCAGTCCAATCTCCTCTTTTGAAACATGCCATGCATCACTTGGGAATCTGGATCTCCCATCAGGCAGCCCCCCAGCTCCCAAGGTCAGGGCATCCTCACACCTCCTTCCTTGGCCACTCCTGCTGAGTTACTCTGCCATTATACAAAACCTTGAATTACTCATTCAGCCAGATGGCAAAAGAATGAAAAAAGTCAGTATGCAGGAGATTCAGGGAGAGAAAGGCGGGACACCTGGACTCTAGATTCCGTTCCACTAAGTAAGTTATTGGGAGGGAAACAACATTAAAAACTCAAGCATTCTTGACCTAGATGTCCCACATCCATCCCTATGTTTAGAGAAATTGTCTGAAAATTCAGACAGAGGAGTACTTTTGCATCCTTTCAAATTCTCAGATAGCCAAAACTGGACTTCTTGATTCTCAGTGAATGCTTAGCCAGCGGTGAAAGAACATGTCCAGTCTGACAATCCACTTATAAAATTTCCTAGTTGAAATGACCAACAAATTTTATCTGTGTTTTGAAATTATTTGAAGGGAAAAAAGCAAGTTTTATTTAATAGGGTCTTTTAATAGGGTCTTAGAAAAAATGTTTACAAAATTAAAAAGAATCCCATTAATTCCAGGCAATGCCAGTCTTATGACAACTGAACAGGTACTCTGGTAAAAAAACCTGTTTACTGCATTTAGTTAACAATAATATTTTGCAAAAAGGTCATCCTAATACCTGCCCTTTGTACAACTCATTTTATTACTGATAAAACCACTTACCCTAACAAGGTGGCACTTCTGCAGACAGACACCAGCAAATATGAAGCAAATATGAAACTTGTGCCATGTGAAACAAATGCAAGCCCTGATTCATTATATGATCCAAAGGGCATCAGACAAATTTAAAGGTCTAAACAAAACATTGGAAACACCATACAGAAGTTTTACAGAGTTATTTCCATGCTAAGTTTCCAGACAAGTCAGGGTAAGTTGAAATTCTGCAAAATTAATTCAAAAATGAACACCAGCAGCCAACTCCAAAAAAACTGCTCACAAAAAAGCCCACCTCTGTACAACTGCAACTGGTTTAGAAACAACTAAACAACCACTGTTTCCTTAAAACAAATGTATTATATTTCTTATAGTCAAAGATAAAAATAAGACATTTAAAACTGATGGGGTGAAAGTAGAGCAAGCCAAGAGAAGAGTTTACAATGGAGTTAGCATGAAGGCCTTCGTTTTGGCTTAGTGAAGTGAGCAAGTTTCAGGCATTGCAAACAAGAGTCAAAAAAATGGCAAGACAGGAGTTGATCAAAAGCTTTGGCAACAGTTGCTGTAGCACGGCTTTGGAAAAATGTGATGGTAGAATACACGATGCAAAGATAGACAGACTCAGAACTGAAGAAAGTATATTGACCAAAAACCTCAAAAGATGAGGTATGAGCCAAAGGATTCATCTGTAGACTGGAACCCCTTGCTATCACCACAGCAGAAATCAAAACAAACATGATGACGGAGAAAATCACATATTTTGCTATGGAAATGACCAGCATTTGTTCCCATATGATGGCAGCATGTGTCAACCAGAGTGCTTGTGGGCAACACCCAGCGTGCCCATCCATTCAGGATTATCCATATTTGCTCTACAGCCCCTCAACAACAAGTATCCTCCAATTACATCTCATGCATCTATTCAATGAGAAATTTCACATCATGATTTTAAAATAGTTTTGACTATTCTATGGTTTATTTAGTCAAAATATTTAAATACTTGCACTAAAAACAGCTAAAAAGATATGAAAGGAAATAAAAGGTCTCACAGGTAAATGCAAGTTACAGGCTACTAACAATTAATTTTATGAACATACTTTTTCTTACATTTTATTCGTTTTTTCTCAGCCCTGCAAGACTGAAGCATGGCTATAATTTTATTTGCAATGACTATGGGAGACAATTTGAACCACTGTTAACAGAAATTCCCATTCCTGTGCATTGTCAGCTATTCTGAGACTGCCAGTTTGACTTATTACTCCCAGTTTTTCTCAGAAATCTCTCTGAAGAGTTTGTCTGTAATTGTATTCAATGTAGCTGAAAGATAAGGTGCACTAACCTTGACATTAAATCTCTAGTACTAATGACACCTGAAATACATGGAACCTTTTTATGTGAGAGCAGAAAGAAGGTAACCTTTTTTATGCCACGAAGAATGAACACTTGATAAATGAGTAGTCCTATTAAGAGAATAGATTGTTCATATGTCTAACTGCACAAGAAAAAGGCATTAAAAAATAAAATGTGAATCACCAGAATACAGTGTACGAGGTAGGGTGTACCAGATAGGGCTGGGTTTTTTTTCATAACTATATATATATTTTTATCATGTTTATATAACAATTACTGTGTATTCCAAAATGCCCATAAATATCCAAGATACAGAGGGGATTAAAAAATCCAAACATACTGGTCACACAACCACAGACAGTGGTTACTATGAAGTAAACCTGTCATATTCTGAATAACTGTAACTACATTTCTGTTAGTCAGCAATTAAAAGCATGGTTATCACACGGGTTTTCCTCTCCCCTCCTGAACCTTCAATGCTCTGAATTGGAAAAGGACATTAATACCATACATTAAAATGTTTTTCTACAGGAATACTTTTGCTTTTCACAAAACAGAAGTATACAGCAGATGGGTATTGCCTGCCATGGACAAGGAAAGAGACTAATAGCTAAAGGGAGACAGCAGACTTCTCAGAGACCTTGCCCCATACACCAGGTGTGTTGACAGAATTGCCAGCAGGGAAAGGATAATAAACCTTTTGGAGCAAGGCAACGACTGCTGCTTCTGGGACCATATCAGCATAGTAACAAGCATTTGGTGCTGTTGAGGTCTGCAAAGTTTTGTCATTATTATTCGTATATACTTGATGCAAATGGCATAAGGTATGATATTAGGAAAAATGTGTCCTTTTATTAAAAAAATGACTACTATTATACCATTGACACAATTTCCATCTATTTTTACCTTTTTAAAATATAAGGTATCTGGAAATTTCATGCTTTCATTTTCAGGTTCTTTCATCCCAGAATGATTCAATCCATACACTTTTAAAAAGGATAAAATGACATCAACCAATTCAAGCAACATTAACCACCAAGCAAGTCATGATGGAGAGACAGCTATATGCTAACAAGCCACCTTCAAGAACAAACTTTATTTCTGCAGAATTCCTACCAGAGTCCACAAAATAGGATCTCTTCCTGACTGCAGCTAATACTGGAGCCTTGCTAAAATTTAATTTGTCTACTGGAACAGCTATGAATGTAGCTGAACTTTTTGCACTGTTTTTGTTGCATGGATATCAAAAGCCAGAATGAAATTTCAGCTGTAAAAGACTGAAGCAAGTTCTCCACACAACAGGGTCTAGGTGAAACACAGCAATTACGAGAAAGAAATCAGAAATACATACAATATAAAACAGAACTTGCTTATGTTTCTTCCCTCTTTGGCAATAATAGGTGCATAATTTATTTGGCTGCATCTTCTCTTTCCATAAAAATGTACACAAATTTGGCCAAGTCTTTATAAAAATTAAAAACTACAACTCCAAATACTGAAATAGACTTCAGGAACCAGGCAATAAAGCTCACGAAATCTCATATGTACAAAACATGCTCCATAATCATGCTGGCACTTCTGATCGTAAGTTTTCAATTGCTGCAAATCCTATAAAAAAACCCATCATCTTTCTGATTTTGCTTTTGACTGCATAAGCACCTTCTCAAGTACAACACAGTGAGAATACTATATTGCATTCATATTTTTGAAATCTTTATCCCTGGTTCTCCAACTCCTTCCTCCTCAAATCATCAATCACTCTTATCTATGTACTCATACACCCACCTTTATACAGGAATACATTAAAAATAACCAATTGCTGCCCAGGAACACAGTGTCTGTGTACACCACCAGCATATTATTGCTGCCTTTCTTTCTTATCGTTTGCTCTAGAAGCATCTCAGAGTTGTCAAATTGCATGTGAAAATCTCCTAAAGGTTAAAGGCCAGATACCAATGAAGCCACAAGAAATATTCGTCCATGTAATGTGATTAGGGTCCAGAACATGCCATTATTTCAAGTGGAAGAGAAAGAACACTGCATAATCTTCATACAATCTCATATTTTCATATGCATATACTCATGGAGTTCTCAGCTCCACCCCAGCAGATGAAAAATGTTGCAATATCTTCAGTTACATTCTATCAGGGCACTGACTGAATCTTACTAAGGAAATAAATTAATTGGTGCAGAATGCCCTGTAATACAGTAATTTCACGACCATAAGGCGCACCGGACTATAAGGCGCACCCCCCGGGAGCCGGCACATTTTGCAACTTTGTAGATCAGATAAGGCGCACCGGTCTATAAGGCGCACCGGGGTTTTTTTTTGCAGCGAGGCTCCGCCCCCAGCTCCTCCCACGCGCTTGCTGGCCGAGGCCCCGCCTCAATCCGGCAGCCATTGGCTCCCGGGCCTGCCTGTACCCGGCAGGGCCAGGCTATGCCCACCGCCGCTCCGTGCAGCATCCCCAGGGCCCCGCTGTTCTGGGAGTTCCCTGGTGCTCCGGGTGACCCAATGCCGGCAGGCTTGCCCCGTGCCACCGCTGCCCCGATTCCAGCTGCTTGCCCCCTCCCCGCGCGGCAGCCGCTCCGATTCCGGCGGCTTTCGCCCCCCCCCGCGCGGCGGCCGCGGTGCTTCCGGCGGCTTTCGCCGCCCCCCCCCCCCCGCGGCGGCCGCCGTGATTCCGGGGGCTTTTGCCCCCCCCCCTGCGGCGGCCGCCGTGATTCCGGGGGCTTTCGCCCCCCCCCCGCGCAGCGGCCGCCGTGATTCCGGGGGCTTTCGCCCCCCCCGCGCGGCGGCCGCCGTGCTTCCGGGGGCTTTCGCCCCCCCCCCGCACGGCGGCCGATCCGATTCCTGCGGCTTTCACACCCCCCGCAAGGGAGCCGTCCCAATGTCGGCGGGCCGGCCCCGCGCGAGGGAGGCCCCGATGCCGGCGGGGACGGCCCGCCCCACCCCGCGCGAGGGTGGCCCCGATGCCGGCGGGGGAGGCCCCGATGCCGGCGGGGACGGCTCGCCTCGCCCCGCCCCGCGCGAGGGAGGCCCCGATGCCGGTGGGGACGGCCCGCCCCGCCCCGCCCCGCGTGAGGGAGGCCCCGATGCCAGCGGGGACGGCCCGCCCTGCCCCGCGCGGGGGAGGCCCCGATGCCGGCGGGTCCGCCCCACGCGGGCTTTCACTTCCGGGGTGGCAAATGTCGCAACTTTGTAGATCAGATAAGGCGCACCGGACTATAAGGCGCACTTCCGGTTTTGGGGGGAGATTTTAGTCAAAAGGGTGCGCCTTATAGTCGTGAAATTACTGTACTTAATCTCATATTGCTACAATTTTCCAAGAATTGCAGAAACTTGTATTGAAACTGGATAACCGCATTGCAAAATTTGTCAAGGGAGATGTTAATACGACAGAAAGAGGATAGGTGTTACTTCAGCAGGTAGAAAAGCAAGGGAAATATTTTGAGACAAATAAATTATATAGGTATAGTTATTTAGGAACTTGGAGTAAAGCAATGGGTCACATTGATGTGACAGTTCTGATGGATAAGCAGTCCCCCAAAGCTGTTGTGTGCTTTCATCACAGCACTGGATTGTACTTAGATGATGGTTAGAAGTTTCTCTTCATTAAATACTATTATATTTTTTGTAAAGGAAACGTGAAAAATGGTGAGTAGAAAACTGTTGCAAGGGAAAGGTTTTACAGCAAACACAGTCCTGGTGAAGTGCTCTGGTGTGTGGCCATGCCATGTCCCAGCGAGGCTGTGCCAGGCCTTGTGACCACAGGTCACTTGCCCTTTCTTTGAAAAGCTCCCACTGAGGTGAAAGCAGGGCTTTGTTGCTCCCACAGCTGCTCCAGACCCACTGCAGAATTCCACCAATGCTGCTCTGGCTTTGTATACTATGCTACACATCATGGCAGTCCAGTTCTCGCTTCACAAGCAGCAGGAGGAACAAGCTCCAAGAAAAGGGAAGGCTGGACAGACAGACAGAGGTGACATTACAACTTCTCCTAGGTAAGCTATCCCTACCATGCTTTCTCTGACACTGAAAATTACTTCCTTTTTAAAATGGAAACCAAACACAGTTTGTGATGTACATGTTGAGTTTACCTTGCTCAGCTACCTAGTGCTATAAAGCCTTATTTTGAACAAGATTTGAGCCTATATCTCTGAACAGTCTTTGATCAGCTCTAATGCAGTGCCTTTTAATTTATTTTACAATGTAAGGAGAAGGTTTTTTCTTATTCAACATATAATTGCTGTATTTGCACATGCTAAGTATGCTGAAAACAATAAAAGTTAATGAAGAAAAGTACTGGTTGTAATGAATTAGTAATATTGTTAGATTTGTATCTGGAGTTGATTTTTATTGTTGTGGATGGAAGATGATCAATAGGAATATGTAATCAAGTTGTATGTGCTTTTCATCTCTTGAGACTCATCTTGTAAATGAGATGATGAATCTCACAGGCTTTATCCTGGAGAGAAAAAAACCAAAATAATTTAGAATAACTGGATTTCCTCTCACTAAAAGCTATGGGAAAGCTACCAAGGACTGAGAGACAAAATTATATATTTCTTAAAGATTATAAAAGACATCATTGCTCATATTTTGACATACTTTTCCCATTATCTTTCAAACAATTTTGTCAAGAGCATTGTACTCCTTAATGTACTTAGATATTGAATATTTTAGAACCATGCATTTTCTCTACCACTAATTAGCTAAGCTTCCAAAGTACTTGCTACTTGGGATACTGTACCTTTGCTGAAAGCCAGCCTTCCAGAAGATAGAAATAAGAACAGTAAGTCCCAAAGGAAATCATTTTTATGATAAAGAGTCCTAATGTGCCCCAGTAAAGGTGAGGATTGATTGTTATGGCCTATTGTTACTATAATTAGAAGTCAAACACCAATTAGCAGTTCCATTAATAAGATTAATCTCTGCAATATCTGCAGCTGAGACCCAGGGCTTTTGTGCACTAAGCCAGTGTGAATTTAAAGTGCAACAGCTACACTGTACTAAAACTCCCAGGCTCAATACTTACATCACACCTCTGCTTTCTTAGAGTTTTGAGTTCCATACACTACACCACACTACTTACACTATTGGTCTTACTATGTTTTTCTCATTTATTACTTTTCATTTTGTTTAAACATGTTCTACCACAACTTACCAGTCATTGATAGGGATAGATGCAATAGAGCATGAGGTCTCCCAAACTTTGGTTCACAGCCACTCCCTGTGCATTGCACCAGGTCAAGGAAAATTTAATTTAGTTTCCATCACTAGTAAACCCAGAAAAGTAGTAATGAAAAAAAAACTCCAACTTCTTACAAATATGAAAGTACTCTTCACATGATAGAAGTCCATTGTAGAGTTAGGAATCATTTTTTA
This sequence comes from Catharus ustulatus, assembly GCF_009819885.2. Taxonomy (NCBI): domain Eukaryota; kingdom Metazoa; phylum Chordata; class Aves; order Passeriformes; family Turdidae; genus Catharus; species Catharus ustulatus. Next base: position 72,938,847 of record NC_046223.1, on the reverse strand, counting down.
ACTTGAAAATATCAAGGTAAGAAACAGTCAAATCCAATCTCTGAAGTTAACATCCTAGCTCAGAGTACAGAAATTGAAAGAAGAGCAAGATCTGAAATAAGGTGAAGAGTCACACACTTGTGCTCTTTGTATTTTTGTAGGTAAGGAAATAATAATTTGTATAATCTTTCTTTGGTTTTATTTCATTTGTGTTTTACCTTTTACAATAACTCTCAAAGAGAATTTGTCCACAGATATACCTACACTATACAAGGTAAAAAGAAGGCTTTTGTAAAATTTAATAGCAAGCTGGTCAAAGCAACCTCTAAGTGCCATTTATACTCCAGCAAGACAATAAACCCCACCACCTTCACCAAAATTTACTCGTGTTTGCCATGGTTAATTAGCTAGGAGGTTTTGTAATGAATACGTTTTTTCCTTTCTTTCTTTTAAAGGAGGACTATCTAATTTCTTTCCACAGATCCCACAGATAATCAAATATAGATTAATGAGGAGACACATTCCAGTTGGAAAGCATTTAAACAACTATTTAAAATTACAAACATCTTTAAACTTGTCTACAGTAGAAAGAATATGCTTACAAAACTTCACGGGTGAGCTGAGCAAGTAAAGATACAGTTTTACACAATCAAGGACCTCTTTTGCCAGAGACCATTGACCTGATCCTAAAGCAGAAGGCAGCTCTTTCCTACTGTAGCCATCTACTCTGACTGGAGATGTAACAGCCACCTGAGCATTAGAATCTCTCAGCTGTTTGGCTGCATTCACAAGAACAGGACAGAAGCTACTTGCCAATAACTGGAGCTCTCAGGGAATGCAGAGCCAAAGGTGCATATCTTCATGAAGTATTTATTCTGTTTTCACTCAGCGTGGAACACCTCTTACATTTTCCCAATTTCCAGATAAGGTGTGCTCACACCTCATAAGGCTGTTATGCTAAATACATAAAGCAGAGTATTGCCATTTCAGATCCTTCTCATCCATAAAATTGCAGTCCTACAGCAGTCCAGACCACGGGCATAAGTAAAGCCAACCAACCAATGTTCATTTGTGCATATTTTTGCAGACTGCAAGTCTCAAAAGCATACTATAATCAGCATATTACCTCTGAGCTTTTGACTACACTAGTCCATATTTATCTTTGCAGACTGAAGTTGTTTAAGGATCATCATTCACATAAGCTTGGATTCCCTGGAGGCAGCCTGAGTGCTCCTCATGCATAACGCAACAAGCACAGCATCACCTCTGTTATGGCTGCCATGGCATGGGTTTTGGAGAAGAACAGATAGAGCTGCAGATGGTGAGCTGTCACCTGAGAAAAATAGAAGAGATTCCTAGTGTCCCCATTAATACACAGCAATTTGTCCCTAGTACACTGTGGCATATCCCTAAGATAGACAAGACTTTTATGCTTGTGTTCCTTAAAGTAGGCCTTGACAGAGTTGCCATTTCTAATTCTGAAAATCTTGGGATGGAAAGTTCTTTGGATACTTCAACTGTCAAATGACCATAAAGACACCTAACAGGCTAAATTATGCCAACATCAACATAGCCACTTGTGAGCTCCATAGTCATGAATGCACACCAATGACAGCATCAGACACAAAGCTGAGGCTACAGGCCAGGGGAAGAATACTCACTCATCTGTTTAAAACACATCATTATTATCACCTGTTAAGGCAAAGCTTTGTTTTCATGTTGAGCAAGAAGCTGGAAGAAAGCCAGGGACAGAGCTGTGTGTCCTCTGTCCTTACAGTCCTTAGAAACAGACTTACCCTCTGACTTAGGCACACAAAAAGAAACCTAAGGGTGAATGAATCCTCTGGTTAAGATCTGGATTTAAGTTTTAAGTGTTCCTTAGAGTAGGTTAGAACAAGATGACTGTGATATGGCCACAATGACAAAGAGCATGTGAAATCATTCTGTGACCTCTGTTTGTGTGTGTGCACCTCCAAAAAAAGGGTACTCAGGACGACTTAGTATTGGAACATGACAAGCAAAAGACCCACCACCATAGGAAGGTGGGAATCGGCACCTGCTGCCAATTTACTCTTAAACTGGGTTTTTACTGGAAGCAGCATCAATGCTGATTCCAAAATAATTACTGAAAGACTCAGAAAAAGGAATCTATGTTCATGATTCTTGTCACTACAGCATTGCCACCACTCTTCCAAGCAGGTTTTAGTACAGAACTGAAATAGTACTTTCTATGGTCCTACTTCAATATTCCATATTGATTAAAAGGTCTTTGCTTGTCAATGACCATAGGATCCACCCAGCGTGTGAATGCACAGGCAGATTTGACCGAAAAAAGGATTGTTTTAAACCTCTGACAAGCATCCAAGGAAATCAGCAGAGCTGACTCAATGAATGTCAATAGTAGAGGGTATTTTTAAAATCAGCACTAACAGGGGAAAAAAAAGACAAAACAGAGAGAAGAAAATAACTTGTTGTGTTACAGCCAAGGATACTTAGAGCTGAAGAAAAGGCCCAAATTTGCTCTTCGGTGTCACTTGCACTTCAAGCTGCAATACATAGGCTATGTCATTACTCAGTATAAAGCCAAAGAGATCCCTCAGTCCCCAGGCAATAGTGTCTGGCAATGTCAGACTTGAGTAGAAAAAGATACCCCTTTGGGTACTTTGAGAGAGGACCCAAGCCAGTCTTGGTATCTTCAACTGTGAGAATGTAGCACCACCATGAAGCATAATGCTGTCAGTGTTCAGAAACCACATGATCCTGGGGTTTCAATTACAAACCTCACTTCCACCAGCAAAGTAAAATAACAGCAAGCTGCACACTTCACTATCCAAGTGAGTTTTGCTCTGAGAGAAGGCAATGCAGTGTCAGACTAATCACCAGTGAGGAAATGGATCTCAAAGCCCTTATGAAGCTCTAGCCTCCTGTGTCACATCTGAGGTACTCTCTGATACTATTAGCATGATAAATTATCGTTAATTTGATTCTGCCTATACCCAAATGTGAGTTCTGCTTCTTCTTTAGCACAGGAGTAAGGAGTTTCAAGGGAATATGGGATGCACGCTTTATTTGAGTACAGGCAATGACATCAAATCTTACATGATACTGTTTGCATATTCTGTAGTAAGCACTACAATTGATCCTTATATTTGCAATGCTTCTGTAAGCCAAGGAAATATTTTCTTTAATGCTAAGAAACCAGGAGAAAGTTTTAATTTAGGAAATCTGTCCAGCAGATGAAATTGAGCTGTTTATCATGCTGCTACTTCTCTTCATTCTCTTTTGGGATCACTGGTGCTGAGCTGGAAGTAAAGCCAGGTTCTTCTCCCTGCCAATAGGAATAAACTGAGGTTGCTGCCAACACGACAGGGAGGTGGCTGTACAGCGTAAAGCATGCCAGGCAGGCTTTTATAACACTTCCTCCCTTATCTTCAGCATGGCTCATAAGGCAACCAGCAGTTACTATGATACCCTTGCACACAATGACCCCCACGGCCCCAAATTAATGCAGGCAGATCACGACTCTTGCAAATTATGAAGTGCTAAAGCTGAAGGCAATGCTGGCCAGAGGCAGCACCATTTAACTACACTAGCCCTGCTCCTGTAACTACCTAAATTGTAATCCTCATTATTCTGGAAAAGATTGTTCTCTGGTAGCAGGCATCGGTTTTGTTCCATTGTGTACCAGTGAAAAACAGATGCCAGCTAGGAAGCTAAATGATCTATTTCTATACATTTAGGTCAATTGTCCCTTGAATTGACATATCTAGAGAACAAGAGAATAGGATAATTTTTTTTCTATTCCAAATTCAGCTCTCAGTATATTTCTGTTTTAATTTTATTTTTTGTATTGCTTTATTGTGATTTAAGAATATGAAATAGTGAGAAGATGTTATGCAGAACGTGCCAAATTCCAGGATGAAAATGTCCACTGCGGTTTTTTGTGGTTTTTTTAAAGTTAAATGGTTATCACAGTGTTACATCTTCCTGGTTACAGATTGTACATTTAGTGTAGTACCAGGACTGATGTAACCTGGCTATCTACTGCAGGACCAAGTATTTAAATACAGCACAAGAACTGGTTCCAACACAAACACTGGGAAAAGAAAGACTGAGCTGGTGCAGTTGCTGACAAGTACTGGAACAACTTAGCTCATGCTCAGATTTCAGAAATGCAATTAATTAATCACTACTAAGTATCCTAAAATCAAGTGAGCCATATCCCAGCTAATAGTCCACAATATAATGCTCACAGCATGTAAGTATCAGGCAGTGAAGATGCTCATTACTGTGCCAGAAATAATATTTCCAGTAAAACATTATATATAAAGATGAAGTAATTATATGGCATGGCAACAATAAGAGCTGTATAGATTACAGCTGAGCTGAAAATCTGTAAGAATCTATTTCCAAAAAATACTATCCAAAGCTGGAGAGATATAAGAAATAAAGGATTAAGCATATTTTTTCACTTCATATCACTGAGGGAGGGATATACTTTGCCTTTGATATATATGTCCAATATATACAAGTTGTACATAATTATACTGTAACCAAGACAGCAGACAAAAATGCAGTAATGGAAAACAACATCCTTTTGTTCATCTTCAGGAGAGGGCAGTTTGTAAGACATTATTTGTAATACATGTTAAAAATATCACAAAAACCCTCTAAGAGCACAACATTACAAGTTGCCTATTCTCTTAGCTATATACAACAGAGAAATGGAAATCAGAAATTAGAGTCGTATTTAAATAAGTGCAGTTGGAAAAGTACCTGAAATAAGGAACTTCAAAGCCAAAGCCCACAGTAACTTCAGTAGAGGGCAAGTACCAACCATTACGACACAAAATGAAATAGTGCAGTGGCATGTTTGCTTGTATTTACACCATGCTGCAGGACATAAAGTGTCATTGAAAATCCATTTAAATTAACAACTCCACAGTCATCACTTTTTCAGACAGCAATGAACCTTAAGTGAACTTGTGTGGGCATATTCAAAACTGCTTCATTTTTGGCATCCCTTTGTAACTAAACTAGATATTCTAATGGCTATTGACTTGCTCAAACTTAGATTATTAGGCTAGATTTTCAGCTGGTTGAACTGGCATCCTTCCAATGATGTCCATTTACACCAAATGGCTCATTATTAATTCAAGGTCTTATTTGCTCCTTAATGAATACTTCCACTAGTCACCTTCCCAACGGCAGCTTTAAATACTCAAACTTTACCTCCATGGTCAGAATCATCATACTCGAGAACTTAGTTATAAAAAAAATAATGCTTTTTCTCTCCTTTTATGAGGCATGCTTAAGGTAAACTTTTAAAATCATTTACAAAACAAACTAAAATACCTCCTGTGCCATAATTAACTAACTAGAATTATGCTTTCATGTAGCACCATTTGCATATAAATATAAAAGTTTCACAACCTTAAGGGTACATTATGGATGAAACAAAATAAGAATGGAATTAAACAGTTAAAGGGACAATACAGCTCTCCATAACAAGCCTGCTTTACAGCCTTGTCCTTTTTCTTAATTATTGTTTTTTGTTCCTGTACTAATTAATATATATTTTCCTTCTCTGATATTTTAAGATACTACACCTATTTTAAAATTTTTATTTGTTTGGTCTTTCCAATTCTATGATACTACCTCTGCATTTTGAAACAAATCAGGATGTACACATCTTACTAAGCTTGTATCATCTTCATTTAGTATATACAGAGATCAGAAACACAATTAAAAAAACATACAACAGTTTTGTTTCCTCAACAAAGCAACACACAATTTTTCAAAAGGATTTTAAAAAATTAAAATTTTACAATTTTTCAAAATATGTCATTACTTACTTCAATGGAATAATTCACTATCAAATATACAAAGGTAAGCAACCACTAATTTTCATTACTGCTGTTACTAGTATAAAGAAATTTAGTTTAAAAGCTTCAAAAGTATTTGGGAACTCAGTGGAGCTGAAATATCTCAGTGAGAGTCTACAGAGCCATAATGGTAGGCTCAGTAAATCTGCTGTGACATGTGGGAGGTAAGAACTTTATTCTACACTGCTGCTGCTTGGGAGAACACCCTCCAAACAGGCTATACAAAAACTTCTGTGCTCAGTGAAACCAACTGGTATCCCACAAGGCTAGTATCTCACTGAAATTTCTAGTAAACAGGTGTACCCAAACAACACTGGAGGAAACAAGAATGAAAACACTCTATTTAAAAATATTTTCTAGCATTTATTCGGACTACCTCTTAACATAAACTTTCAACTATCTTGACCCAAATGTTTTCAATTTGGTTGTGCCCAAAATCCACAATTAAGATACAAAATACAAAGAGCAGAAAATGGTTTTCACTGTGGAAAGTTTTTAATAAACCTGATGAACAAAGCTTTGTGATTAGGTAAGTACTGATTTTCCTTCAGAGGTGAACAGGCCAGTTTGATACCACCATCAAATATACCTTAGCATATCATACTACATACCTGGAATAAATTCCACTGACCATGTCGTGCTGGAAAGAGAGTTCTGCTGTGCTGGGTCCAGCAGCTTTGGAAATAAGCAGTACGACCAAACCTCGCATCTGTAAATTGTTTCGGCTATCGTACACAAAACCCCTAAAACAGGAAAAAGAAAAAAAAAAAAGGCATATTTTCACAATCCATGTTCACTGATTGTACCAAAGTGGAAAAAAATACTTAGACCTCAGGAACCATCCATTACGTCTTTAATATTTACGTTAGCAGGGAAATAAGTTGCAATTATGGGTCATGATCTTCTGTCATCCTTTACCTGACATAATGAAATCCTACTATTGCAGAGAAAAGCAAGTATTCAAGATTGAATTAAATCTTGATTATTTTCAAGGAAGAGCATGTCTCTTGCACTTCATGTCATTATAAGAGTATTTCAGAGTAATTCAATGTACTCTACTATAACAGGAACATAAGAGCTTTCAGTTTCTTTTCTGATGTACAAAAAAAGAAAGTCAAAAGAAGCTCCTACTTCATGAGAAGAAAGGCAAAGGAGGAAAGGTACAGCCAAAGTCTATAACCTGCTGACAGGAAACTGTTCCGTGGTTGCGAGCAAAGGGCAGATTACATAAAAAAGGTCTAACTGTAGTAGGAAAATAATGAAAATGCAGAAACTGATGGAATACGTACAATAATAATTTGAGAGAAATGAAGTAGAAATGAGCTGGTTTAAACAAAAAAACTGTTTCAAATGCTACAACTTTAAATTTGGGGTCAGAAAAAAATTGTCCCCAAAATCATATTTGTTGAGAGCAATTCCAAATGACCATTTAGATATAATATCGCCAAAGTTAATTTGTTTTAAAGTGAGTTTAGCTTTTCTTCTTGACTGCAGTATCTCCAGTTGTATTCTTCCTGTCCTTGCTTTCTACTTCCTGCATTCATCAACACAGCTAAATAGCTAGACAAAAGGATAATACACTCCAGATGCTATTAAATTTGTAAACTAATTTCCAATAAATAAGAACCTATATTTCTGATATCATCTAAATATTTGTTAAATAAATCACATGAAGAACTACATCACAAATTCCTAAGTACATTAACTCATTTTATCCCAGAGTATAATTTTAGCCCTAATAACTGAAGGAAGCCAAGACAGAACTGTCTTTACATCAGTTGAAGGAGAAAAAATCTAGGATGTTGATCTTGCAAGTATGTTTCAATAAAGAAAAGAGTGGATGCAATTTAAAGTTTCATTTGGACTTTTGTCATTACGTGTACACTTCACAGTGAAGTGCACCTCCTGTACACTACTTAATGAACACAGACACATATACATGTAGAAGAATCATTTAAATAGCACCTTTCTCTGTGAAAGTTCCTGTGCTACTGCAAATAAAATGATTTCTTCAGTCTTTACATCCTGTTTTACAGTGATGAGGAAACGGTCTGAACTATGCTCAGAGAAGAATGAGCAGGACCATCCACGTAGCTGGTGCTAATCAACTTCTAGGATTGATCTTCACATCCACACTCATACACCCGACTCCAGGCTAATACTCCTCCTTCCAGAGATGCCCAAGCTCCCATTCAGTGCAGCAGCAAGTGCTACAAAAACTACACCCTACAAATGCCATGATCAATGAAGATAAGAGGAGGCCAGTATGGCTTTTTACCACAGCCCACAACACTTTTAGATCTGGTGAGATCTAACTAGCCAAATGAGGCCATGACTTCTGTGCCTTTATAATCTGCCCACATCCTCTTTGCTTCACCTGCAGGCTGGCCCACCCTTCACGGGTCAGTTGTGCCCAGTGAGCCCCATGCTCACAGCAACCCTGACCAGAACAAGCAGGGAGATTCTATATACAGTAATTTCACGAATACAAGCCGCACTGACTATAAGCCGCATCTCCAGGTGTTGGCAAACATTTTGTTTTTTGTCCATAAATAAGCCGCACCTGATTATAAGCCGCTCTGTCGTTCGTAGCGAGGACCCGTGTGCAACAAAGTTGCCAAATACTAACAGAACGGCGGCAGGGCGGGGTTTACTGGCTCGGCTCGGGCTGGGCAGGCTTGGCCCACTCGGGGCTGCCGACGGGGCCAGGCGGCCCAGCTCGGTAGGGCCACTCGGCGGGGCTGCTTGGGGCCGGCCGCCGCTGCCACTGGGCTCGCTCACTCCGGCCTGGCACTGCCCCGTGATGGCAGGCAGGGACGGAGCCCGCCGACACCCGCGGCGGCCAAGGCAGGAGGGGAAGGAGCCTGCCCGTTCCTGCCGTGGCAGGCAGGGACAGGAGCCCCCCGCTTACCCCATGGGCCGTGGGGATGGCAGCACGGAGCCCCCGCCTCCTCCCCGAGCTGTGGGGATGTCAGCACAGAGCCCCCCGCCTCTCCCCTGCCTGAAGGAGGGAGCCCCCCGCTTCCCTCCCCACCCCCGCGCTGCCGGCACCAAGCTGGCCCCACCCGCTGCACAACACAGTAACCAATTTGTAACAATCACCAAATCCTGGGTTTTACTGGCAGGTGCTCAGCTCAGCACCCTGGCTGGCACTTCCGGGGTTGTAAATGTCAGAAAATTATTCACATATTAGCCACTCCTGAGTGTAAGCCGCATTTCCGGTGTGGGAGCAAAATTTTAGTCAAAATGGTGCGGCTTGTATTTGTGAAATTATTGTAACTTCCCAACGCAGACATTCTTTTTTTTTAGTTCAGTCCCTTAGTACATCCCAGCCACTCAAACCCATGAATGACTGCACTACTCAGACCTTTGCTCAAGGGCAGGAGCACTATGGACACGTGACATGCACCTCTATTTTGTTTACTGGGTACACATAGTGAGGGATTTTAAGGAGGAGGGGGACAGCTGCTTGCCTTCAGCATTCTGTGAATTTGTAACCTGCGTATTTCTATTCTTACCAAACACAAATACATAATTTGTTTCTTATCAAGCTCCAATATACACTTAACAGAATTCAGCCAAGGCATTGACATTTAAAACTCTATAGACTTCCAAAGTCACAGCCACAACGAACATTAAACTACCCAGGAAAAAGACAGAAAGTACATATAATGAATATACTTCTCTGACTTGAACTTCACTTGACCACATTACACACAACAACAGAAGTTATACAGATGATGTGACTGAATTAAAACGTATTTCCTCAATACTATTTAAAACTCTATCATTTTTAGAGAAAAGTGGTTTTAGGAAAAACATTGCTTTTTCACATATATATGTGGTAAAACCAGAATGTATTACTAAAGGCAGAGATATCATGAGAACTGAATAACACTTAAAAAAAGTTAGCAAATTACAGTGATACTCTGAACAATCAGAACCGTTTGCTTTTTCATGCCCAGTGCTCTACAGCTTGTCAAGTGACAGGATGTTACAAAAGTAGACATAAAAAGTGTTCATAACAGGATCATAGAGCACTGGACTTTAAATAAACCACTGCCTAGACAGACACTACAAGTGAAGCACTTTTACCTGATTCAGACTAGGTGAGGAAGAGAAGGAAATTACCTGTGTTGAAAATACCCAATCTGTAGCAATAGCAAAAGCAAGCGCTGTGGGCTGTTCAGGGGGTTTGCAACACCACTAGCAATGAATATCTTACATTCTTAGCAGGAAATTTTTAATGAAAAGAGCAGCTGTGGGTGGGGGGAAGAACAGAACAGAAAAATCAAGTAATAAGGAGCAATATGTCTATCATTGCTACACCTAATCATACAGCCTCTACGTTACATATGGTTTGGATGTAATTTTAACAGGATTTTCTATGAATTACCAAACCAGTAGTCAAAGTTTAACTCCATTTTCAAAACATGTTGTGTTACTGACATGTAACATATCCACACTAAAGCAAACTGCATTAGACTTGAAACAAATAAAGCCTCCGGTGATCATCCTTTAGACACTAGGAACTACTGCAGCTACTTGACATGGCTTCAGGGGTCACATTCACATTCTGAATTACACTCCCCAGAGATATCCTGCACAAGTAACAGTAACACGAAAGTCTTCCAGATGGTGCAATTAGTCTTGATGGGTATGTGGCAGGAGACAGGTGCCTCCAGGGAAAAAAGTGAACTAAAAGCAACCCAAGTGAAATTGTGCACACAGAAAAAGATACATCAAGCTGACACTCTTTTGGAAAACCTCTGCTGAACAACACAAGTGCATGCATAGGGTACCCAAAAAAAACCCCTCAACCATTAGCACAATTTTGCTTCCTCTTAAGTTTACAGGCTGGGTATCTGCAAATGCCATACTTCATCCTCGGGGGACTGCATACCAGAAAAAGGTAGGGAAGTCAAACACCTCTACGATTCCATTTCAGAATTCAGAATTTGGGGGAGAGGCATTTACTCGAGATATCATCTGCGTGACAGAGTAACCCAGTTGAAAACTGGCAGATTCGCAGTTTTAAATACAGCACAGCATTCACAAAAAAAAAAAAATCCATCCCACAGCAGAGGGGAGACGCACCAGGCTCTGACACATGCGCGGTGTGACAGTGCACACGCACAAGACACTCACACCACCCACGCAGGCAGTGACACTGGCTAATAGCTAATGCACTGCAAATTACACCTCCTACTACCAGGGTCCGTCTGCTGCGCAGAATAAATCAAGCAAACATTTCACTTAGTGCTTTGTGTATTGCTCCACACAAAGCAGCTATTGCAGGGGAATTTCAACCTCTGATAACCACCGGGTTTAACTCCATCGGAAATTTACACTTTTATTAAAATAAAAATCTGCTATTCATTGCAAGTGTCATTTGTGATGAAATATTTAAATACCACAAAGATTTTAAAATCATTTGCATGAGACAAAACTACCTTTCTAGCACATTTTTTCATTATATTAAACTGTGAATTTTAACTAAGAGGAAACATGGCAACTATAACAGCAAGGATGAGCTGGACATAAGGGTAATTTCATGACACCAAAAGGCAGCAAAAACCACCCTGCACAGGTAACTGTAAAGTCAACTGGCTTTGCATGTGGGTATAGCAGAAGAGACCATACTCATGGGTACTAGTGCTAATTCAAATTAAATCATGAAGAACGCAGAACAAATTTCCCAACAAAACTCATGTGATAAGGTATTTTGGGAGGACAAAAAGGGGTTAGATGTTTAGATAAACGTTGTTACCATTTCCCAAACGTTCTGCTCATGACCCAAGTAAGCAGGAGCTGTGGAGTTTTCAGCCTTCTCATCAATTAGCCCACAGGAGCCCCTCCACCCCACCCAGGCATGTTTGGTGGTCACAGGACTGCTGGTAGGGGCTGAAGTGGACAGATCACTGTCCTCCTCATCTCCTCTGCTGACTTTTACCCTTCCTTTCCATGCATTCTGTTGAAGGTGTCCCACTGACAATATCAATTGTTTTATTTCAGGCCATACACAAGCACCCTGTAGTTAACAAGGGAAAGGAAAACAGAGAGGAATTCCACTCCTCTACCTTCCCCTCTTCAGCTGTTGAACAAAAGGAAGGGGAAAAAATTATCTCTTCACACAACTCTAATAGAAAGCAGCTGGGAAAGTCTCTAACACAACCAAAATCAATTACACTGATGAAGAAGATTTATAAGCATAATATAGTGTCCTTGAAAGCCCAGGCTAGTTTTAGGCTAAATTAGAAACTATTCTGAAAAAGAAACCCCTCAATTCAGACTGACAATCCCAGATGTGACAATATAAACAGAGTTTTCAGTCTGTAACATCTCAGGAAAGTACCGTCCGTTTTGCTCAATATAGAGGGGTTATCAGGATGCACTCATAGTTACAGGTGTAGGTACATTTAAAAAATAACACAACTCATTTTTTCGAAATTAATTATAACAGACAATTCTATAGCTATCACTAGAAGTAAGGTATGGAGCTACTTGGCAAGATTCTTGGCTTCCTTATTAGAAATGCAAGAAATACCAGCCTCAGGGCTTTTATCCAATTTGCTTTATTAATGACTTGTCAGAAGTAAATAAGAGAAAACTCTCTGACATACTCATTTTTTAAATGGATGTTAAACCACTGTATTATTGATGTGCATATCTGAGTCATGGAATTCACCATCTGACCGTTTGATCACACTCAAACATACATATATTTAAATACTGAGAGCATTCAAAGTTATACATTTAGAATGTGCTAACAGCAATCTATAGCAACTTCTTTTCACCTGCCACTCAAGTTTCAAGTATTTATTAACTATCCTTCTGCATATCTCTCCAGAACACATTAAAAACCCTGGCCCATTGCAATTTCCACGACCAGACCTGTAAAGGAGAATCAGCCTTGTCATGGCATGGCTTTGAGTATGATTCAGAAAGGGAGAGGAGACAAACTTCCTTCACATGGAGATAACAGAATTTAAAATTTGGATTCAAGTTAAATACACAGCTTACAGAAAATGATAGAAGAGAGGATGCTCTGCAACCCACATGCCATCTCAACTCAAAAGCCCACTAGAGGCTGCAGATGAAAATGTTTGTTTCAGAAACTTATTCTTGGATTTGGACAACTAAACATCTCTTTGCATATGGAAAATGAGTATTGAGGTTTGGGGAATTTCCTTACTTGAAAAACAGGCTTGTGAAAAATGGGATGGGACTCATCATCATTATGTAACTGCCTGGTAATTAAAGGGTTTATCCAGTAAGGACAGACTTATGCAATGAGTCATGCCAGGCTCAGAGGAATTGATGTTCCTGTCCCCTCTTGGCAGGAATATGCACTTAGACCAGGTTACAAGGGAGTCTTTAACAGCTACCCCTGCATCACCCACATCTGAGAAATAAGGGGTCTCACCCCATTAGCTTTGTGAAGCTAATCACAAAGAAACATAAGATTTCACAGACAAAACACCAAACAAAACTCTGGTGTGAAGAAGATGGGCCTGTCTCTGCACTAGCTTTTGATCTAAAGGCAAAAAAATTATGAAGGTAATTTAGAAGTGTGGCTTTCACTTATGACACAAAGGAACTTTTTAATAACTTCAACCGTTATGTGGTGTGATGCTTGGAGAGTTAAAAGTAAGCCAAAGCAGTAACTTAGTCATATGCAAAACAAGAATGGTTGTGGTGCAGTGAAGAAATACCTACCTGAAATTTATGGGTTCATAGCTATACATCTATAGGCAGAGTCACTGAAAAACTAATGTATGTTGCATCTGTGCTTTCACTTGGCTACTCTTAGACTTAGGAGTACTTGGGAATGAATTGCAACCAAGGTCTTCAGTAGAAAACAGGCCTCAAAATACACAGTTCCACAAAAGCTACAGAATTTTTTGGGATGCATACACAGTTCCACAAAAGCTACAGAATTTTTTGGGATGCAAAGAATCGTATAAATTTGGGTACCTCTTCTTCCATCTAGGAAGCCTCAGACACTCGGTCAGAGAAAGAGACTAAAGATGATTTAAAATACAGCTTGTACAAAATTTGGGTGTTCAAGAGTCCCAGAAATCCACATAAAGTGTGTCTTTAAAATATTCAATATATTTTTCACAACCTGAACAGAAACAAAACAAAGATGATCTTCACTGTTTTATCTTGGAAGGCGGTTGCAAAAATGTAGTTTCTAGAACAGAAAGCTCTTAGAAGAAAACTCGTAGGGTCCTTTCCAACTCAAGCTCAATTTTCATGGGATATTGCTTACAAAGAGAAATATTTCTTAAATAATGGTGAAAAAGTCTATCCAAAGTTTCATCACTCTATTGTTTATTAAATGTGATCTTCACAGGGACCAGGAGTGCAGAAAACTGTAGTCCCAGGTAGGAAGTGGACAGAATTTGGGGTCAATTGAATCATTCCCAGAAGTACAGTAATTTCATGACCATAAGGCGCACCGGACTATAAGGCGCAGCCCCCGGGAGCTGGCAAATTTTGCAACTTTGTAGATCAGATAAGGCACACCGGACTATAAGGCGCACTTTTTTTTTTTGCAGCGAGGCTCCACCCCCAGCTCCCCCCGTGCAGTTGCTGGCCAAGGCCCCACCTCAACCTGGCAGCCATTGGCCCCCGGGCCTGCCTTCACCCAGCAGGGGCGGTGCCGCGAGCCACCAGGCCTGCCTTCCCCCGGCAGCCATGGGCCCCCTGGCCCGCCTCCACCTGGCAGGGGCGGTGCCGCGGGCCTGCAGGCCCGCCTCCAGCCGGCTGCCGTGGCACTTCCGGCTCCCCCCACGGCTCACAGCTCACACTTCCGGTTTGGCAAATTTCGCAACTTTGTACATCAAATAATGCGCACCAGACTATAAGGCGCACTTCCGGGTTTGAGGGAAAATTTTAGTCAAAAGGGTGCGCCTTATAGTCGTGAAATTACTGTAATTTATCACAAGATAAAGTCTTGCACGTAACTTTTTCAAGAATCTTAAGGAAATGCAACAGCACCCTTCAAGACTGGAAGAGAGACTGATCTCTTGCTGGAACTGCTACATGCATTCACTTCTTAAGGCTTTAGTAACTATCCCAAATATTGCACTACTTTCGAGAAGAAAATTCCAACAACTTCTAAAACACGACAATGATCACAAAATATGGAGCTTTCCAGGAAAATATAAAAGTCAGAAGGTTAAATAAAATTGTGGAAATTCAAATGGGTAAGATCCTACAAAACCCAAATTTTATTCTTAAGTTTAAGAAATTACAGCTTTTAATCAGGCACCAAAAAAAAAAAAAAAATGCAGATACTCAGCCATGGTAACTTGGAGTTAATTGTAATGAGCACTTGTAGCTCCTAGAAATCAATACAAGCTTCGAATTCTTGAAATAAAAAACCACAAGTATCCCCTGGAGTCTGTAAACCCCTATTTAAACAATAGTATCAGTCTACCATTGAGCGCTACTAGGCTTATTTGATTTCCCAAAAAGGCAGAGGTTTTGAATCATTCCCCCATGAAGATCAGCTACATAGATGCATATTATTTTCAGGGGTTTTAATGCACTTATTTCCTTTAGGGTAGGATATTCCCTAGGATCAATGGGAGGAATTACTTTTAAAAAAACCCAATCAATATACAAAGAAACAAAACCAATCAACTAAAAAACCCAAACCAAACAAAAAAAGCCCAAAACTCCAACAAACAAAAAACCCCCAATAACAACAAAAAAGCCCACACTTCAACAACTCCCATTTTTCTGCAAAACTTACGACCAGATGAAGACAGAGGAAAAATATTTGCTTGGTGAGAAGAAAAGAACCAAATGCACAAGAACAGTTTGACACTTAAGCGTGAAAAAGGCTGTTTGGAGATTGCATGGCTATCTAAGATCTGAAAAATACCTACTATGGACACTGCAAAAACGGCACTGTAAAATTACAAGGCAGCTATAATAAGACATATGTCTCAAAGACATTGATTATTCAGTAAAAAAAAAATTATTTACTACTATTATTAGTTTAAGTAATTTTACCCTCCACCCATGAGATCCCGTGAGTGGTAGAGGCAGGGCAAAAAGCACCACTTTAAGAATGACAATAAAGGCACCACACAGGAAACAAACCACCAAAATGTATTTTTAAACCAACTGCCAGTCTCTGCTGTTTTTCCTGGACTTGATTTGGAATGTGATGTGGATAGCAGGCAAGCTAACATCAAAAAATGCAGTTAGTATCTGAGTGCAATTACTTTGACCAGGAGTAGCTTGCAGGTCTGGCACCCTTATTTTTCTAACCACAAATACTTAGACACAAGCCTAAATTTTGTGTGTCTGATTTCTCCATCAATATTTGCTTTATTTAAACTTTGTGGGAGGTCTAAAACCCCACTGCCAACCAGTATCAACAGGTGGACTCAAGCACAAGACTACTTTTCTGGGAACAGTCTCTTGTAGATGCAGGGATAATCTGCTAAGTGAAATAAATAAAAATATTTTGGAACAGTTCAGTGAATGACAGAAAGATGATTAGCTTCAAAAGGCTAATGAATTCAGACACCTCTGGAGGTCCAGTGTCACTTCAGCAATATCGTAATTGTAGAGCCTGTCATAAAACTGTATTTTGCATTAAATAAACTTTACTAGGAAAACGTAACAATGAAATAGGTCAACTCCAAGCCATTATCTCAGACTGAAAATGTTCACAGCATTTTTACAAATGGATGAAACACAAAAAGGCAAAAATGGTAGGCTATGTATTGTCATGACAGAATGATATAAAGTTATTTTAACCTTTCATAGTGAGTAAGATTTCTTGATAACAACTTCACTGATTTACAGCATTATTCAGATGAACTAATTACAAATATTTCTTCCCTAAAAACACTGAAGACTCTTAATTAGTAGTGAGAAAGAGGTTCCAAATTTTGTGCTTCAATAGATTGTTCTCTCTTTAAGTAGCTCAAGCTGAATACATGCCAAGAGTGCCACAAACAAAAAGCTTTCTTCTAGACAGAAATAGAAATTAGGTGGTTGAAACCCAACCAACAACATTACTCCAAATGCAGCACCTCTACAGTGTCACTACCTAGTAGAGCTAGGTGGTTACATACAGCACAAGCCTTTTGAAAGCCAGTGGAGGGGAAAAACACCTTAAAACATAGTGGATGACTAGCACAAAGTGCAGGGCAGCAATATGAACATAGTCTCAAATGAGGAAAAAACCCAAAAACATCCCAGATTCTATGATAAATGTATATATTTCTAAATATTGTACCTGAAGGTTTTTCAATAGTTACAAGTAATCAAAGCAAACTTGAAAAAAAAAACCAAAACAACTTCAAGCCAAGAGTGGAGACCACATACACACTTAAACTGTAACTCTTAATAGTACTACCTTCATTTGCTTTTTTTCTCTAGATTTCTGGTTCTAGAGAGACTTTTTTTTTTCAGTGAGACCCAAGTGACCAATTCTGATAATTGAGATGAATCTGGGTTTTTACTTCAGTTAAAAAGTATTTTCAATGTGACCTCCACCCAAATTCTGTATTTGTCACTCCACTGCGTCAGTAACATAATTGGGCTTGTTTATTTGAACTAAAACCCCTCCTTTTACAAAGATCAACAAAAAACCCAACAAGTATCTGTCACCTTTTTGTGGATGATTGCTAAGCATCAAATAAGCTCATTAAGTTACCAGTAGCATGCTTTACATTTTTCAAGTCTTGAAAGATGATACAGCACAAAAATATTGGAAGTATTTTGCAGTAAAACAACTGTTAGGAAATATAAATCACTGAAAAACTTTAGATATTTTCAATTCTTTTTTTCCTCAGAAAATGCAAGACTTTAGAAGGCCTGAGATTTTAAGCAAACACTTGTGGTTTTGGAAATGCTGGTTTCCACGGCAACCAGTAAGGTCTTCTTTATATAGCATTATAAGCAGATGGTAAAGACCGGTCATGTTTGCTTCTTTGCCAACATATCAATAGAACTGCTGTACCACTCTATCTGTTGTATTAGAGTCATTAAGTAACTTGGGTATTTGAGCAACAAAATCTACAAATCAGACTTGCTCAACTAGTATGGGTTTTTTCCATAAACACATGAAGATTCTCAACAGTAAAGTCACTGTAGTCTATATAGGCAGATTTCTTTGGCAAAGATTTTTATAAATGTTTTCTCAGCACTCGCCATGTCGGGTACATTACTACCACAAATATGAATCTGACAGGAATTAAAATAATAAATTCTAACTAGAAATATAAATCTGACTGGTATTAAAGTGTACTTCAGAATTGTTGTATTGCATTTGGAATTATTCAGTGAAGATGTAGTGAACTGTAAACTCATCTTCATTATGTCACGATAAGCAGAGGTTATGCTTGCAGGTGATTTGTAAAAGAAAGAAAACCTCTTTGAATTTAAATCTTTCAGTTATAGCCATGGCACACGATATACAAGTGGTTTCTTTTCCACAGTGGTTGACAGTATCAAGAGAATTTGATTTGATACAGCATTCAGTTTGGAACCTCTCTGGAAAAGTCTGAAGTACCAACTGCTGGTAGTGCAAGCTAACATAGATTTTTGCTACTGATTCAGCTGATTGCTCCAGTGGTTTAGCTGTTTAATACGTTTCATGTAAAAAATGAGGGGAAAAAAGAGAAAAGTAGAGAGGAAAGGTAGAAGTAGAATTCACATCAAATTTTTGACTGCATGTCAGGAGCCTAAATCATACATTCCAGATCAAAGTATCCCCTGTATTCCAACCAGATTAGAAATTATTTATTACCAAAATACTATAAAAATATCAGTGTTACTAGTCTTTAAACTTCCAATGAAATTTAAGCCCTTTCAATGAGGGCTAGCACATCTCTATTGCTTTTTTTTGTCAACTACTTTATGGGAACTTAGTGGTTTGTTGATTTTTTTTTTTCACTGAACAGCAGCATCTCAAGGAAAAATGTAGTATCTAAAAACTTATCTTTATAGCAAGTACAAATTTCCAGGTCCACTCCTATCCAATCTGCTCCCAATATCACACCAGTTATCACTAATAAGCAAGATTCA
This sequence comes from Catharus ustulatus, assembly GCF_009819885.2. Lineage (NCBI taxonomy): Eukaryota > Metazoa > Chordata > Aves > Passeriformes > Turdidae > Catharus > Catharus ustulatus. The sequence goes on along the minus strand of NC_046223.1, from coordinate 72,919,921 downwards.
AAAAAATCACCACACAAACCAAAGTTCTCAAAACCCACTCAACTTCATAGAACAACCAATAATACATTTTGGAAATGTGTGAACTACTAAAGATGTGAATACGTTTGGCAAAGATCAAGAGGATAACAAGCATTCAGTATGCACAGAGAAGCCAGAAATGTGCTAGGGTATGGATGAGAAGTCTTCCTGCACATCAAATGAGACTGCATTAAGCAACAAGCTCTACAGACAGATAATCACACACAATTTTTGTGTTGGCAGTTGTATGTTTTTCTGTTCAGTATCAGGCAAATGATACACAAATACAATCTAACAGTGGGGTCCATTCCACCAAAATCCCAAGAGTTTCCAACAGTGCTTAAACTAGATACCTAACACTATTTAGCATAAAATTCCTAGGGTGGTTTGGTTGCAGAGCCTGCTCAGAAGCACACATTCAAATGACAAGAAGTACCTATTGTTGTCTAAGTCTTCAAGGATCCATCCACTGGCCACTGCTGTGGTCAACATTCCAGCAATTCCAACATATCTTTGTCATTTTAGGATACTGTTGTTCACCGGCTGGCTACATCAAAACTCATAATTTCCATGCTTCACGTGATTTAACGTCATGAAACATGAATCTAGTTTCACCTTTGATATATCAAACTTGGTCAATAGCAGGTGAATGAGGGTAAGGTTAGGGAACTTTTAAACAAGTCAGATGTGCACCCACAAGTGCTGAAGAAACTACCTAACATTATCGCCAGGTCACTCCATGATCTTTAAAAAGTCATGGTAATCAGGGGAGGTTCCCAAGGCCTGGAAGAAAGCATCGCTCCTACGTTCAAGAAAGGCAAGAAAGAAGCTGAAAAGCTACAAAGACAGCTAAAAGTACACAGGTAGGGTAAAACCTTTAACTAATATTCCAAATAATTCAGATTACAGTTTAACAGAGCCTTTTTAAAAGGGGTTGCAGTGCAGAGCAAGCATTGTGTAAAGGACCTGAACTTCAGTTTAGCATGTATATGGAACAGCACTAAAGTCAGAATGGGGTGGGGAGTAAAAGGCAAAACCATGTTTTTATCACTGAAAAGGACCACAGGCTTCACCTGTAACACAAGACAACTCAGCTCTCACACCGAATGCTTTATTTGCATTGGGCATACACAAAAATATGGGTCCCAATTTCAAGACAGAACACCAACACAAAGAAAGAGAGGGAGCTGCTTTACTTAATGAAGTTATTCAGGAAAGGTGTTGGTGGTACTGACCACCCCAGTTTTTCCTAGACTGCCTGGTGCCAGAGTCTGGAAGGCAAGTTAAGAAACTTAAGTCTGTAGGAATATCTGGAGTCCACAAGAAAAAACTGGCAAGAGGAAGTAGTGCTGGAATGCGAAGCAGGAACCTAATTTCTCCCCACAACTCCCAACGATTTTGACAGCATGGCAAACAAGTAGAAGGCAGCACTGCTAACAGAGGCGTAAAAAGAGCCACTCTAGAACTGCCAAAAGAGAACACCTTACTAAAATGTCATTCTTGGAGTAGAAGTAAGAGTGAAAAGAAAAATGAAAAATTGATGCTGTGCCATCCTTTCTCAATTCGCTTCAAAGAAGCAAATCTACCACTTCAGGTACCTACAGTACAAGGATATCTGTTATTCCCTGTACATGTCAGGCAACCTCGGAAAAACTACCAAGTAACCATTGTAGTAGGAGAGGTGAAAATAGAGGAATCTTCTTTAGGTAATATGAAAATAAAAATTTTCCAAAGGCCACCACCTAGGGAAAACTAGAAAGCCCAAGGTGAAACTTCCAGAAGCAAAACTGTCCCAGAATTAAGAGTCACAGGGAAGGAAATTTAAGTCACATATCTGATCCTGCCTCCAAGAGATATAGAAACAAATAAAAATGAACTGGTATGTTCTGACAAAGGAATACAGCACTGATATTAAACATTTGCTGAGATAAAGTGCAATGGGAGCGAGGAGAGAGACACCTTAGACATGTATGAAGATAACAAACTTTTTTTTTACATTTAATTTACATGTGGGTTTTTTTATTATTATTACATAGATTATCCAGGTATTTTCCTCTAACCTGGCACACATCTTGCCATGTTGGTCATGACAGTAAGAGTGTCTGCAGACAGTAACTCAGAATAGGACCTGCATTTTCAGCAGTAGCTTAAATAAATCTTAAATGATGATAGAATTTGTTACATGAAAAATGTCAACACAAATTGCTACAGGAAGTCCATCTTATTTTGAAGAGTATATATTTCTTCTTTAAAGACCTAAAAGTATCTTTATGCTTAGTATTAATAATCTTAACTTTTAGAATCTGAAATGTTAAAAGATTTCCAATTTTTCTGGAATGAAGATCAACAAAATGCTGCTTTCAGTCATGCAATGTAATATTATCCAAACCAACCACATCCCACAAACAAAAGAAAACAAATCTTCTGAAAGTGATTCTGTATGCATTTTACATATTCTTTAGTTATACCAAAAGCACACTGTTATTATTGTCAATGGCAAAAGGCACCCATGTAAAGCTATAACTCTCTTAAAACTATGACAGTTCCCAGGCTTTTTGTTCTCCTGGGTGTACTGACATTTCAAGAAAAAATAAACAAATGCAACTATGAAAAAAAAGAGACAATTTCCAGTGTTCCATTATTTTATCTTTTAGTTTTCCAGTTATATATGCCACCTCTAGAATGAAATACAAATACTCTTTCATGACCACCTCTTGCAATACTCTCAAAAAATTAAAGCAGAACCTTAAAATAAAAACAAATACAAAGGGGGTTCAGATAAATCACCACCAGCCTCTGAAAAACACAGCGTTGCAAAAAACCTGTAACAACTACAGCACTGATCTGGTAGTGCTATATCTCATCTGAGGAAAAAAATACACAAATGTCAGCTTTCAGTATCTTTTTTAAACTTCCACCCCAAATTTATCAGGTACTATGAAACAGTTTTTCCCAAATGATACTTTGTCACTATTAATAGGGTGCTGACTTGCAGAAACAAGTTAACAAGTTAACTGTTAAAATCGGTTTTTCCTCCACCAGTTTTCCAGCTGTTCCTTCAGCTGAACACCAATATGCTGGATGTCAGTTAGCTCACATGAGATCATGGAAAAGAAGACCAGATCCAATATACACATTGCCTGATGTGCCATGACTTGATCAATCACCACAATGATGCTAATGACATTCTGCTTATGACATGCAACTACAAATGTTCCCATAAGTAAATATGAATGAATTTGAGAGAACTATCATCTCAGCACAGCCAGGCAGCCATGACACTCCTGCTTCAATTTCTACATCACTCTAACAGATTTCAGCAACAGCCATTTTGTGCTGCTTACACATAAAATAATTTATTGAGTTTATACTTGATATGATGAATGGAAACCTCTATACCTAATTTCAGTCTGGGGAAAAAAACATTGATTGCATACTCAAGATTTTAAATTTATCATGGGTGCCAGCCTGTTCTATTCTTCCATTTGGGTATCCTTGGTCAAAACAATATCATGCCTTCAAATAAAATTTTCTTAGCACTACACTTCCTGCAAAAATGCTGTTTATTAGCTCCAATGTGTAGCTAATTACTAAGTTTCTTTTATAACACAAACATAAGGGCAAATATTTCAGCAGAATATACTTTTCATACACTTGACTTTTAAAAATAATACACTTTTTAAAAATTAAGAGAGAGAGCATGACAAAAGTGGTAGAAACTTTTTTCATTCTATGCTACTTTCTGTCCTCTGAAGGACAGAACTTAACTTTGGACCATAGCCAAAGAGCTTTCAGCAAAGTTGCTAAATTTTCACCAAAATCCAGTAGTCCAGTTATATCTTTACTGCAGTTTGCAGGCAAGTTCTTGAGTATGGTAACTGTGTTCCCTACCATGCCAACAGCAGGATACATTTTAATACTTTGAGGAACCATATGCACTTTCCTTGGGATATGTTAGCACAAGAAAAAATGAAAAAGGTCGTTCTCATAAGTGAGCCTAATTTGCACATACAAGCTTGCAGCCAAGGAATATGTTTGTGTGCTACAACATTTTTTCCCCAACCCACCAAACATTTTTTTTCTGTACTCAAGCGCACTTCATCTGTGATTTCAATTTGCCATTGAAAAAAGCGTATGTAAGATGAGCTGCAAAATTACAGGATCGTAAATTTAAATGTCAAAATGTAAATGAAAAATGTACAGATATCCAAGAAGCATGCCACTGGAATTATATAGAGCTTTTTATAAAAAAAACCCTACCCCAGAACCACTACCATTATAACATACAGGGCTCTCCACAATTTTCTTTGCCTATCAACTTCACTTTTGCTAGTTGGCAAATACTGTTTTTCAGCATTTTTAGATGCCAGTTTAAAAAAAAAAGCCTCAGAGATTTCATTTTCTCTCCTTACCAGACTAGGAGGTAGCCAGCTAGAATGCTAGAACCTTTCAGTGCCTCAGGTCTGTGCTCAGACATCTCCTTCCTGCCAATGAGGTCAGCCACAGCGGATCCTGAGGTTTCTAAAATGAAATGTGATTTGTATTTTGTGGAGAAGTACGAGTCATCAGAAATAATGTATAGGCAGAAAACAAAGATATTAAATTCTCTGCTACAGACCAGTATCTGTTTCTTTGCTTTATTGCATCTTAGCTATTCATTCCTCTAGCAAAAAAAAAAAAAATTATAAATGTCCTTTCTTTCACAACAAACTTCTGCAGAGACATGCAAGCCTGCTGTGAGGAAACTGGAAACATTTTTACTTCATAGAAGAAAGTAAAAGCTGAAAAAAAAATAACAATCTCCAGACACAATGAACAGTCTGACCCCGAGCAAGATATAATTCACAAAAATGTTTGCATATGCACTTCTGCCCCTCTACATTCTTCCTTAACACCTGAGCCTCTGGAGAGGTGCTTATGTGGAAAGACAAGTGTGGATCAACAGCCTCCTGCCACAAACATTACTCAGTCTCTCAGAAGGTAAAAAACACCCAAGAACACACACCAATAACTGTTTTCTATGACCCACCTAGATACACCTGCAAAAGTAAGAGATAAAAAAAGGCTATTTACTATATATTGAGGCTTAGCCTGACTTTTCTGTATAACCAGCAAGGCGAGCTTTCAGTTCAACCCTAACACTCTAAAAGTACTGTAGTACAACTTTAATGAGAGGCTGATAACACCACTGCAAACTTCAGTCCAGATTTCACAATTAGATCCTCCTTAACTTTCTCAAAATTCACAAATTCAAAGAACAAACCTGGTTCTTTGCACACATGTTCACTTCAAATGGTCTCCACTCCCAAAGCAAACTTGCAAGAGCTTTGATGTGTCAGCAGACCAGAGGCCAGGCAGTGCCTCTTCAGCTTCAACAAGCTCCCCAGGTTACTACTTCCTCTTTTACCACATAATAAAATACTGAAGAGAAGGCTTTCAGTAGCAAGCCACAAGGCAATAAAAAAAGAAAAAAAATTACAGTGCAATCTAGAACGACACTAAATGCTAACTAAATTTAAGGACAACAGTGGTTGCTAGTTATATTCACTGAGCAGGGATCAAATTAAAGCGTGTAGTCTTTAAGTAATCAGATTCTTGCTGTAGACTTAACGACTGCAAATGAAAATTCAACTGTCAAGGGTGCATCTGACAGCTATAGGTAAGTCAGCCATCTAAAAATAAGAACTTGCAAATGTTAATAGACTGTGTATAGAAAATGTCAATCCTGGTGCAAACTCTCAACAAGTAAAGTTTAATTAGCTCCCCTTATTGACCTTCTTAGAACTGACTCCACAGAGCCTATATTTTGATAAAAGAATAAAACCAGGATATTCATCCTTCACATCAGACAGAAATTGGGTGCCTGTGTTAAGAGGAAATTTCCAATGCCATCTAGAGACTTGAATGACAATGTCCTGATTTAATGTAAGTGCTTCTTCCAGGCAATGCAAAGAGAGGACATGCTAATTCCTGGTGTGTTACACCTGCTAACTTTAACACAAAATTGACTAAAATACACTGCCCTCACCAGAGTTACAGTGCACATTCATGCATTTCAAGCTCTCTTTCCAAGCCAAATATCCCACCATTTTAACCTATATTTGCAAATACCATGAGTGACAATGATTCTGTAGAACTGGTGTCCCAGTCTTATCAGGTCTAGAATACTTGCAGTAGCACCAGAACCACAAAATTTTAAAATATTCTTTCTGTAAAATAATGCAAGAATGGTATGACAGTATTTATAGGATAACATCTAAATATGGAATATCTCAATTCTTTTTTGTCAGTCAATAATGCTGCATGAAATTTACCACACACACCTTCAAAATGCATAAAAACAAAGCCTTTGGAATCTGTAACACTTTGAGTTCACTCTGAAGCAGAGGAGCATTTGAGACAGCACATCAAGCAGAAAATTCAAATGAGTTGGTATAAATGACAAGTAACATACATAATATGTAATTCTAGGTATATCCAGAGTCATCAAAATGTCAGACTCTGATGACTTAAATTACTTCAATTGAACAATTTATAAAACAGCATAAAGTCTTTCTTTTTACATAATTTCCCTTTTTCATCATACAGAAATTATGTAGTATTTTTATATCTACATATACTACTCTTATTCAAATATAATAGCAGCCATGAACATAGACAGATAGAATTTTACTCTTGCCCTATATTCTGTTATTAAAATCACTGTAGTAAATATACAGTATACTAATGCAAAAATAACTGATCTTGGGACTTTAATTCTTCCTTTGAGTCAATGATCTTCTACCAATTTCACATGAAAAATGGTTTATAGTGATACTAGCTTTCCAGTTTTAGGTTGAAGTGCTTGCAACAGTCCCTTAGAATTCTCTCTTTTCAGGGAAAGTTTCAATGTAACTTAGGAGATGAGTAGAGACAGGAACAAATACTCCCTCGCTAACCTCGTATTTCCTTCCAATTTTTCAGGGACAGTAGCTGCATTCTGTAACTCTAACGGAGTGATGAAGCCTGCATGGTTGTAGTTCTTTCCAGGACTCATACAGCTAAAGGATGAAGTCCCATTAACCAACGAAAATGAGCTCTATCCTCAAACAGCAAGGACTTTGTGCCGTCTTGTTCTTGGGGATCTGCTACAATCCTATTGTTAGTCTGCAGCTAAAAAGACTCCAAAAGCATTTGCTGCGTTCTATTCTTTGATCTAAGAGGTTAGCATGACTATTCCAAGAATATGTACAAGACTACAAGCACAACATCAGCAACTCCTGAATGTTGAAGGTCCAGTCATTTATCTTACTACTTACTCTTATTTTTAAGCAAAAAAAAAAAAAATTCGCACAGAATTTTCCTGAGTGGTAAAGATAGAGAAAAAGAGAGAGGAATGACTTATTTAGCTACGCATCAACAGGACACTGTTCTTGTAAATAACATGCAGTAAAGCACACAGCAACTCAAATTAGATCTTTCCCAACACAACCTCTTTCCTGCCTCTACGAAAGTGCCTTTTGTAACCAAGGGTTATGAATATCCAAGGATGTCGGCTAATGTCACAAGCCACTGCACATCAATGATCAGCAATCCTGTTTCTGTGCAGTGATGGGCAGCAAGTGTGTTCTTAGGCCCTACTGCTGACATGCGATGTCACCATCCATACTAAATAATCAGGCAAAGAGATTTTTTTTTTCAAGGGGACCAAAAACATCCATTACACATAGACACAGCTGATGTTCCACTGGCCTTCCTTGCTTTCCTCCTGAAATCTATTTACAGAATTCTCTGTTCATCAGGGCTTCTTATACTGGAACATATACAAAGGATACAGTTAGGCACAGAGAGCTACATAACCCATGCCGAGTATCATCAGGCATCAACTGAAAAAACAACAACTGTTTTCTCTTACAAGAAAATGGAGCAAATTGAAAGATGAAGTTTATCACAAATAGCTAAAGAGCAGTGATACAAAACATTTGCTGACCCAGGAAAAATGTTCAGCAAGCTGGCCTGCAAAGTGTTACCACAGAAACTTGCTCTCCATGTCAGTATAGCAGTGGCAGCATCAGTTTTGACTTCTCCTTTCCCAGGGCTAAAAAGAATTACAAAGGCAAGATGTTCACAAGATGCTGCTTTGGGGACCACAGTTACAGGTCTTTGAACTACTCACATCTGCAGCTATAGAAAAACACGACTTAAGAGAGTAATTTTAAATACAGTAATTTCATGAATACAAGCCGCACTGACTACAAGCTGCATCTCCGGGTGTCAGCAACATTTCGTTCTTTGTCCATACATAAGCCGCACTTGATTATAAGCCGCTCTGTCGTTAGCAGCGAGGACCCGCGTGCAACAAAGTTGCCAAATAGTAACAGAATCGCAGGATCGCGGGGTTTACTGGTTCAGCTCAGGGCCAGGTGGGCTCGGCCCGCTCGGGACTGCTGATGGGGCCGGGTGGCCCAGCTCAGCGCTGCCGCTCGGGGCCGGCTACCGCTGCTGCCGAGCTTGCTCGCCCTGGCCCGGCACTGTCCCACAGTGGTAGGCAGGGAGGAGCCCGCCGGCACCCAGGGCGGTGGTAGGAGGCAGGGAAGGAGCCCCCCAGCTCCTGTGGCGGCAGGCGGGGACGGAGCCCGCCTGCTCCTGCAGCGGCAGGCGGGGGTGGGAGCCCCCTGCCTCCCCCCCGAGCCATGGGGCTGGCAGGAGGGAGCCTCTGTCCCGGGCTTCAGGGATGGCAGCACGGAGCCCCTGCCTCCCTCCCCTCACCGGCGCTGCCAGAACAGAGCCCGCCTGCACCCGTCGTGCAACAGAGTAACCGATTTGTAACAATCGCGTAATCCCAGGTTTTATTGGCAGGTGCTCGGCTCGGCACCTCGGCTGCACTTCTGGGGTTGGAAATTTCAGAAAATTTTTCACATATTAGCTGCTCCTGAGTGTAAACCACATTTCCAGGGTGGTAGCAAAATTTTAGTCAGAATGGTGCGGTTTATAATCGTGAAATTACTGTAATTGGTCAGTCCAGAAAGGACCAGAATTGGTCTAGAATGAAACCACCTTTATTCTGCAAGAGAGTCTATGCCCTGCTCTAAGATAGCTGCTTGCGCTACAGTTATGCCAATCAATTGCTGTGCCAGATAAGGCACCACTGCTATGGAGGTTCCTACTAGAAACCCACCAAAATTCTACTGCCAGCAAAACATGCTCAAGGTCTTGTGTGTTCATTTTATATGGGGAGTGAGAGTTTTGAATGGGTTAGTTTTTCATTTGAGCAATGGATAGGCTGATCCCTCTGTCTCCTAGGCAAAGGGCAAAATATTGTGTATTTCTAGATGTATTGTACACTGCTGTGTCAGATGCAAAGTACAACAGAAATTTTTCGTGATGTAAAAAGCAATGAGCAGAATTTGGATAAAAAGTTATTATAGGAAATATCGATGAATACAACAGAGGCAAAAGCTCAAAATTGGAACTTAAACTGGCCACTTCTGTAAAGAATAATAAAAAAATATTTTATAAACCCATTTCTAGCAAAAGGAGGGACAATGAAAACTTCCATTCTTTACTGGACACAGTGGGGGTGTAGTTATCAAAGATGAGGAAAAGGTTGAGGTATGTAACACCTTCTTTGCCTCAGTTTTCAACAATAAGCCAGGTTGTCCTCAGGACAATTTGTCTCCTCAGCTGGTAGATGGGGATGGAAAGCAGAATAGGCCCCCTGTAATCCAGGAGGAAGCAGTTAATAATCTGCTGAGCCACTTGGATGCTCATAAATCCAGGACCAGATGGGATTCATCCCAGCATGATGAGGGAGCTCACCAAGCTGCTATCCATCATTTATCATCAGTCCTGGCTCACTGGAGAGGTCCCAGATGACTGGAAGCTGTCCAGTGTGATGTCCATCCATAACAAGGTCCAGAAGGAGGATCTGGGAAAACTACAGTCCTGTCAGGCTGACCTCGGTGCCCAGCAAGGTTATGGAATGTATCATCTTGAGTGTGATCAAACAGACAGGACCTACAGGACAGCTGTGGGATCAGGCCCAGTCAGCATCGATTTAGGAGGGATAAGTCATGCCTGACCAACCTGACGTACTTTTATGACCAGGTGACCCTCTGGTGGATGACAGGAAGGCTGTGGATGTTGTTTACCTTCAGCAAGGCCTTTGACACTGTCTCCCACAGCATACTCCTAGAAAAGGTGTCAGCACATGGCTTGGACAGGAGCACTCTTTGCTGGGTTAAGAGCTGGCTGGATGGCCGGGCCCAGAGACTGGTGGGGAACGGTGCTGCATCCAGTTGGGGATCAGTCACCAGTGGTGTCCCCCAGCAGTCTGTGTTGGGCCCTCTCGTTTAATATCTCTACTGATGATCTGGATGAGGGGATCAAGTGACACCAAGCTGAGTTTGACTGCTAAGTGTGCTGGATAGGTGGGCTCTGCAGAGGGACCTGGACAGGCCTAGATGGGCTGAATCCAACAACATGGCATTTAACAGGACCAAGCGCCAGGTCCTGCACTCTGACCACAACAGCCCCCTGCAGCTCTACAGGTTGGGGACAGAACAGCTGGACAGTGCTCAGACAGAAAGGGACCTCAGGGTGCTTACTGACAGCAGGTTGAACATGAGCCAGCAGTGTGCCCAGGTGGCCAAGAAGGCCAATGGCATCCTGGCCTGGATCAGGAATGGTGTGGCCAGCAGGAGCAGGGAGGTCATTCTTCCCCTGTATTCGGCACTGCTGAGGCCACACCTTGAGTGCTGTGTCCAGTTCTGGGCCCCTCAGTTTAGGAAGGACATTGAGGGGCTGGAGCATGTCCAAAGAAGAGCAACAAGGCTGGTGGAAAGATCTGGAGCACAGGTCCTGTGAGGAGTGGCTGAGGGAGCTTGGGGTTGTTGAACCTGGAGAAAAGGAGGTTTCAGGGGTAACCTTATCACTCTCTACAACCACCTGAAAAGAGGGTGTAGCCAGGTGGGGTGGGTCTCTTCTCCCAGGCAGCCAGTGGCAAGACAAGAGGACACAGTCTTAAGCTGTGCCAAGGGAGGTTAGGTCAGACATTAGGAAGAAGTTCTTCACAGAAAGAGAGATTTGGCATTGGAATGGGCTGCTCTAGGAGGTCGTGGAGTCACTGCCCCTGGCAGTGCTGAAAAGACTAGATGTGGCACTCAGTGCCATGGTCTAGTTCACATGGGGGTGTTCAGTCACAGGTTAGACTCAATCTCAAAGGTATTTTCCAACCTAGTAAATTCTGTTATTCCTTGAATGGGCTTACACTGTTTTTTCTTCAGCTACAGACCCTACATAAATCTCAAGAAGTGTTGAAAATACTGTCAAGTAAAGCTGTTTCAGGTGAAAACAGAAAGCTTTTTTAAGGTAAAAGGAAAAAAAAAAGTGCAACAAAACTACAAGTGTTCTGTAGTTCAGACTTCACCTACATTTTCACAGAAACGTTTCTTCGCAGTAAAACTGGTTATTTTCCAGACCAAAACCATGTTTTCAAAGCAAAGTCAAGGAACAGGAGAACATGGATGGGGTGCTCACCATAATCTTAACAAGGAAAAAAAAAAAAACCCCGAAAAAAACCCTACTGCTTTCACAGTAAAGCTAGAATGCTTTCCTGAATCTTCTCGATAATTCCCCAGTGATGCTGCACACATAGCAAGTATATAATTAAATCATCCTATCACAATATGAAATATCTCTTATGTCCAGAGATACAAAGAATTTTCAAATAATTTCTGGCTAACTTGTTAACATAGCTTTGAAATCCAGTTACCAGTGAAGACTTTCTTACCTCACTTTTCACTTTGTCATGGCCGCACGAAAAGCTATGGCATAAATCCATTCCCATTTGAAAGCAGTTTACTTAGTATATTTATTCCTAGATACAAAAACTAGACTGAAGTGTTGGAAATTTTGAACCACACTCAAAATAAAGGCATAAACACACTGAGACTACCTGACACATACCACCGCTAGCTAAACTAAGTTATTTGCAAGTGTGGAGTTTTTTAATAACTTGTGAAACCAAATTTCATGCTAGCTACATGTCATTTTGCAGATTTAGAATGTAGCTGTATAATTCTTAGTTTCATTTTGTTACACATTAATTGAAACAAGGTAGTGAAATTCTGCTTTTCAGTTACACTGGTGAAAAAATGAACTTCAAAAATTTGCATGAACTTCTGGATGTGACTTGACAGTATAAGCTACTAATTTTTCAACTGGTATCTCAAGCTGCAATAACCTCTCACTGCGAGCACACAGTAAGGAAAGCACATACCATGAAAAAAAACCCGCAAACAAACAAAAACCTGCTACACATATTTTGAAAGGGAAAGTTCCAAAAGTGCATTGCCACAATAACCACCTCAGCATACAATCAGACAGTTTATTTATTAAGCTTATCTAGAGTACCTTCAGAGCAAATTAACAAATCTATGAATTTACAGAGCACAGAAAAAAAAAGTGTCTGAAAGCAGGATATTTCTTTGTTCTAAACTTTAAGTCTGGAGTACAGAACCCCCCGTTCAGTGACCTTATTTGGAGTCAGTAAGGAAACATTATGAATTGAAATCACTTTCATAATGGCTAATAAAAATTACACAATTTTAAAGAAATAGATGCGATATTTAAAATGTACTTCATACAATACCACGAAGGCAAACAAAATTAAAATTTACGAACTTCACTTTAGACACTAGTGTATGTTTTGACCCTGCATATTTACGATTCAGCTTCAATTTCTCACAATGTCAAAAAGGGAAAAGAGCAAAAAAGGCCCCAGTGCTGCTGATACAAAGTTACTGATCCCTTTTTATTTTGGTGATTGTTCCTAAAACTGTTCGGACTGTAAGTTACTGAAGCCTCTGTACAACATCAAACAGATGTTCAGTGCTGAACTTCAGTTTAAATTTCTAGCAGGTGACCACCACTGCTGCAACAAGCTCTTTTGGTTTGTCCTCCTTTGTTCTACCCCCAGTTCCTTGCTTTCCCCCCAAGAGCACAGGATGTAAACACAAAAGCAAGTTACAAAGAGTTAAAAAGTTATTACTCAGCCAAGCTGTGATACTCGTCCACTTTTAGCCTGAGGCAAACCTAGGGTAATTAGACTCAGGTTAACCCGCAATGAGAAAAGGTCAAGCTACATTGCATTATTTTGCATTTGCTTTGGGCTATGTGAATGCACATTATTCAGTGTTCACAGCTCATCTTATGAGCAGTAACCTCACTGCACACCCTTTATAAACATTTCTGGTTTTAAGACTCAGTCCCATGTGTTGAGATAAAATACTGTTACAGTACACTACCACTGGCAATACAATGGCCAGAACCTGAAAATTTAGCATGCAGTTTTGCTTTCCTGGTTCTCAAAAAAGAAAATTAAAAAAGGGGGGAAAAAACCAAAACATTAAAAGAGGCATTATTGTGCAGTTAAATACATGCTAAAACCAGGAAGGAATTAACAGAATTTCTACTGTAAGTGCCACTGGGAGACTGTTTAACATCTGCCTATCTCTTCTCATGAAGGATTTAAATTTACTTTGTTGTTGAATTGGTAGAAAAATGACACTGTTTTTCTAAATGTAGATTATCATTTCAAGCGAGATACTCCCACAACCTGCACCCAAATGAACACTGAAATTAATTTCATGACAGCTTGGAAAGTTCCACTTTCTTAGAGAGAACAGATTTTTTTCCATTAAAGCATCCTTCAACTCTACCAGATTCAAAAGTCCATTTTATAAATATTTTATTCTATATGAAACCACACGCCTTTGGAGGTCCCAAGATAAGCTCAGTAGTCCACAACCAGGAAAAATCTCCTCTGCTCCTGGTCAGAGGCCTTCATTTTTTCATTTTGGAAAACTGTAGCAGAAACCTTTTGAACAACATGCAACTGTTGAACAGTAGAAGGTGCTGAATAAAAAGAAGACAGAATGGGAGGAGAGGATAAAAAGTGAGGAGTAAAAGGTGTCTTAAGGGAGTTGGCTCTTTGTCTCCAAAAGAAATATCTCTTTTAACAAAAATGCATCAAAACACCATCCCATCAGGCCACAATTCTGTACACAGGGTCTCTTGGAGGGTACTAGAGAAAGTAAGAGGAAATGAAAGCGACTCAATTTACATTTTAACTTGGAATCCACTCAGGGAAAGCTCCTTGCCTCTCTGGCTCCAGAGCTTTCTTGACTCCTGGCCACAGAGCAATCTTCCACTTTTATCAGCTGGTGCTTCTCTCTTTGAGTGAAAGCTGTGTGTCAGGAGAGTGGCCCTATACTTGAAAAACAAATTAAATTTTAGGACATTTGCTACTAGAAGGATTTCCACAGATATGAATAGAGTTAAAATAATTATTTTAAAAAATATATAAAGATAATAAAAATGGCACTTCAACTAGTTCTTTCTTTTACAAGAAAAGACAAAGAGTGGAATAAAGACACAAGGAAGCTAGGAGATTAAATCAAAACCCTGAACTCAGTCCAGGTAGTCACTTTCACAGCTATGAAAAGAATAATTCTTTTTTTTGTCAAATTATCTTACCAGACTTGAAGAGAAAAATCTTTTATCTCCCTCTATGCTCTTGCTTTGGAAGAAAAGTATCAAAATGTTGACTATTTAAGTTGCTACAAAAGGACTCTACTGCATGGATTTTTTAAAATGTCACTTCATTCATTGCAATCCAATCACATCACAGAATAAGTAATGACTATACATGTATAGCTCACTTATAAAACTAATTCTTGATCCTAATAACGTCTAGAGCAACCCACTGAAATTCTCACAATTTGCCCAGTAGGTTCATCCCTTAATAACTGACATGATGTGACATTCAGCACAACACGTGAGGATTTGACTACACTGTTCCCATTGTGAACACTAACTCGCTGTTGCACTCTTGCAGGCTGCACTGAAAACCTTCCACACCTTGTCATTGTGAAGGACTAATTACGTCACTTAAAACTGAGAGGAACACTCTTCTAATCAAGGATCAACTTTAGCATCTGCTTTTACATTCATACTAACCTCATTTTTCAGTATGCACACGTTCATAGGCAAATTCTTTTCAAAGAAAATAATTCAAATTAGAGGAGAACTTGGGCCAAAAGTACATCTGTTTTCATTACAAGTACTTGCCTGATGGAATTATTCTCTTCTCTGCAAGCCCTTGGAAATGAATTGAGAGCATATATACATGCATAAAGCTAAAGAACAGAAAAGAACAGTACACATATCCTTAAACAGTGCAAGATTCTGCTATGCCCAAACTGCTTTACTGATCTCAAACCATTTATGATTTCTACGTAGATCTAATAAGCAACAACAGATAAATACTGATTTCTCTCAGACTTCTAAAATATTTAAAAGGACTTTTCTTTCTATAATGAAGCAGATGTCACATACTACAGCCTGCTGTTTGAAACTGTTCTTTATCCCTGCATGCTCTCTTAAACATCACTAACAGTGTAAACAAAAAAGGAATCAAAACAAACAGGACACAAGTGACAATGAGAGTCAGCATTATCCTGCAGATTAAAAAATACAGCCACAAGCAATGGAGTTGTGCTTCCATGGAGAACCATCTCATCACACCTGCCCTCACATAAGCAGACTTCTGCCTCTCAAATGTGAAGAATGACCAAGTACCCAACCACAACATACCCGTACTTTGTCCATTTAGCATCAGCACCATTTCTACACATCCTTGCTTTGTGATAATGCCCCCCTCTGCATCAGAAGTTCACTTTCACATTTTATAATATTTTATTCTTTATCAAAGAAAGGTCAAAATAAAAAGGCATAGCATTCCTTGGAGAACTCAAAGCCAGTAGCATACTACTTCAATATGCATTATGTACAAAGACTGCATGCACAATACAGTTAAGATTTCTATTTGTTTACTTTCCTCTGGTGGCTTGTAGGAGCAAGAATTCACTTCAGAACCTCATTTTTTGTCTGGTCCAAGCAAAAGAACTGCTGCAGAATTGCATAATTCTTAGAATTATGAAACATAATACAGGTTAATCAGGCCAGAGAAGCATAGTTTTTCAATAACATGCACACATAGTTCTACTACAGCCTTTTTCTTTCTTCTAAACAAGCAAAAGCTTACTGCAGAAGAAAGTCCTTACAAAGTAAGGCCTTTCCCTCTCCCTGGTCCTGCTACCTTTCTGGCTTCCATTATCAGAACAGCCTCATGAGTAAAGATATTCTTTCGATGCTGAAACCACCTTACTAACCCAGTTTCTGTTGTGCAGGTCTTGGTGTCCCTTCCCTGGTGATGTATATAACTGGGGAAAAAATGTAATATCCTTTTTTAAGAGAAAGATTAAGAGAATCCCTCAAATCAAGTTCTCACAAGACCAACTCTGTATGCCTGACTTTCGTCTGATCTCAACTTCCATAGCAGCAGAGTCTTCAATGGACTTCTGGAATTTCCCTCCCACATCCACTTCCCTACACTGATCCAAAATGATCCACTCATACAAATAAAGTGACTACTGAACGTAAGATTCAGTAGTGATGCCTGTAGACCTGAAATACAGTCAGCATGTATCATTCATCTCTCTCCTGCATAGCTCCTCAAAAAGGCAACCATTGAACTTACATAGCACAGATGGTGCTTTCTGAAGCATTCATTTCCCTACGCTCATTAGAAAGGCTGTCCACAGCAAAAAGTTCTGATACAGACATTTGCATAGTAAAAACTAACTCCTGACAGACATGTAAATGCACAGGCTGAAGCTTTTGTTCCAAAGTCCATGATACTCCAAAATTTACATGATTCATTTTCTACATACAACAGATAGCTACCAGAAAAGTGCCAATAAAAGTTTAAGAAGTCCTTAGGCCCAAAGGGACCTACCTCAATGGCGACAAAAGTCCTGGAGGATGTTCTGCTAAGTATGACTTTCACTCCAAAGGGCTCCAGTATCCAAGAAAGCAGAGCAAGCAGCCACAGCTCTCCCTCTGCAGCTTCCTACAGCCTTTTACATATGCTGAACCTCAAATGGCAAGCATGTTGAAGATTAAAAACGGACACCTTAGCTTGGTGTGTTGCAGAAAGTCAATATAGAAAGAAAGATCAGAATCAACTTGTGGCAGCCAGTGCTACAGGCATGACACACAACAAGACCCTAAACCAGCTTGTGCTCCAGAGGAACTGCAGGCTTTGTGCCCAGGAGTATCACATTACAATAGTCAGGAGAAAAGTGATGAATAGATAAGTAATTGAGGTCAGGTCAGCCTCTAACAAGGGAGAGCTTTCTGTCAGCGAGAGGTAAGAGAAAACACTCTTTGTGAATGCTAAGCTCTTGTAGAGCAGATGGGGACACTCCCGACAAAGCAACATGCCAAACACACGGCAACTTTCTAAGGCTTAATAATTTTCCAGATACCATCACCATTATCATCTCCATCTTACCCTCATTTGGTTTCAGCTTACACTCCCTCCTCCCCAAAACCTCAACTTTGATTCTTCTTAGTTGGTATTTATATCCTATCCCTTCATGTATACATCATTTGCCTACTGCCAACACACACATCTACAGTCAGCTTGCCTACTGATCCGTAGAGAAAAGAATTCCCTAGTACCAGAGACCTAACAGATTTACATCTTTATTTCTCTTATGCACCTTTACACCTTTATTTCTGTTATGCACCTTTACACAAATGTTAATGTGAGGAATATTAGGAAAATATTTAGGGTCTATCACTCGTCTCTGATGGCTTTCAAAAAGGAAGCACGGCCTAAGAGCCAGTCATCCCAAAAATGGTTCCTAATGGATGTGTTTTTACATGACTGATGTTTCTTTTAAGAAGGGCAAAGAAAGAAAGTCTGGTTAAGCCACCTGCTACTGCAGAAAACAAGGTGTGGAGAAACCTTGTGACACGTCCTATTCCCACCAAACCTAATGCTTCTCCACAAGCTGAAAAAGAATTGACACATCGTTATGAAACTCAGCATGACAAATAAATTGTATTTCTTCAGGTTTTGTTGGAGGTGACATGTTCTTCTTTTCTTACCAAACACAGCCAACTGTCACTCAAATTTCTGTTCCTCTGCTCTCCCTGCCCTGTTCGAGTAGTAATCCTGTAGATGGCACTAGGGACTAAGAAATTTCTTTCATATTTTTCTTGTCGGAGGTCTTTTACTCTGTATTCACTTCTAGTTCATTGTACCATAGAACTAATCTTTTAAGCATATTAATTATTTCAAATCTATAAAAAAATACCCTGTCCTCCTGCTGCATCTTGAAGATCTCTTCAGAAATTTCAAAAAAACCCCCCCTTTATTAACGAAATACTAGGCATCTGTAATAGATAGTATAAAATAATGGATGGATAACAGCTACAATTTAAGTAAAATGGCATATTTGACAGATGAAACAAAGCCTATGTCTACATATAAGACTGAATAACAAATAAACTCATA
Organism: Catharus ustulatus; assembly: GCF_009819885.2. Lineage (NCBI taxonomy): Eukaryota > Metazoa > Chordata > Aves > Passeriformes > Turdidae > Catharus > Catharus ustulatus. The sequence continues at coordinate 72,901,494 of NC_046223.1, read as the reverse complement.
TAGCAGACAGAAATGTGAACTTTAAACTTAGAATGGTGCCCTGTTGTTCCTTTGAGATACCCAGAAGATGAATTCATTCAAATTTCATCTTCTGTGCTTTCCATGAAGCTATTCTGATAAAATCTAAAATTCACTGTTCCCATAATCATCTGTGGCTTGATTATGTCACAGGATGCAGCAGACTCATCTGAATTGGAAAGATACTTTTCTTCTTGCTCGGTGCACCTTTTTTAGCTAGACAGATGGTACAGCAGTTTCAGAGCAGAAAGTTAAGTATCTGACAAACAGCTGTAAGATTTTAAGAATCCCACTTATCCTGTCTGGGAGGGCAGCCATTCTCATCTCAGCTTATCTGAGATTCTTCAGACAAGGTATTTAAAATAGAGCATTGAAATGTATTCAGTTCCTAAGGCAAATTAAATTTCAGAAAACATACAGAGGTGACTGAGTGTGACCTTGGCTATCCTTAAAAAGAAAACAGATCTGTAGTCTTCTCTTTTTATGGCCAAGACAAAACCAGTTGTACAATATTCAAGGCACACTTGACACCTGTTCACCTCACAAGGCTAGACAGCCAGTGAAAGACAAACACATCCTTTCTTACACTGATCTCTACATTAATATGAAATTACCATGAAATAAGAAGGATAGCTCCTGCCAGATGCCAACAGTTGAGCTCCCCTACTGTCTCATTCATCGAGAGAGGGTGTGAACAGAGAAAATCTAGATAGAAACCTGAGTTCTTTATTTGGAAGTTCTCTTCACTGGCTGGTTGCAGAATCACATTCATAAAAGAAACCAGTGTATAGTAACAGCAAAGAAGGATAACTACAATATGCAAGGCCTTGAATCAAGGAGAGAAACAGAGAACTGTTTAAGCTTTTTTCATTTCAGCTAAAAGAGGAACTAGCAGAGACTTGGAAGAACCTCACTCAGGTGGTGCTGCAGAGTTTAGAAGCTCAGATGCTACTTCAGATTCTGAGACAAGAATGTCCTTACAAACTGCCAACACAAAGGGAAGCAGTCACTTCTCCAGAACAAGGCAGCCTTGCTAAAGAACCTAAATATCATGCACTGAAAGTGCACAATAAACCACCTCCATCAGTGAATTACACCAAACAGAAAACACGTCCAAAATGAAGAAAACACCTGTTTTTTTCTTCTCCTGGATTAGGGAGTTACAGTAGTTCACAAAAAGGTCAAACCAACATCATACATAGCCCAAGCACAGGACGGACAGACAAGAGCAGGGAAGAAAAGAGCATCACCTCTCCCTTCCAGCAGCAATGGCCAGCAGACCAACTCGGTTGCTTGCGAAACCACAATCCAAGATCTCTCTGGCCAACTCTGCTTCTTGCACTCAACACAATGAGCCTTAAGCCTCTTGTTAAAACTATCCTGCATCACTTAAGAGCCAACCAAAACAAAAAGACCTCCTGCCTGCTTTCTACGCAGTATATTCAGAAAGAGTCTCAGTTAATAAAACTGTTTATCTGTAAGTTTTTCCTGAATCATTAAAAAACAAGCTCACGAAAATATTAATCATGTTCTTGTAGATGCAAAGATTTTTTTTTTATTCTGCCCTAGATTTTCTTCCCAAAAGAGGCAATTAAAACTCAAACCACAGTAACACAGCAATAATAAATATATCTTATATATTAATCCTATACAGGACAAACGGTCTTGATACTATAATAATAATAATAAAAAAAGATTTATTTCTGAACTCCAGTCTCTATATGGGTCATTGACACAGTGATAGACACAATGGCCTGACACAAACAACATTTTCCATAATAATTATCCATTTCAGTACAGCTTTCATTTGTTGTTCACATGAATCACACTTCTCCTCTTCCACGGAGTTCTTTTGAACCAGAAGATTCATAATCAAGTATGTAATAACTAAGGCAAAAATAAAAAGGAATACAACTTATCAGAGTCCACTATAATCAAGAACCTCCCTTGCCAAAGGAAAAGCTTTGCAAAAGTTTTAAGTGAAAGAATTGTTACAAGAGCCAATACAAGATTTCAGATGAAGTATTAAATCCCTCAGCAAATCATGAGACTAAAATTGAAATCGTTTCACTACAAAATAGAAAGTCAATACATTAAATATTTTTAAGTCTCAACCAACTAGGAAAGCACTACCAATTCCTGCATAAAAGTGTATACGCAACATGCTAATGTTTGGTCATTTGCACATTCAGACACTACCAGGACTTCTGTATTTTTCATTAGAAGGTTCTTCCCTATAGCTCATCTAGCATATTACTCATATTCCTTTTGAATTAAAAAAAGTTACATCACATTCCTTCATGTATCATATGTTCTCTGAAGATTAGTATGAAAAACACTAAGTATTTCCAGCTTTACTTGACAGGTACATGCTGATGCTGAAGAAAGGCTGTCAGACTGTGTATGCACAATTCAGACATGTACTGCAAGACAAATGAAGTTCATGAACTGCTGTCCGTAAGGGGAGCTGCTTGTCCACTGAACTACATCTTTCTGTTGTTTTCAATTTAAAGTTATGAAAAGAGCATGTATGGTTCTTAGTTTTCAAAAGCACTACACAGCCAAAACCCTCTTGGAAGCACTGGAACACTCTGGACGCAAACTGGAATTGTTTCATGCGTCTTTAACAACCTCACTGTGATGAGCCCTCAGTGCACATACACTCCACCCTGACTCCTCTTCAATATGACTTCTGTAAAATACACTTCTTCCTTTTCCTTCTGAAATCTGTGGGTTTCTTAGCCTCCTTGACTCCTTCCTCCCTCATTAGCTGTTTCTCTAATAATTCAGTGGTAACACTCCAATTCTCCACTTGCTAGGAAATCTGTCAGGAGGCTTTTCCTTTGCTTGAAAATCTATCTTGCCCCTGGCTTGGCACATTTCATGCAAACTGCCTGGTGCTCTTTTTGCTATTATCAAGCAATCAACTGAATCAACTTTTGCCAAAATTGAGCATATCAAACTTCTTTCCCAGGGGATCTTATGCTTTTTTTCACATTCTTTGCAATATATTTCAGCTGTTAATTGAATGCAATATAATTAATAGCAAAATAGATAACAATCACTTAAAAAAAAACCCACAAAAACCTCCAACCAAATAAAAATAAAACCAAGCACCTTTTCAACACTTTCATCAGCAAACACAAGTCTGCATCTAGTGCATTCAGACTATTTGCCTCAGGCAAGCAAGACCTCTGCATGGTATGTCATCATTATTTTGTGCTTTAAAAACCATCAGTGGGGAATGCATCCTTAAAATAGCATAGAATATTGTTACCTGGAGATTACCTTCTGCCTCAGTCTAAAAATGTGTTAGGACCACTTGTGCATGAAGCAAAAAAAAAAAAAAAAAAAAAAAAAATCAGGTTGGATGCAACTTTCTTCACATATGAAATAAACAAATACTTCTTTTCCAATAGCATAGGATGCCAATAAAAAGTTCCAATTTACTTAGCATTATGACTTTGAACATCTCCATAAATAATGTTGCCACTATTTTACATCCCAAACTGCATTTATGTTAATAACCTAGTAATAGAGTTTGTGACAGCCAAAACAATCTCATATCACTTGTAGTGAAAAAATGAGGCATTTTCTGAGTTAACTGCCAGTAGTGTTTCAACTGAGGAATTCATAACAGCAGATAGTAAAAATGTAAAAAAAGTTATACAACAGCATGGTTAAGTTTCAATCACATGCAATTACTCACATTTAAGTTTCTCATGATCTTTTCAGTATTTCAACTCTTGCACCAAAAAGCAGCGGCTCCAGGCTAGGACACTGACTTCTTTTGGCTTCCCAGGGGGATTTCCACAACACATGGACTGGGAAGCAGAACGTGGACACTTGTTCTGATCTCAAGGTACCTGAGGCCTTATGCTCCTGCCATGTTCTGAGTCCATACCCCTATATGGGCCTTGTGCACATCAAGGTGCCACAACTCGCCCAGGAAAAAGACTTGCCAACAGCCACATAGACAGAATGAAGAATCCAGCCTGGGCCTCTCTTGTGAACAGCCAACATTGAATGCTGGGAGAGCACACCAAGTTCAACAACTGAACTCATCTAACTTAGCATTCCACTTTCAAAAGATACAAAAAAAGAAAATATATGATAAAATTTTAATTATAGGATAATTTTGCTCTCTTCCATTGGCTGCAGGCATTGAAATCTGGTATTCTGGAAGATTATTAGGAAACTAAAAATACTTGCATATTAAAAAAAGTATGAAGATGGGGATTTTAAAAGAGACTCTTTTAGAGATATCTCTCCCATAAGATACTGTAAGAATGTTCTCACAAAAGTCTTTGCTAGCGGCAATTTCTCCTCCCTCTTGTTCTTCAACTAGCCTCCCAAAAAATTCTTTCAAGTAATTAACACAATTAAAGGCACAATGATGAAAGCTAACTTAAAAAAAAAAAAAAAAAAAAAAAAGAAAAAGAAAAATAAATAAAAATGTTTAATGGCTGAACTCTTTACCTTACTTTATTTTGTGAATGTATCTTTTATTGTAACTTAAGACACTACAAAATAAATTGCAGCTTGGCTACAACAATCACACATGGGAAAACACAATTTAGGTTTGTTATTCCCTCTTTTTCATAAATCAGTCCCGAGCTCAGTTTAAACACATGCCAAATATGACCTAAATGTATCACATCTTCAACAAGTAATCATACACGAGAAGAGGAAAATAAGCATTGGTTCAATCCCTGCAGCCCACAAACCAAAGATTAGGTTACCTTCTTGTAATTGTATCTAGTTAAATACATACATGAGAAACAGTTTAAGAAAAGGGAATATGTACTGAGATCAGGATATGAAATTAACACCAATAAACCTGGCTCTGTATTTTGTATATTTTCTACAACATTTCATCCATCCAGTTATCAGTGCCTCATTTGGTTTTGCATTAAATTTCTGTGGTCCTCAACAACTTCGGAAAGGAATGCATTTCACTGGGTCCTAATCATTCTCTTCCACAGCAGACAGGAAAATATGTTTCTGGTGATGTCTAACTGTCCAAGTTGATCCCTGAAATGCTGGACACAAACCAGAAATCAAGAGCAGACTTATTCAATGGAGCAGCATACAACACCTATTAGAGAATTATGCAGCAAGTATTATCTCTCTCCACTGCTAACATAGTAAAAGCTCCTCAGGGAACAGCTTAACTCACCTGTAACTTAATTTAAAATTTAAAGATTTAAAGCCTAAAGTAATTAATTAAAATAATTTAGATCTCTTGTGAAAGAATAATTCATCATTCACAGGGGAAGAATTTAAAATTCTTCACATCAACAAATGATGAAGTTTTTGAGGTAATCTAATCCAAAATTCAATTTTTAAATAAAATTACATCAGGTGCGGAAACACAATAGGCTACCCATGCCAAAACAAGCCTGCAGGCTTCTGCTTTTTGTGTCTCAGTAGCAAAAATAAATACATATTCAATGTTCTGTGAATCCATAAAACCCATAAAAAGGAAATTTAAAGCTAAAAGAGGTCTAGCTCACTCTTTCTTTAACACTGTCTAGAGCTAGGCTAGCTCTTAAATGTTTATTTAGGACACAAATTAGGAAAGGGGTTTCCATTCTTGATATGGAAGTGTAAAAAATATCTCCAAATTACTCATAATAAAGCTATGACTAAACACGTATAAGGTCTGAGTATCTCCTGTCTTTAACAATGCACATTGGAAATTACAGAACAGATAAAACTTGCACATCACTTCCTGAAGTGGAGTTCTTTTTGGTTGTTTGGGGTTTTTTAAACCATGCAACTACACTCTTCCCAGATATTACCAGCACCTTCACAGGTTTCATGTTCACACTACACTCCACAGCATGGCAACATAAGTTCTATGTAGATTTAAAGTACTAATTTGTCTTCAAACTTCTTCAACGTATTTTGTTTCCCTAATGCTTACATTTATAAGAAAAGCTTATATTTTTTGACTGAACATATGGGGAGCAAAGACACTATATACATCAGACTTTTGCTTTTGAATGTGTTTGGGAAAAAAAAAGAAGACTGAAAATTGTTTCATGAGGATTAGTGACAGTAGTTGGTAAGTGCTTCAGTTATTCATGAGCTTAAACAGATTTTCTTCACAATATCAGGACAATAGTTCTTCCTCTCAGTAACACTGATCGTTGTGGCTGGTTCCTTGTCTACCCCTCCTTTTACTATAGCCATCAAAAGTCAGGACAAAGGCTTAAATGGCAGATTTCCTAAGGCAAACCAGTGTGTACATGCTTCCCAAACTGCTTAGTAAGACTTGTTTATACAGAGCTCCATCACATGAGAACATGAAAACAGCTTTCAATATTTAATACCTACATGCACACCAAGGTAATCTGAAGCACTGGTACCACCCAAGGACAATATATTAATCTAGACTTGATATTTCTAGGAAGTAAATCACATAGCAATTACACCAGAAGAAGGAAAGAGAGGGAACAATTATAGTCATGAAGACACTTAAATTCCTAGTTGCAATGTGCATATTTACATCTTAGTAGCTACCTGAAAAACTTTTTTTCTAACTTAACTATTAGGAAGATGGTATATATATGAAAGAACACTGGGGACTGAGGATGAGACCTGTGAAAATTAGAAATCAAAGCTCTCAAATGAAAACATATTCAAAAGAGCTAACTGCAGAACATCTGTGCAGGCGGAGCAAGACAGCCCATCCCATTTCTGTGTCCACGTTCTGAATCTGACACAGAGCTCTGCTGCCGACCACTTGCATTCACAGTGTTACAGATGTACACTGTGACTGTGAGCTGCTTCCTTAGGAGAATAAGCCTGGCCCAGCCTCAAAGGGCAGCTCCTCCAGGCTTGGATAGCCATCCACATGCAAAGAAGTGGAGGGATGAAGGATGCACACACTCCCACTGTGAATCTCACTGTTGCTCTGGGAAGCATCAGAACATTGTGCTGCAGGATGGCATCCACCAACAGTGCTTTGTTTACATTAATTACAAAAAAAAGCCAACCTCTTGAGGTTTCATTCATGATTTTCGGCTACTAAAATTTTATCATTCCCTGAGAAGCCCTGGTAAAAGACTCAGAGAGATTCAAGGGAACTCTTAAAGTCTTAGAAGTAGAAAAGCAATCAAGAAGGTGAATTTTCGGTTGGTGCTTTATTTGAAAATAAATTAAAACCAGGAAAAATTAACTTCAGCTCTCTCAAACTGCCACAGGAATAAGGATGCCAAAATAAAAAAGTATAACCTCACACATCCCCTCAATCTTACACTGTGTGTTAGGACATAAACTCCAGTCCTGCTCACCCACAAAAGCCCACAGGCAGAAATGTGATCCCAAGTGATTCACAAACAAACAAATAAGGCCATGTTTCCGTTGCTATAACATAACACACAGTACGTTTTTTTCCCTCTGATGTAATTTTTATAACATTATTTTGGAATCTGACTATTTTAAAACTTGGTTGCTATGACACGTTATAGCCATTACATGGATTCATTTCCTACTTTCCAACTGGCAAGGCTACTTGTTTGAGTTTTATGAAGTTATATCATGGACAAAAGGCACATAAAATATACTGTAAATTCTAATAGTAGAAACTCCTTTAATGCCTTCCATTCCCAGAATAAATGTGAAATGGAAGGACGGCTTTCCCCCATGATTACTCTAAAGGTGTCCATACTTCCAGCTTTCTCAAGTTTTCTGAGCCTTATTTCTGAAAATGGTCTTTTCACATTATTACTCCTACTGAGAGATGACATCTGATTTCTTTCAGAGCCTGTCAATGATTCCCACACTACCTAAACTTACTAATAATCACAAAGTGACAAGTTCTTCCAGTGGACAGTAAAACATGGAACACAAATCCTCCCTGGTATTTCTGGTTTTAACAACTAGGGATTAAGAACAGATGAATTGACCTCTGGGTCCATTAATACTTCAGCTTCACTTCCATGAGGCAACACAGTTTGGGGAAGACTTGTTTTTTCTGTAGATTAATTTTTAATTACTGAAATATAGTCATACCAGACAGATCACACTCAGAAGTCAACTTCTAAAAGAAAAACCAAATATAAACTTCACAACGCACCACTCACATCACCAAGATCCTTTTAAAATATGCACACAGTATACTTTCATCTTCACAAACCACATTAAATAGAAAGCATCTGGGAATCAGAGACTGGAAGATCACTGGGGTAAAAACTTTATCCTTTTATAAAATGCATAAAGGTAAGATGCACTGATATATCAAAGGAACCTTTACTCTCTAGCTTATGAAAATATATATTAATTTCAGTAACAGAACAACACAGTGGCTCTGTCATATTCAATCTCAAAATTCAGCACTCATTTAACAAGAAAACAATGGATCTTCAGGGAAAAAACCCCACCCACTAACAAACATACGCTAGCACAGTCATTTTTCAAATGCGCAAAAGAGGCAATTTTTCCACTTGCGGTTTTGCTTGTGTATTTGGCCTAACAATTTTCATTTAGTTCTTAACAAGTTGAACTTTCTGCTAAGTCTGATTAAAAGCTATCTTACCAAGTCAGCTAATTATGGTGCTTCTACTACTGGCTAATCATTCATATGACAACCAGCCACACAGAGTGTTGGCACGGACCATTTACTCTCAAATTGCCTTAATCTGGACTATGCATTTGCAAGACGAGTCTACACAAGCACAGTCCTACTTTATGACTGAAACACAGAATCTTTCTTTCTGTATTTTTCTTTAAGGTGCAACAGCTAAGCTATTTCCAGGAGCAATGACAACGTATAGATGTATCGACCCTTTGATAATGATTATTTCATGGATAGTGCTGAGCAGGCAGTTAATGAAAAAGATAGTTGTCATGCAACTAACTTTGCACCATGAGTGTGAGGATCTAGAAAAGAAATAATGGAAGTTGTTAGGAAGATTTTTTTTTTTCTTTAAAGAGTTCAGATTCTAGAAAACTATTTAATTGCACATGTTTAGTGGCAGCTATCAAGTCAATCAATTCATGTGTATAGGATCATTTAACCAACAAATAATAAAAATAATTTCCATTTGACCTCAAAGAAATCTACCTCTAAAGGCAGTACTTTTGGAAACGAATTGGAGATGAAGACTAAAGGATTTGCCTGTTCATATTTTTAACTAGAAAAATAAACCTGAATCAGTGGTGCCAAGGTATATGACTCTCTTCCCTAGCTGGGAAAAAGGAGGGGAACAAAAACTAGATGTAACAAAATATAAACTTTCATTTTATTAAGAAACAGAAGATTATCTTTAGAACTTTCTTTGCTTTTCCCCAAAATGGAAGAGCTGCCATAGAATAGAATCAACTACTGCTATTTTGAAGAAAGAAATTGGGGGAGCAAGAAAGGAAATGAGAACAATCATCACTTGTAATTTATGTGGAAAAGAAATGAGAAAGACGAAGGCAAAAGTTAGAGCTTCTGATGTTTCTTTAGGAATAGCTGAGAATTGAAGAAATTATGACTATGGCTCATCTGAAGAACCACCAGCAGGCTGAAAAGGTCCTAGATTCTCTCAGTAAAATAAAGTATTGACGCACGTTTCTAAGCCTTATCTATCATTATAAGTAAAATCTAGGTAGTTCACAGCATGTGTTTGATAAAAGCTCACATATATAATGAGTCTCAACAGTTTCCCTATATGATCAGTTTTTCTTTCCTTAAACAAAATTCTTTCACACAGCAATGGAGAAGAAAAAAAACCATCAAGCTACAGTGATTGTCAATGTCAGACAATTGTCAGGGACAATTCAAGGGCAGCAAAGCAGTTGCCACAGATTTTAAACTTATTTTTTGTAATAGATCTGATTTTTAAATTCACAGTGTTCCTTTGTAGTCTGTCAGGTTTGTCTCTAGCAGGAGTTCCTTTAGGGCAAGCACTGCAGACAGTCTGCCTACCCTGAGGGAAACTAAGACACTCAGATGTGGGGTAAAGGAAAGATATTAATAATTTAAGACGGTGGTCTGCCACCCCTAGGACAAAGCAACAGTGTAAGTATGGAAACATCTAACTCTCAAGCTTACATTTGTCCTCCCAGAACTTGCATTTTCCTCAATAGATTTACAAAGTGCTGCAGAGGATGCAGTGTTACCCATGCTTTTTGGAGGAGCTCTGAAAATGCTCATGGTTAATGACACCTTCCGCCACTGCCAGGACCTCCAAAGCAAGGAAAGAAGTCAACTTGGAGGCTGCATCAACAAAAGAGGCAGCACAGCAGGGAAGAACACTATTTGTAAGCTACGAAACACAGACCTCAGAGAGAGAAAAAGCCCTGGGTAAAATACTTTTTCTGTTATTCCTGTAAGGTAAGGAGGTTAACTTACCATTGCCAAATAGAAGATTCACTGAGTGAAAACCATTTCCAGTAACCCAAATATTAATTTTGATTACTCTTTGACATTAGTTCTCATTTTCATTTTATAGAAAGGCATATTTGGCAACTCTCTTCAGTGTTACAGAAGGAATTATTTTGAAACTATTTCCACCTATTCACTACTCTTTTTCCTGTGCTGAGCAAACATTGACCCAACAGTCATTCACTAGTACATTAAACTTGGTATTCAATATTCACATGCATTATAAATCAATTGTACTTGAAAGCAGGAAAGAACAGAAGAGAAGTTTAAAAATTACCTCCATTTTAGGCTACTGCATGCCCAAAGCAAAGTTTTCTCTACGTGTGGCATACTACATCCTTTCAACACTGACAGGCACTTGTATCTGGGCATTATATATTCAGTTTCTTTGTGACATGTTTGAGAACCCAAGCTTAAGAACTCCCACAGTCTTTCATTTAATAAGACCAAGTACTGGAAATTCTATTGAAACCTTCAGACTCCCTATGCAAAATACCAGAAATTATCAATATCACAAAACCATCTTAGTTTTCACTGTAAATAATTCCATCAGAAAATCCCAAATAGAATCACCACCTACTGAGTATACTTTGTTTACAAAGACCACCCTACATGTTGAAATAATACATTCTTCATAAGCACAGAAACTTGAATTCAACATAGATATTTAAATGAGAATCACTGCAAAAAACCCACAATTATTCAAGTGCAAGAGAATTTAAATAGCAGCCTAGCTTTTGCACCTTCATACTGCAGATTTCCTATTCAATCCTACTTTGCTTACGGTGGCAAAATATTCAGCAAAACTATGTGTTGTAATGTACAATTAAACATCCTTGACATAAATTTTTCCACACAAATACCATGAATGAATGACAAGAACTCATCCTGACAGTGGCTACCCTGACTTTTTAGCTAGGATTTACTAATAGAATGGGTTATGTTTTACCTTCCAGAATGAGATTATCACTGCCAACCCAACAAGGCACAATTTTTAAAAGAAAAAAAAAATAAAAAAGTTAAGATCCCTTAAACATGAACTGTGAACCTGAAGCTCAGTAAAGCAGGATGAGAAATGAAATAACATTTGCAAGAAAGAACAAACAGCATATATCTATTCCTCTCATTCTACCTGATTACAGAACAAAGGAAGAGTGGGACCTACAAAAATGGATTCTATCTTCCTCTTAACTGTACAAGACAATGTTAAGTGATGGCTGACTGAGAACCATACTGAAGGCCACAGGAACAAGGAATAATATGGAAGTAATCAGAAGCAAATTTTAGTCCATATATGAACCTACAATGGCTTGATTTCTTTCATGTCTTTTTACCTTCCTGTCTTAGGTTGCAACACAAGATGTGACCAACCAACAGTATTCTATCACCATCTGTTGAAACCAGGTGGGGCAGTCATTTTGATCTTTTCCACAACCCATCCTTCCTCCAGGAAGATATCTTCTGATAATCGGCCATTAAGTTCCACTGTATGACTGATAAAATTAAATCATCCCATTGGGAGATGCTCCAGCCAGGGGAAGGAGCCAAGTCTTTCCTAACCAGATAAAAACGGAGATTTGCAACACCAAGATAACCCTTTTTCCATAGGATTCCAGAGGAAAACAGGACCTTTCCACATCATCACTGGACCTCCGGAGAGAAACTGCACCCTTCAACAGGAGCACTGCTTCAACTGAACCACATCTGTCACTGCAAGAGGACTGCAACCATCATTGAATGGGACTGCTACCAACACCCTGCCTGACGGGTGTCAGGCTGTATTCTAACTCTGTCGGCGTTTTAGATTTGTTCTTTGTAATACTGTATTTCTATTTTAATTTCCCTAGTAAAGAACTGTTCTTCCTATTCCCATATCTTTGCCTGAGAGCCCCTTGATTTCAAAATTATAATAATTTAGGAGGGGGTTTACATTCTCCATTTCAGGAGACATCTTAGCAGACACCTGTCTTTCAAACCAAAACGCTTCTGAAATGAACTTTAGCACAATAGCTCTTTGTGAGTTCATTCAGCCAAAATACACAAAAAACTGGTTTTGGTGTCTAAGAAAGGTTTACTTGATGGTGAGTATGGTAACAGAAAACTCTAGGGAGTACCAACGTTTCTAAGTTATGTAACATGACAACTGTTATCATGTTTTTCAAGTCTATCACAACTGACTGGGAGATACCCATAAAACCTAACTTAGCTAAGAGGGGCCAGCATTCCTTGAAAGACAAACATTTCTTGATGGGGTGAGTCAAACAAAGATTTTAACTCTGGTGCTTCAATCAGCTGGAGCTCTCCTGAAAAAATCTGTTTCCATCAGCTATACACCATGCTTTGGGAAACAGTCTTCCTGGACAAAGCCAGACTTCCTATAATCAACAGTATATTTTGCAAATACTATCAAACACATCAAGCAGCAAAAACATTTCTGCATTTCTAACATCACTACTAATACTCTCTGCAGAAGTGTCCTGAATGCCAGCTGTGGTGGTCAGTGCTTGCAGGAAGTCAAACAGATTCTGCAGTGAATATAGGAAATTACACTGCTGCCATATCATAGCTAACTTCACAGGCATTCTGACCACAACTATAAAAATCACATCTCTCTACTGCAAAAATATTTTTACTAAGTGTTATAGCAGGCTGAAAACAGAATAAAATTTAGTGAAAGCCAATGTGTTTTAACTTTTAATCTGGCAATTGCGGGAGGACTTTATGACCCCACACCCGTAACAGATTAAGTATCTTGGTAAAAGTTAAAGGACTGTATTAGAAGCTCAACTTTGGCCAGACCTTCTGCTTATCACTTTGAGTGTCCAGCTGCCTGCTGTTTTCAGAGAAAAGCACCTCATTAGCCACTGTCAAGTAAATAGATGCTATCATTTTTCTGGCTCAAAAAATAAAAATTAATTAACATTTGAAACAAGTTGCTAAAGAGCTACTTGTAGTCACTCACAGCACCTTCAATCATTTAAAAAAAAAGGACAGTTTTAAGGTCACCATTCTGTTAAGACAATATAAATTCCATCAACAACAGGCTGGAACAAATGCATCTGTCTACCCTGAAATTGGTCACCTGCATGGGAAGGCAGATGCATGCCACACCTGGAGTTACAAGATGTGTTACCAAACTAAGCTATCTCAAGCTGATAAAGAAACAGAACTATCAGGAAACCAACGTTATCAGACATTTTAAACAATAAGCACGTCATCTCAAAAGTGATCTGGATCCCATTCTTGGGCCTTAAAATGTCTAGAGATTCACACTGAGTGGGCTGCAACAGAACAAAACCTGGTCAAGCCAGTCTTTTTATTTCTGTAATAATCCAGAAAAACTGTAACCATGTCTAGTTAAGCATTTATCACCAACAAACAATTCTGACAGAACTAAAATATAATCATTCCTCCCGCAGGCTAATGAGAGAATGGCTGGAGCTAAATGGTATCCCATAATAATTTTACGTGTATGAAGTGTTCCATTTCATTTAGTGATATTATAAAAGTGATGCATTGGCCATAACGTTTACTGTTTACAATCTGCAGCAAGCTATACCCTTCTCAAGGGAGATTAAGTAATCAAGAAAATGTTATTCACACTATGTGTTTGAGAAAAATAGATCACTGTGCCAATTAGAGTATTTCCTATACTAAGGAGGATGTATGCTAGCCTAGAAAGGAGACAAGAAAAAGACAGGAGATTTGCTTGCTTCTCAAGTGAAAAGGAGATCATTCAATCATGCATTGAAAAAGTTTTGCTTTAGTCCACCAAAGCCTGAAGAAAAAAAACCCCAAGAAATACTAGTTTTGAGTAGCTGCTGAAGACACTTCATTATAGCAAATCTTAAAGCTCTGAAAAACCACACGGTGACTCACAGGACTACAAACAGAAAGATCCAGAAGTAGTCAGATTGCAATTTTGTTTCCAGAGTATTCATTAGAGGCAAATATTTTTTTAATGATAGCATTTCTTTAAAGTACTCTTTGTTAATATTGCTTATACACCATTTTCCACTGAAAGATCACAGTGATCGATACAGGCTGCAATGAATGAAGTGCAACATCTCCAGAAAACAGATGCTACATTATTCATTTCACAGATAAGTAAATGCAAGTATGAAAAATTAAGTGACTCGCTCTAGTCAGAGAGCCAAAAGCACAGCTGTGAATCTAATCCAGATACCCCAGCTTCCAGTGATCCATTAACCACTAGACATTAGCCCTTCTAAAACAAAGTGCAACCTTTTCCTCACATTTTGCCCTCCTTCTAACAAGTCTGGCAAAGCTAGCACAGGGGCTGGTCACTTCATGTGTCTGACTTCCAAGAAACCAAAATCTTATAAGTAAAACAAAAATTAATAAAATATAAACCCGACTTTACCACACGGATTACAGAACTACCAAATCCATCACTGCAGGGCTCAGTTACCAGTCTCTGCCCTCCCAAGAGGAGGGTCAGCAATAGCTCTCAGACTTAGAGCTGCTGGCCAGGCACAAGCTTGGTAGGAGGTAACAGGGTCACACATCATCCCAAAAGAGCACCTGCTGCAGTCCTGATACACAGCAGGTACTTACACCCGGGAGCTGCCAGTGCTGCATCCAAACAAGAGGAAGAAATGGATGGGATCATCAGGAAAACATATTCTGGCCCAACAGCTGTTTCTCCACATGTCCTGCCTCATCTGCACTGATACCTTTCAACTGCCTTCTTCAAGGCTCTCAGCACAGGCATTACATTGCAGCAGCCTAGTGAGCCAAAGCTTGGCAAAATGTTAAAAACACTCATCAACACTCTGGTTACACTAAAGGCTTTCAGTGTGGTGGCAATTATGTCCTATGCTGTCTCAGCTCAGAACTCATTCCATGCAGACAAGCATAGCCCTCTCCCCTTGGTAGAGTACCCTCTGCTTTAAGAAACCCCTAATGGGCCCAGGAAGACTTCAAAAGCTGGCAAAGCCTTTAGGCAGGAAGGGAGGGTATACACAAAACGCCACCAGTCAATAAAAGTTAAAGAAAACTGTTTAGACCTGACAGCAAGCAATCAATTTGATTGGCACCATTTATAACCTCAAAAATAAATGAGTAGAAACTTGAGAAACAGCACATGCAACTAACCAATTTTATAGTACATATTTTTCAGTTGTTTCCACAAATACAAAAATCTCCTTAAATGTTGGAGTATTTCTCAGACATATATAGCATTTACTCAGTCTCAAAGATTAGAGTTCCAGAACATATCGATCATTTAAGTATTAAAAAAAAAAATCACCAAATAAAATGTTTTAGACACCCATGCTTTAAAACATTTGTCTGAACATGCAACAGGAAGCCTTTGTTACTTTTTAAGAATGAGTAATGAGTCAGACTTTAAAGTATTAAAAAAAATCCTAGCATTGAAAAATCAGGACCTGTTTCCTAAATTGCTATGGTAAGTCAGGGCATAGATCTCAGACTCAAAACTAAAATCACTCACATTTACATTGAAACATACAACAGTTAAATTTCAGAAATAAATTATCAAGATTATTGAGAAAGAACATGGTCTAATTTCACCTTATTGCAATAGCACACCATAAAACAAGGTGAGCAAGGTACAAGCTGTGCACTATTGCAGGTGTACTAAAACCTGTCAGCAGGATATTAACTCTTCTTATAACACAAAGGTCAAGGCCATTGGAAATCCACCTGTAACAAAGTCCTTGGAAATACCAGTGAAACCAAGTAAGAAGATCAGCACGGGGTTTCAGTTCTATGTGAGTAAATACTTTTTCTTTCCAGCACAACACATCAGTTTAGTAGTCTACTCTGAAATATAGATGTATTTTAAAAATGAATGCATTTAATCCTGCTGAGCCTGGGCATGACTACATTCCTACTGGTGTTCCACAAGCCACAGGCTTACAGAACTAAGCTTGAAGCAGCCCACTTAAAATAATAAAAAACCCCCAACAAAGCCTTACATCACAGCTTTACCACAAAACTTCCAACCATGCCTCAAAATACTGCATTCAAATTTAATTCACAAACAAACCAGCAACTACCACACATTGAACAGGCACTCTACAGTTCCACTTTAGCACTGCAGGTCTCTGTGACACTTCTGTGACTGCAGTGGAAACTTAAGAGCCCAAATACATTATATTTTGTTCCTCCTATTCCTTCCATTCCATCAACTGACCTTACAAAGACAGAAGAGTATTTTCTTCTCATCTCTCCTCTTTATCATAACACCACAACCTTTAGTTATAAAAAGTTTAACAAAATCACCTCCATCACCAAGTCAGGTATTTTCCCATTTTATTAACAATATAATTTGTTTCTTCCAGAAAAGTCTACTTAAGGCCAATGTCTAAATCCCCCTTCCTGAAAATCACATTTCTTTAAAAAAGCTGTTTGTCCCTTGCACTTATTTTGTTCACTCAATACAACCAGATTTAGAGACACAGAGCTTAAAAAATCTTGTTTTTGCATCATTACAACACTGTGGATTTGCCAAGGACCACTAAAGAGCTACAATTTCCATTCCTTAGAAGAAAAGCTGAACACTCACTTTAAACAAATGCTCATTTTTGTCTTACACCTGTTAAAAAATACTGTGCATACCAAACTTAGATTCTATTAATGTTACTATAGCTGCAGTTACAGGAAACACGTATGTATCAAACCAAAACCACCAAAACTCCCAAAACTAAACAAAACCCACTACCAAAACACTCAAATTCAAACCAAAAGTCTTCGGAAAACGGCACTTTTATTTTTTTCCTTCATTTTGGTATGTGCCTAGAGTTTCATTGTATAGAAAAACCTACTGCAAATCAGTTCTTGTTTTACAGTCAAAGAAAACTCTGCTCAACAATCCCAATTTCTGTTTATTGGCAGGAATGCAAGACTTCCATTAGTTTGCCTTAAGAATGAAAGAGTTGAAAAACAGCTTAGCAACCCTAAAATTCTCAACAATACACAAAAACTCGCAGCACCCAGCTGGATATTCCAAAACACTTGGTAACAAAATACATAGTTCCGAGCAGCGTCATCTCGAGCTTTTAAACTGAGTAGTCTTTCTGCTTTTTTCCCTTGTTTTCCTTCCAATATAGTTCTTCATTGTAAAAGAACACATAAGTGTTAGCGAGGCAGGCGCACTTTTCAAGGGAATTTTTTTTCCCCGCACAGCACGGGGGAAGCGCCGCACGTGGCGTCACAAGGAAGCAACTTCCGAACGAGAGCGGATTACCGCAGGGAAAACCTGTTGCGGCGAGGAAACGAGGATCCCGGAGCGGAGGCGAAACCTCCCGCCCCGGGGCAGCCCCACTCACGGCACGAAGCCCAGAACTTCCCAGGAGCTCTGCCAAAGCTCCCGAGGGCTGCCCAGCCCCGCCGTGCCCCGGCAGCTCCCGCCAGCGCTTACCGGGCGGTGTCCAGCAGCGGGTGCTTGGTGCCCACCAGCTTGCGGACCTGCATGGCGATGTTGCTGAGCTCGTCGCTCAGCAGGCACCGCAGGCTCATGAAGGACGTCGGGTACCCCACGATCTTCTCGGCCTCCGACACCACCTGGCTCCAGGGCGGGCCGCCCGAGGACAGACACCGGAGCCCGCCGGCGCCGCGGACCCCGCGCCGCAGCAGGGCGCCCCACATGCCGCCTCCCCGGGGACGCTCCGCTCTCCCGCTAGGATCCCCGGCGGGGCCCCACACACCGAGCTGTCGCGGATGAGTCCCGCTGCCGGTGGAGCGCCCCGACTGTGCCACTCCCGGCCCTGCCCGAGACCCACGTCTCCCCCGGCGGCGGCGGCCGGAGCGGGCTCATTGCGCCCTGGGGGCGGCCATCTTGGGCGTCGCAAAGCACGGCGCGCCGTAAAGCGAGGGCGGCGGTGCGGACGGTGCCCGGTGCCGGTGGCCTGCGCCCTGCGCCCTCAGACCGCGGGGCCGGGCACAGCGGTGCCGAGCGCTCCCCGCACCTGCTCCCGTGCCCCACAGAACGGGATGTGTTCTGCCTGCGGCTGGGGTCGCTACAAGGACCAGCGGGGAGGAGAGGTCAGGGTCCCACCTGAGGTGTTCGGGCTGTAGTGTTTAGCTGCACAGTCATGATTTCTGTGCATTTTTTTCGCTGTTGGGGTGGTCAGGTGTTGAAATAGGTTGCCCAGGGAGGTGGTGGAGTCGCCAACCCTGGCCGTGTTCAGGAGGCACCTGGATCTGAGCTGGTGATGGGGTTTAGTGGCGACAGTGCTGGTCTGGCGTTCGGACTGGTGGCTGATGTTTGGATTTTTTCCAACCCTGCTGATCCCGTACTTCTATAATTGCAGTATACGGCATTCTTTTTTGCCTCTTCCCGGAGATGTCTGGGGCACGGCATCAGCAGCCCTTCTTTACTGCGTGCTCTGCCGTGCGCTGTGGCTGTGTTGTGTGGGGCTCTGCTGTGAGCCAGCTGAGGGGGTTATGAACAGCCTCCTTGTGAGCTGAGGAGGTACTTGAAACCAAACAGGGAACATCAAAAGGGACAGCTAGTTTTGAAGTGCCCAAATAAAGACTTCGGGGTCCTGCAATTCTACAGTGTCATCTGCTGTGTATCGTGTAGTCTTCCCTTAATTCTGAGCAGTCATCACCAATGCCTCTTTGCAGGCACCTGCCCCCAAAACTTGTGAATTCAGAAAATAGATATTATGTTTCAGAGAACAGACTTAACAGAAGAGAAAAACTCATTGGCCATCTTCAGAAATTTGATTTAAGTGACTTCTTCACACCCACAGATACTTCAGCAAGAATATGGTCTGTCTTTACAATCACTGATATCCATTCCTTCTATATCTTCAGGGCTTTGTTTCAACAAATCAGGCAAAGTTCTGATGAGAAAATTGTCCTATTTACTACATTCATGTTGAAAATGAGGGTGTTAACTTTCTTATCTTTGGAAATACAAGATACAAGTCGCTTGATTTTGTTTGCCTTATTTAAAGAGAGTTATGTTGAAGATACTACTGTAAAAGAAGATGCAAATAGAAAACAATCCCATCACAAAGAAAGATGTCCAGGAAAGCACAATATAATTCTTGCATTTGCAAGGGAGAAGCTGCTAAAAAGGAATGCCCTTACCTGTTTTTCAATAAAAATGACAAGATATTTGTTGTTTCGACACCTGAGACAACTCCAGAACTGTAAAACATACTGTCCTAAGGAAGGGCTTTGACTGTGGAGTCAACAACACCTGGACATGCCTGTGGCATCTCCTAAGTGACCTCTCCCAATGGAAAGCGGAGAAACTAGAATAGAGAAAACCTGTGAGAACTGGAAAGGTAACCTAAGAGTTAAGTTTCTGGTGTCAACTCTTTGCTTTCTGTGCTGCCTGTCTCTGAGAAAATAAAGCTTTGCTTTGAAGGAGCTGCCACCGAGGCAGTTTAGTTAGCTGGTGTCACAGAACAAACTGTTGCTAAATAGGGAGTTTCTGCTCATAAACACAGTTTAGAAATGACAGAATGCAGTGGCATGTTTCTATGCAGAAAGCCTAAGTTAATGAAAATTGCCGGAGGGATGCACTTAAGAGGAGCTACCAAGGCACCTCATCCTGTAACGGTGACAAGTTCCTTGATTCATTTCCTGAGCCATATCCATTCTTGCACTTAATGTGGTTAGTGTTCTGTGAAAAACTCAACATGATTATACAATTAAAGTCTGCTTAAAATAATACATATAAACTAGGGAGAATTAGGGTTCAATGGGCAGTAAACCTACCATCTCCTAACATGTGAGACTTTAACTTTTTAAAATTGCTGTTCTTTATGTTATTCTAAAAATCTCAATGCCTCTACACTCTATGCAGAGTTCTTCTTCTAATTTCACATGGTTTAGAACTAGGGCAAGACCCTTGATATTGACAATGCTGCACACTATCACTAGGGCTTCCTCACAATTCACCATCAGTAGGTTGATATACTTTAAAAGCAGCAATTACTAGAGGAATAAAGCAAATATTTTGTCAGTCATTTTCCGTCTTTTTTTGAAATTACTATTTCTTGACCACAGAGACTCTTTGAGAAGATTGTATTGTAATACCTAAGGGCTTTCTGTCTCCCAGCCCAATGCCTTCATCCCTTTCCCTTCTCTCAGCAACCTATGAGTCTTACTTCAGTAGTTCATTTTTGACTCCTGGTCTAAGTTCATAGTGCCTTTCTCTCCATCTCCATCTTCTTTGCTTCAGTCCCACACCATCTCTACAGACTACTGTTCTTTCAATCTTGTCACAGCCTTCTCCCTCACCTTCATTAACCCTCTTGTCTGCATAGCATGTGGCCTAATCACAGGCTCTTCTTATCATACGTGTTTATGGGTGGAACCCTCCAAAGCCTTGGCAAATCCTTTGCCAAATTTCAGGTTTAGAGCATGGAGAGTTTATCAGTCATGCAACCCAATGATATTTTTTAACACAAGGAGAATGTGGTTTTTTGCTAACCTCATTTTTCAAACAGAGTGAACTATTTTAAAAATCAGCTTCAGGCTGGCACACCAATCACAGGAAAAAATCATTACAAATTAGCTAATATTTGACAGTTACAGGCATCAAAAACCAGGGTTCTATAATAGGCAATGATGGACCAACTTACCCATAGGCATTGCTATTTGCACTGCCTGTTTCTGAAACTGAGCTTCTCAGTTTCCCTCTCAAAAAAAAACCCATCAGAAGCAAAAGTACTATGTACTTACCATATCATAAGTTGTGGACAAAACCACATGCTTTTTTTTTTCTCCTTTGCTCATTTCCCCACAGGACTGGAGAGAAAAATCCACACTGTTTCAAGAGCTTCAGTGACTGTACAATAGACATGTCTATTTCTTTAGAGTCTTAAATAGAGAAGGCAACTGAGTCTTTTTTTTTTTTTTCCATATCAAGTGACTTTTTAAAGCCCCCCCAGGAAGAGAAAGAAGCCACTGGAGGGGGCCAGTATCAAAGTTGAAGAACAAAGATGACAGGTCAAGCGACACTTCTGTTTACATCAGCATGCTCTGGACCAATGAACCAGAGGATACATCAAAGTGACTACTAGTGCCAACTCTGGGTCTCTTTTCTAGCAAATGAAACATGAAATATTTTCCTAACTGCCATCTAAAGTAAAACAATTGCAAAGCATTCTCATTTGACTGGGAGCATTTGGACTTTCAATTATCCATTTATCCAAAATAAATTATGTCTATATGAGAATGCGAGTAGCAATGTTATATATTGTAGTAACTGTAACCTGTCTACATGACTAAATCTTCTAGATATTGCTTAATTTTTAATATGTTAAATCCCAGGTGCATTCCAAGACTGTTTACAAAAAAAAAAAAGTGAAGAGAAATATGACTGTTCCTTCCAAAGCACCCATGGACTTGTTCCCACACACACCTATTCCCCCCTTTTTCCCTTCTCCCAAGAATTGATTTATTTCATGGCATCCTGGGAAACCAGAGAGTAATGATCATTTCCATTTTGGAAGTCAGAAGGTTTAATGGAGAGGTTGTGTGATTTGTCCAAGGCTTTGCAAAAGCCCTAAGGCAAACTGAGAAAAGAATCCACTTCTCTTGACCTCCTTGTCTGTGTCTTGTCTGCAAGGCTGCCTGTCTTCCTAGCAGCTGACAGAACCACTGACAAGGGCGAAGGCCATATTGATCCCATAGTTAGACACTGAAAAAACACCATCATTTAGCATCCATTGGTTTCAGTAGGAGTCACGTCCCTTGGACAGAATTTGACACTTAGAAGTATTAATTTTTAAACCTAATTATACCTACTGTGATACCAATATCAGAGCTTAATATGTTGCTGGTTAATAAATCACAACAAATGCGAAGGATTTTTAAAAAACAAATAAATGTAGCTGTGATACATAGGGGTCCTTTGACAGAGAAGGTGTCTGTAACTCTTTTCATTCTGCACCCCAGGCTCAGGGATACGGTAGCTCATCGGTACATGGCACAGATGGGAAGCCAAAGATCCCGCAGGGTCTCAGCAGCGCCGCAAAGGCAGTGGGACAAACCCCTCCTGTGCCACATGCCCTCAGAACGCAGCTGCCTCCTCACTGGCTCATCAGTCAGCGCTGCAAAAGAAAGCAAAATCAATTGAAATCCCTCCATTTCAGCAAGCTGAGTATGAACAGCAGTAGACAAGCGTGCAGCTGATAACGCACCCCCTTTGTAGAGTCACTGCTTGTTCACCTCCCCACCCAATTCCCATTGGAAGAGCCTCTCAGGCCATCTCCTCTGGTGGGCAGTGCTCCACTCAGGGGAATTTGGACAGAGGCTCAGAGCAACAACATATTGGAGCCGAGTAATCTACAATAGAAGGAGGAGGAAGATAAGCACATTGTTAGTTTCTGCTCATACGCAATCAGAGCAGACAAAACATCCATCATCCTGTACAATATTAGTCTTTAAATATTCAGCTTTATCAGTTCCCCCATTCCTAATCCATCATTAACCACCCCATGAAGTCTCAACTGATTAGCCCCACCTCTGCAGCTCAGCAAACCATTAACTATTTATTATTTGTATTTAATTGAACATCAGTAGCAGTAGAAAACCAACCAGACACATTTCAAAACCAGAACAAAGGAGATGGTACCCTACCTAAGGAATTCATGGTTTGGATAAGAGTGAAATGCAGCAAAGAGGAAGTGACAGCCATGCTGAACAAAGGCTTACCCATGTACCCTCTATTAAATTCCCCACCCCACAAATTTCTAGATTTTCTATGGATTTATTTTCAATGAGTTCCACCTCAGTATCCCGCAAAAACAGAGAAGATGTGATTTGGGATAAAAAAACCAAAACAACCAAAACCCAAACAAACAAACAAACAAACAAAGAAAAAAAAAAAAAAAAGGATAACTTAGAAAGCAAGGATTAAAAAAGGGATTTTTTTTTTTATGTTAGGTGAAAAATGGTTTGAAAAACTCTATCTGAATTGTGAAACAATTATCAGGTAGAGATAGAAACCAAAGATTATAGTAATAGTATGACCAGGAAACTGGCAAACATACACAACATCATGCACATTTTATGTGGACTTAAATAAATAAATGGAAATTGATTTCTCAGTTTAAATACTTACTTCTTGGGGATTAAATGTATGTAATTTATGAAGTGTTATTTGTATTTTGCTGCTTGCTATTCACATACATAGTCAAAACATAGATGCAATTCTAAATGTTTTTTTCTGCTGGTAGTCCTGGGTTTGGACACCTTTTTCTGTCTTTCTCTTTGTATTACTTAGACTGGAAGCTAAGGCTGGCTGCACATTTTCCCTGAAGTATACTTTGTAGAAGTCACCAATGTCTTTGTTACCACCACCTGTGTTTCTGTACCTTTCTGTTTATGAGTCACCTTTGAAACATGCCTGAAAGATCCAGTTCCCAAGAAAGCACTCCCCGAGCAGAGCTGCACAGCACTGGCTTGCTGTTAACTGATCAACTTTAAAGCCCAGAGCAATGGAGAAAACAGTTTTCTTAGGGACTTCTCTACCTCTGTGCCCACTCACTGCCTTGCTACCAGGTGGAAAGTAATGCCAGTCTGGGAACCAAGCTCAATATATGAAAGTGAATGTATGAACATGGATGATACAGAAAATATTTTTTCAATTTGAGTTGGAAAATTTAAGTTAAAACCATTTGAATCCATCCTTGTAATTCTGTGTCTGAAAAAAATAGTGCATTTTAAACAGCACTGACTAAATGGCTTTGGGGAAATTACAAAGATATCCATCTATAATATATTGTGCTATCTATACACTTTACCCCAGTCAAGGTAAATGCTTCTGTTAAAAATAGGTATTTTCCAGTACTATTCCCTCTGCTTTTGAATTTCTCCTGATGTCAATCTGTTGGAGACAAAGAGTGATGACTCTCAGGGTACAAGGGGTGATGCATTTATATTTACCTAGCACTCGACTCATTTGCATCTGTTCTCCTTTTAATTCCTGTAATTAAGATGCCTGCCTGCCTCTCCAGTACATGCTCTGAAATAGTTCCTGTTTGGACATCACAGCAATCATAGTTACTGCTGCGGAAGGACAAGAGGAAGAACAATTGACTGAGGCAAGCACAGTTAAGTAACCTGTAGGAGGGGAAACATAAGCTACTAATGCAAAATAGTATATGAGAGCATTGAGTCAGATGAAGGGAACATTTAAAATAGCACAGCCTGTCTCCCGTAAGAGCCAGAATGAAATGATTAAGCCAATGGAATGAGAAATTATACAAATATGGAGAAATAAGTTCTGTGGTATGGCTACCCAGCTCCCACCTGACTGCACTATGGAGTCTTCTTGAGCCAGTTGCTCTGTCAAGTCTGTCATGTTTAATAAACTAAAATGGAGCGATTTCTCAGATCTTCCAAGTCTGGCTTTTCCAAGCTCCTCTTTGAAGCTGTTTGGACCTTTTTCTCTCCAAACATCCTGTGGACATCCTGTGTTCCCGAGTTTGGTTTTTTTTTTATGTGTTATGTGGAAGAACTCCATTTCATTAATTTTAAGCTTCCTATCTGCATTCAAAACCAGTAAGGCATGCTCAAACTAGTCTAAAATAATCTTGAACAACATCTCCATCCATTTCTGTTTTACTAATTCCCCTCATCTTCCTTCTTTCCTCTCTAATGCCTTCTTTCTTTTATCCTAATTTCTGGAGGGTGTTACAAACTATAAAGGCATCTACAATTTAGGTTGTAAAGGCAGTTTACGAATGCATGCCTATCACATATCAAAATTCAAATGACTGAAAACACAGCAGTCCTTCGGAGACAGAGTCTTCCGCAATTATGTCACTTACTTGTAAGTTTAGTCTTAAACTTTGGCACCTCAGTCGCTTTCTGAGCTCTTGAGTGACAGTGACCTGATTTTCAGAGGTGCTTAGCACCCACCAGCTCTCCAGGGGAGCTGCAGGCACTCCACAAGCACAAGAGAACACTTTTATGCAAAGCATCTGCCTGACTCTGGGCACTCAAGTATTAAATTGTTACTCTGGATTCAGCTTCACATTGTAGTGACACAGGAAATCGTCAGCCCTGGAGTGAAATTAAGAGCCTTAGGACTGGCAGAACAACCCTTACTTATGGTGGTTTAAGGTAGGTAGTACTCTTTAATTAAATATTACTAAATGTGAATCTTCTCGTTTTTTTCAGGATCAGTGGCAAATGCTAGAGAGGAGAATCATCCTACAGCTTTCACGTACTATAAATGTACAGATTTGCTATATCAGGAGTCCTGCTGGAACATCTGATTTTCAGCTTTGTGTCTGTTTCCACAGTAAAACACCAAAACTCCAACTTACATTTTCACCTGCACAATTATCTGATACACTTTCCATTTACCCTATAATTTTTTTCTTTTTCTCTGTTCCTCTCTTGGAATTTGTTCAGACCTATTCTCTAGCCAAAAGTGGGTGGTTTTTTTTCCCTTCAGTGTATTCCTCTTTGCATTTCTTTTTGCTTTCTCGCCACCTTTCTATGTGTCAGCCTTGTTCCACTTCTTCTCCCCGGTGGCATTCAGAACTCCTGCTACTTTCGTACACTCTCACCATTTTAAGCTGCTTTCCCACATGCTGCCTTTCATGGAACACCTTCCATCCACTGATTTCCAAAGCACAGATGCTTGTTCGCTTTCCGTGATGGCAACAACAGCTCTAAAAGAAACATATCGTTTTTCCTCCTGCAATTCATGCACAAATGCTTGGCATGTGCTGCCTGGAGAAAGCCTTTCAACTTTGAATTTCCTTGCTTTTGTGGAATCTGTGAAAAAGTCTGATAAATTACAGCTTTGGCAGTTATTTGAAATAACTTTATTTGCAGCCAGCTGAGGTAAAATCTGTCAATGGTGCCATCCCCATGTTCTTTCAAAGGTTGTTGGTGTTTCATGAGGGAGCTCAAAGTCAAGCTGGTTCAAAGGGAGGCTCACATTTCATTTTTTCCAAGAAGGTTAGCTTACTTACAAGAAGGTTAAGGGTGACAGGACTGTCTTACAAGACATAAGAGCTGAGTTCTAGTTGGGGCCATGAGTCTCCTCCAGTACATGTGTTTTGTCACTTTATCTTTCTCCAGATGATTTCTCATCTGTGAAATAGCTGTAATACTAACTGGTAGTTGGAATATTGGTTAACAACAAACAAGAAAACCCTAAATAATGGTATGAGTGGCAAGGTTTTGGCGTTGGCCTAGGACCTAGATTTAGTGTGGGCAGTTTGGGCAAAGCCGGTGAATATCAGCCTACAGCTCATCTCACCAGGGCTCAAGAGACTCCAGCTGTGACACACAGTGTGCGGCAGGGAACTTCTCTCATTGTCCTGAGGGGTGAGAGGAAGAAATAATACAGAGACTTGGCTTTGCAAGCCACTGCTGCCTGAGCTTGCAGGAATGGTGGTGCACCTGGGGACCTCTAGTGATACTGAGAATAAACACCAGCATGACTGGGTTTGCTCTGTGCATGAGCAGGATTTCAGTGCATACTAAGGAAAATAAGCATGATGTTTCTGACCCTCTACTCCCAGAAGCTGTCCAAAGCTGAAGTTTTGTGGCAAACCTTTGCTGAGCCATCTGGGTGGTATGGAAAGTTGTATGTGAGTCTCCCATCTACACCCTCTGGTGACCTGAAAATGAGTGGTGAGAATATGTCAATTCTGCTTTAACCATTAGCAATGTGAAAAGAAATCAATAATTTCACTTGACTTCAAGAATCTTGCATGGAGAAGGATACAAAGGCTGATCATGTTTTAAGGCAAATGATCCTGCCTGTGTAGGGCAGGATTCTCAGGACTGTCTTTAAGCAAAATCTACTTATGGTAAGAGACATAGATTATTATCATTAATGTTGCATGCATGATTTAATTAGGAAAAGCCATACAGTTCATGAAAACAAAATATTTCCAGCTAATAGTATTACTAATTACCTAAAAGATCATAAATCAAAACAAATTTAATAAGATGCAGGAGAAAAGGCTGGCAAGAATCTCATCAATTTCAGCAAAGAAATGTGAAATCCTGCACACAGATCAGAACAATATTTGTAGTAACAAAGCTGGGGAGGCAGCTAAAAAGCAGCTTTGCAGAGAAGGTCCTGGGGACCCTGGTATTCAACAATCTGAACACGAGCCAGCAGTGCAGCCTTGCAGCAAAGATGACTGAGGTGCATTAGGAAGAGCACTGCTGGTTGATGGATGTGATCCTCTCTGCTCAGCTCTGGTGAGACACACCTGGACTGCTGGGTCATGAACTGAGCTCCACAGTATAAGAGAGCCATGGACACACTGGAGCAAGGACAGTGGGAGGCCATGGAGATGATAAAGGGACTGAAGCATCTGATGTTTGAGAGGCTGAGAGATTTGGGATGGTTTAGGAAGGAGAAGAGAAGGCCCAGGGAAGATATGGTCAATGTGTTTAAATACTTGAATTGGGGGAGGCAAATAGAAAAGACAGAATCAGGCTTTTTTCAGTAATGGGACAAAAGGCACATGGGCAACACTGGAAGAGGCAGCCCAGAGATGCTATGGAGCCTTCATACTTATTCAGGACTTGACTGGACACAGAACCAACCTGCTCTGCTTTGAGCTGGGAGGTTGGACTGTATGATCTGCAGAGGTCCCTTCCAATCCCAACTATTCTTTTATTTGTTAAATATGTGCCCCATTCCAGTCCTGAATGTATCTCTGTTATGCATGCCCAAGATACGTTTGGATTTTTTGACAGACTTTTCACCACATCAGTGTGAAGGCATTGCCATTATATATTAGGATGTGTAAAATTAATGTAAATATAACTGAGAAGATCAAGAGATTGAATCACATGTTATGTAGGATTCTAGGGAGATGCTGGCAGGAAAACAAGCATTGCAGTAGAAGAGTAATTGTCAAATAATGACATGTCAAAGCTTAACTTTTACCAGCTCTTAATCATTTAGTATATATCAGTGTATATACCTTGACATGTTTCTTTGGGTCCAGGAAAGGAGTGAATAACCCACTGTATCTTGTATATGCAATGCAGGGGGTAATTTGGACAAAATTATGTAATGTTTTTGAAAGCATGACAAGAAAATTGAGGATCAAGAAACTCCAGAATGACTTTATGAATGAAAAGAACCTGCAATTGCTTTCCATCCCTTGACAGATGTTACTTAAACTGACATACTATATCATGCAACAAAGCTTACAGGGGAAATGCAGGATTATGAGAAAACGTTTAAAGCATTATCATTATTGCAAAAAAATTCTTTTATTCTACACAGAAAGACAAAAAGAGGAGGAAGAACTTGATGTAGAGTACTGTACCAGTATTTTCAGGAATCATCAAAATTAATCTATTTTTAAAAAGAGTGAAGTTATTAAGAAGGGAGAACTTTCTGCTGCATCCCAATCCCACACAATCTCTCCCACTTTTCTCCTGCCATTGTGGCATGGAGAGAGAGACTTGCCTATTTATTAAAGTAAAACCAAGAAGACTCTGTCTTGCTGCCTTCTGTATGGACAAGTAAAATAATCAGAAGGGGAGGAAACAGTCATTGTCAAGAAATGGTAGGTGAAGAAATGAATATGCCTTGGCTGTAAATATTCTCAGTTCACCTCAGGGGGAGGTTTTACAGCTTAGGACTACTGCAGAGAGCACAAGTCTTCACCCCTCACCGGTTTTGCTTCTGACTTTGACATTTCTCTGCTTTTGATGTGTGTAAGAAACAGGGGCACAGCCCACACACGGTTAGGAGGGTGTCTCAGTACCTCAGACCTTCTCCAAAGCAGCCTTTGGAGATCAGCATTTTGGGTGTCAGCCCCAATGAAAGAAGAAACCCTCAAGAAAGTAGAGCTTAGTATGTGTTTTTACCAAACTGTGTGACAGAGCAAGTAGAGCACCATTTTGGACCAAATGAAACTTCAAAAGAGTCACAAAATCTCTTTTTAAAAGACTGCTTTTATTCTGAGGTATAGACCTTAGCTATAATGAAGCTGCAAACCCATAGCTTGTCACAGCCAAGTTCAAGTCTGGTATAATGTGTCTAAGTTTCTTACTCATCCATAGGTCCTTTATTTTTCTCTGCCTGATTTTTGGCATTGTATTCAATATGAAAGCATCACAGAAGAGTCACTAGATAACCATTGTGGATAGATAGAGTGTAGCAGTATGCAGATGATAAAGATTTTTCCCCAAAGTCAATACTGGTGTCCGGGATATATATTTTTACTAATTTGTTTTTTAATGCATTGCTGCCTTTTAAAAGGGTTTTATATTGATTCGTTTTTAGTAGTGTGGGTGTTCTCTCATGCTAGAGACTTCTTCTTGCTTACTTTTGTTGTAAGGAACATGAGAAAATAAACAAGAAACATAAAGGCATTTTAACAGCTGACTTGGAAGTATTTAACAAAGAATCATAGAAACAAGTTAACTTTTCTTTCTGTTTATCAAATTATGTGAGGATTCAGGTCAAAAGAGCAATTATTATTAACAATTTAATAAGTTAAATAAAGTTTCTCCCTTTTTGCCACTAGTTTCAATAAGCATTAACAGTGTTAAGGAACTGTCTTGCCCTTAATTCGTACGGATTTGACACTGATACCTTAAAGCAGCACCAAAAAAAAGAAAGAAATATTCATCAATATTAAAATATCTCCAAACATTTCCAGACCTTTGTATTTGGAAAGCCGCCACTACTCCCATTTCAACTGCCATACTGAGTCTGCTTTGGAAAGGCTACTTCTTGACATTTTGCAGAACAGCCTCTAATCGTCTAAGGAAACTCTGAACTGAGATTAGTATCCACAGCAGAAAGGAATCTACAGACACTACTGTGTGCGAGCAATGCTGTGGGCGCTCGTCCAAGCTCAGGAACGAGTGGAATGTACCCCTTCTCCAAGGTATGGGTGAAAAAAACATCACCGAAGTGGAAGTGGGGTTTGGGTGGAACTGAAGCAAGAGAGAAACTCATATATATGTTTTCCATGTGTATGAAAATGGCTGTCTACTTATTAAAAAAATATTGGAAGCCAATATTTTAATTATTCGCTGCATTTATTTACTTGTGATGGCATTAATAATCTATCATCTTAGCGTGCCAAACAAAAAGTCAGAGGAACATTTCCACTTCAAGCCAAACGAGAAAAAAAAAAAAAAATCAACGTAATGGAACTTTTCTGTGAACTCACATAATGAATTTCTTTGTTTAATTAAACACTTCAGCAAACCAAATACCTGAATTTAAATTGCTGTTTATTATGGCTTCCCTTCGGATACAGGTGAAAGACTGCATAGACATATGTTTTCCACGCTGACTGGCATTACCAAGAAACCTGATGGAGAGCTGACAACACCTTGGCAAGCAGGGAATAAGGTAAATTATCAGCAATATTAAGAAAACCTAGTTACGAGCCTCACCTTTACTTTGGCCTGCGACTTCTGGGACTGTTACTTGGGGAAAAAAAAAAAAAGAGAAAACAACCTCCCTTTTTACCTTCAGCTTTCCCCTTGCGTGTGTGGGTGGACGTGTGGGTTTATACGTGCATAATCGCACGCAGACTGGTACTGAAACACGTTTCGGTGTCCGAGGCTCCATGATGCGTTTCCCGCCGTGCCGGGAAGGAGCGGGACAGGAGGGGGAGCTGTCGGCGCGGCCGCCGGGCGGGGATGCTGCTCCTCGGGCCGGGGCCGCGCTCCATCCGCTCGCCTCCCGCGGGGCAGCACCGGGATGGCTCCGGGGATGGCTCCGGGGATGGCCCCGCTTGTCCCGGTTCGGCCTCTGAAAACCGGCACGTTGTTTCCAGAGTGCCCCCAGAGCAGCGTTGCCTTGTTGCTGCTGCCTTCTAAAACCTCTCGCTTTGAAGCTGTCCTGCTGCTTGCATATTTAGCAGCTGGAAAAATCAGGCCTGCTTGTTTATCTCATCCTCCCCAGCAGGAAAAAAAACTAGAAGAAATACCTCATTAATAATATTAAAGAGACTTATGCATTAATGAAAGCCAAAACGAAGAACTTGGTGCGAAGTATTTCTTTTGTGCCACCTGAAAAGCCGCTCTGGTATGTGGATAGATCACCTTTTAAAACATTTAAACACTAATAAATAAGACTATGAACAATATAATATAAATTTAACCTGAGGTGATTTATTCTAGGCAACTCATTTGCACATGTAATTTTATGAATTATACTTATTTTTGAGAAGTCCAAATTACTGTGCTTGCAAAAACTCAAGTGCAAATTCAGAGAAGGAAACAAATCTGTGATAGAGCAAAAATATGGAGCTTGGTAAACATGGAACCTTGAGTGCAGAGCATGGGCTTGGGCAATGAAAGGAAAAACTCAGGTTCTAGCCATGACATAGAGACCAATCAAAAGCAGAATCCCATAGTTTCTTGTAGACTTTGAAAGTGACTGAAAAACCAACCAGCTTTCAAACCCTTGAACCATCCTGACAGTGAGAGACTTTCTCTACTGCACTGTAGTTAGAGCCCACACTCTAATAGATTGATTTTAAATCACCTTGAAAATTTCACAAGGAATTTGGTCTCATTAAACTCAGGAGTAAAATCTTCACTGATTCCCCCACAGGATCAGGGTTTCATCTTTGGCTGTTAGCTGCTTACTGATACCACATACCCCAGTATCTCTGTCTTATAGAATAAATCTGAGCAGTGCTATTGATCCAATCAGTCACCTTTATTCACCTGTTTAAGATGTTTGCAGAATCCATATTGAGAACTACAGAACCAGGATTCTTTACCAAAAAAACAGGGTTTTATGCAAAAAAATATGTGATACTGCCACAGTTCAGTAAAAGTGTTTAATGTTAGGGTGCCTGTAATGTAAATAGCAGATTTATTTTCTCATAACTTTTTTGGAGATATTCAGATCAATGCCATTGTATGGCTGACAAATGTGTGGCTTCCATAGATTCTGATACACTGCCTCCCCTTATGAATTCCCGAGTTACCACTAAAACCTGAAAGCATTCATTTTTGTTAGTCATTCCATCCCCCTTAGTAACAAGTGGAATAATTAGAAGGTTTCCAAAACTTATTTTGGTGCCTCCGATGTGTGTCAGATAACATCTGAGAACTCTAAATGCATGAACTTCTGTGTTGATGGTCCTCCATATGCTGTCACTAGAAGAACTACTTCCCAAGAATATGCAGTGTAATAATATGCAATACATAAAGGTAATAACAGCTCTAGAAAAGTAGGAATCATGACAGTTGCAGAAATAACCTGCTGTCAGATGGAGATACTATTATTAGGACACAGAGAGGTAGAACTTTTGTATCCATCCCGGTCCTACATTAAATACTGAGAAAAACAGGGTATGTTTTAAGACTGTGGCTTTCATCTGGTGGTTGACAAGGTACTGGGGGACTGGAGGTTTTCTTTTTAAAGCGCTTACCAGAAGTAGTTGAGAAAATGAGCCTACTGTCAGGAGAAATAAGTTCACATCTCCATTCAAAAGCATTCAGAAAAATACTGTGAAAAAAGCCCAGCTGAATGCTGTTACTTTTGGTGATCAAGAAGTGAGAATCAGCATTCAGAACTGGTAGCAAGAGGGGTGGGAAGAGCTTCAATTTGCAGCCAAACCTTCAGATGCTAGTCAGGAAAACTGGAATGACAGACTTGATCCTGAAAAAAATTCATTCTGGTCTACTCGCCGTAACCTGCTGTAGTCAATTCACATCACCTAGGCTTGCAAATACCTTCTCCTAAGTATCTTGCAACATTAAAGGAAGTTCTGTTTATGCTGGGAGTTTGAGATTAATCTTTTTGTCAGATTGTCAACTCAAACCTGTTAAATTTATGCAGTGCTTAATGAAACAGTGCCAGTGCTTTATTACAATACACACAGTAAGTGTTGAGAAGTAGTCCTCTGATGTTTCACTGAACAAGAAACATTTGAGGCAATACTCTGTTTAGCAGAAGTTTTAATGTTTTCCTTAAAACTCTTCCATCCACTCTTCAGAGAAACTAGTGATATATGTAATACAAGAACTAGTTTTATCTTTTGCATTAGAGTGACTTAATGCATCGGCAAGGTGGTGGTTGTTCAAAGTTGTCTGAGGTTGGCTGGCTTTTTCCAGCCAAAGGTTTCAAAGAGCCATGTGAGGTTGTGTTTAAAAGCAACTTCCCCTTGTGCTGCCTATCTTATTCTTACTGTGTGAAAGAATACACTGAGATTCTGGGAATATCTCATGTACTTAATGAGAGCTCAACTGTACCGATTTGTTTGTAATAGAATACGATAAGCAAAACATAGAGGTGAGGTTGTGCTGGTGGTGGTGGGGCACAGGAGGAGGGAAACCTCTCTAGTAAACATCATCCTTTGAAGGTTACCTGCAGTCACAAGTTAGTTTCTACAAGTTTGAGAAATCGCTGTATTTTAAAACACTACAAGCAGAGAAAAGAAACACCCTTGGTTTCTTCTCATGCTTGCTGCTTGGTGGGTTTGAGCCCAGACCTTGTGTTCCTGGGGTGCATGGAATGGACCGAGCCCACAGCACGAGTCCTGCTGCGGCTGAACTCCTGCAACTCTTTGCTGTCAGCAGAGCTTTCTCGAGGGTCTCTGCGAGGTCCTGCTGCTCTGCCAAAAACAAGCGATCAGATTTGGGTCTTTTCCAACATCTGCCTGATTCTTTGAGGCAGCGAGGGGAGTGGCAGCACCTTCGCCTCGCAGCGGCCGTGACCTTACCCCCGCGGATGTGCTCTAGGATTTTACCGGCTCAGTCTGGTAGCTGTCTCATTTTTTGATGCTCGATGCTCTAACAGCTGAGACTGTGTAAAATCCCCGTTTCTTCTTATTCTCAAAGTCACGGGAGAAAATGTGTCCCGTGTCTCTAATCGCTCTGACAGGCAGGCAGGCAAGGCTCATTTTAGTAACGAAACGAGCAAAGTTGAGCTCAACTTTTCATGCTAAGAAGTGCCAGTGATTTAAAGCTTCGGAAACAGAGAATGTAAATGAGACATTGTTGCACGCAAACCGAACTTGTCTTTGACAGGCTAAACAGAGATTTTTATGGGGAGCCTACTCATGCCCACACGGAACACAGTTTATCTTTCGACTGTGGGTTTGGGTGTTTTTATAAAAAAATGTATCGTTTTAAGGTGTACCGCAGTCGTAATGAGAAACCCCGTACGATCACAATTTTGACTATCGGAACAATGGACACCCCCGTGCCGTAGTGTGTTGTATCGGGTAATCAGGGACTGCCAGGGAAAGCGGGAAAGCAGAGCCTAGGAATAATCAATGTATCGCCCACAGTGCGTGCTGTAATCCGGCACCTCCTCGCTGAAGCGCGTCCCACCAAACCATTCATCCGCACCTCCCCGCCGGAGATAAAGGGAAAAACAGGAGTGATCAGGGGGAGAGCCTCGGCTGAAAGCGTCGGGGACGGGACGGGACGGGACGGGTCGAGTCGGCTGCGTAGAGGGGCGCAGGCCGGGCAGACCCCTCGGGTGATGCCGGAGGGCACCGGGCCCCGCTCCCCATCCCCATCCCCATCCCCATCCCGGGCTGGGGGCGGGGGCGTGTGCGCACCGCCCCCTCCTCTCCGCTGCGCTCCGCTCCGCCCGGTGCTCGGCGCCTCCCCCCTCCCCGGCTCCCATGGCGGGCAGCGGCGGCCGATTCGGTGCCGGCAAGCCCCGCCCGCCGGCGGTCCGGGGCCGGCCTCCCCCTTCCCTCCGCCGCCCCCTCCGCGGCAGCCCGCCAGCAGCGCCACAGCAGGCGCGGGGCCGGCTCGCTCCGCGCTGCCTCCCGCCCGCCCGCCCCGCCGCTCCCATGCGGGCCGGCGGCGAGGCAGAAGATGGCTGACTCGCCGGGGCACCCGCGCCCCTGCCCGCCCGCGCCCCCCGCCCGCCCGCCGCCGCCGCCGCGCTCCCCCCGGGCCCTCCGCGGCGCCGCCTGCCACCACTGAGAGCCGCCGCCGCCCCCCCGCGCCCCTCCCGGCCCCCCCAGAGCACCAGCAGCCATTTCATCTCCACCACCACCACCACCAAGTAGGCGCAAAAAATGGCAGAAATGGAGAAAGAAGGGAGACCTCCCGAAAATAAAAGGAGCAGGAAGCCGGCTCACCCGGTGAAGCGGGAGATCAACGAGGAGATGAAGGTAGGTGCCTGTGATGGGCACGGGAGCGGGGTCCCCCCCCGCACCCCCCGCCTCCGAGCATGGAGATGAAATAAGAAAGGATCTCTTGTCATTTTTTTTTTTTTGTAGGATGCACTGAATGTGTCTCAACTCCGCCTCCTGGGCTGCAAACAGAGACGAATTCACAGGCTGCAAATCCTGTTCATTGATCAGCTTTATTTATTTTTTAAAAATAACTCTCTCGTTGGGCTTTTAAGCTCCTCGGGTGCCAATGATGAGCCTATTTTATTTTTCCTTTCTTTCTTTCTATAGCCGCCCCCTCAGGTAGCTGCGAAGCCCTTAAAGTTAGGAAAGAAAGGGATCTCTTTTAAACACCGTATTTCTGTCCTTTTTTTTTCAGTAGCCAGCTGCAACTGTGTAATTAAATTGTCAAAGTGAAACGTTGCGGTCTGAGCCGTGCATCGGTCTCGCACTTGAGCGCGGAGACTCCTTTTCTCTCCTTGTCCCTCTCGCCTCCTCCTCTGCTGCACCGCTCCGCTCCGCGGCTCACGGCAGCGCAGAGGTGTCGCTGGAAGGTGGCTTGTCCGAGGGCTGCTTTTGATGGAAATGTGTTTACCCCTCGGAGGGCTGTCCTGCCTGATAGGAACCGGTGCCACTCCAGCTGTGCTCTGGCGGCCGCTCCAGATGTTGGGATGGCTGCGATGGCACAAAACCGCTATTTTGGAACTTCTTTTATCATTAGGTCGCTGTTCCAAGATGGACCGGTCCTATTTTTTGCGCCTGTTTTCCGTGTCCTTTTCATGCCTATTTGTTTGGTGTCTCTAATTCCCCAAAGTTGGTAACAATGTATTGCTAGACTTCAGCTGAACTTGTTGTTGTTATAGCGCAGATAAAGTGACTAAAACAGCATAGTTTGGCTACGAGATAAAGCTGCTGAGATTTAATTTGAATATGTCATTTATTAAAAGGCTGATTGTAAGTGGAAGACTGCCTGGAAAATGTCAGTCGTTCACATAGTACGTATACTATATAGGCGAGTGTATAAATATGCATGATGCCTAGTGAAAATATCTTTGCTTTCCGGAACATTGATCTCCCCATATAAAATTGAACGGGAATGCACCGTCCCCTCCCCTCTCCCCTCTTTTGCACATCACTAATTTCGCTTAGGTGCCTTTTCCTGCCCAAGGCAGGCGTTCTTGTTCTTGCTGCCTGTGTAATGAGGGCGTACACGGTTCTGTGTGCATTTCAGGTGTAAATATGGACAAGAGCAGTATTAGGGGCACAAACAAAATAACGTGTTGGTGCATCTCTTTGGAAACAAACTGTAGTAGCTTCAAGTCCAGAGGAGCGGGATCTTTCTTTGTGAGATATGTGACACATCCTATTTTCGGAGAGGGCTCTGTGCAGCCACCGGAGAGTCATTGCTCGCTGTAATCCCACATAGTTTTGAGGACTGCAGAGGTCTGTAGTACAGGGCATTGGCCCCTCAGAGCATCGCCTAATGTGATCTATATGGATTGCAGCTTTTAAGTTTCATAGGTTCTAGAATTACAAATTAGCTAATTTTAATCAAAACATGTGAAATGTTATCCTGGCTGGATATAAAGGCTGACTGTGCTGGATCCTCTGGGTTTGTTTTGTTTACTTTGGCTGCAGGCACACTCAGCGGTTTGGGAGATAGTTGTTCTTCTACAGTATAACAGATGTTTGTCTGAAAGGGTGAGGAAGAAACAAAAACAACATTGTGTGAAGGAGAAAAATTACACAATTTTAAACTAATGCTTTGGTATTAAGCATTGGCATTAACCTTCATGTAGAGACTTTCTCTTTTTTAATCATGACTAACTGCTAAAGGTTAGGAACCTCAAGATTTCAGCTGACTTAAAAACTAAATGTGTGTAGAAAGGACATTTTGAACCCATGTAATTTCTAGTTGATAGTGAGACAGCTGATGGCAGAACCTTCCATAGCCCACCTTTCAGTATAAACTATGCTATATATGCTATGCTATATATGCTATGCATTTTTCAGTAGGACAGTTGGCTGCTATCATCTAAGAAGGGAAAAAGAGGGGGGAGGAAAAAGAAGTAGTTTGAATTTTGTGGTGATGATCTGTGGTGATCATCTACCCTTTTTCTTTACTGATGAATTAAGACGTCTAGTTGTTCTTAATAAACCTGGGGAATACAATAATGTAACAAATCGGTTACAGTGTGCAAAATGTTTGCAGTGAAATGACAGAGGGAGCACAATGTGCCCTTGTGTAGGTTTGTATCTGTAATGTTCAAACAGGCTGACTGTTTCCCTTCATCTGAACTGCTTTCATCTGGACCAGTGTAAAATAAGCTCTGGTAAGTAATCACAGCAGAGCAGAAAGAAAGGAATGTATACAGCAATAGACAGCCTAAGCTGTAAAAACTGTAACCTGAGTATCAGCAGCAGATCAGATATCAAGGCTTTAAGGTAGGGGAAATGAAAGAGATGAAGGGGAGGAAAAGACGAGAGAGGGAATGGAAAAGTCAGCTTGGAAAGTGAAGGAGAAGTAGGAGGGCCCCCTCAGGGAAATTTGGCTCAAGGGTTAGGGAATTTTATCATGGTGTACAGTGACCTACTCAGGTTTCAGCCCACGTTGGATCGAATTGCCTCCCTTTGCTAGCAGAAAGAAAAAGGACTGGTGTATATGTGATTTCTTTTTGTCCCCCCTTTCGGATTATAAAAAGGCCATTGGTACAAGTGTCTATTTTAAGTACAGTAAATTCAAGGCACTATGAATGAGCAATAATATTACCTCATCAGAGACTTCCTTTGAGATTTGCTGTTTGATACAGTCAGATATTTACTCGAGAAGGATCACAACACCTAACTGCTTGCTTTAGTGTTTTCCAACAGTAGTGTCACAGCTTGGTTTTAACATGACTGGATGGATATTCAGGTTGCTCGCTCTTTCCTTATGCCAGATATTGAGTTACGTTTTTGTTATCACTAACCTAATGTACACAATGGTTATAACAAATTTTAATTTGATACAATGTTGTATGCAAAAAGTACATGACTCTGCACAGTTTTCTGATATTACATTTCCATGAAAAATATATTCACGAGGAACTGTTTTGTTGCACTGTGACCTTTATAGCCACTCTTTTGTATTTTCTTGTTTTTCCTTTTGTCCTCCTTAAGATGAGACTTTCCAGTTCTTCTTCCAGAGGTAGCCCTCACCTCGTGCCTTGGAAGAAAAGCAGATAGTTATTCTGAAATTCAGTTTGGTGCCGTTTTTCACTTGCTGGTGAATAACAGAAGACCTCACAGATCCAAGCCTATTGTCATCAGGGAACCCACTACTGTTTTAAGACCAAAATATTTGTAAAAGTTTAATTGATGGAAGCACTTGCTTAGGCACAGTGGTGGATCCCTCATCCATGTCTCCTCAGCTTATTTCCATTTGCCATCCTGCTGCCAGGTAGCAGTGCTGCTCAGGAGGAATAGCTAGGTGCTCTGCAATGCTGTGAAGTGAGGTTACATCCAGTACTGAATTGCACTGGAAGTTCTCCTGCACAGATGAGGCAATTTATCCATGTGTCTCTAGCAGTTGAAAGGTAAGCAATTAATTTGTGTTATAATTTCACAGGGCTCCTCCGTGTGCCCAAGGAGTTTGCTATCCATAAATATTCTCAAAAACTAATTTGTATATGAAATTGGGCTTTGTTCCTGGTGCCTAAAGCTTAGGGCAGCCCCATCTGTTATCATTTAATAGTAAACTCATCAGAATATCTTTCAGTTTAGTGTTTAAATAGTCCCTGTTTGGCATTTGAAAGTACTACTGTCAGGAGGAGGAAAGTGGTGAAGCAGGCGTAGCAGCCCTGCGCCTGGAGCGAGCCAGTTTGCTCAGAGCACTCGGAAGATTCCAAGGAAACTCCTCCCTTCTCTCCTGAAAAGCAAAATATGTCTTTGGGAAAGTGGAAAAGCAGACAGACTTTATCAATTGTATTATGTCAGGAGACCAAGGTTTTTCTGTGGAGTATGCATGGAAGTTCTGCGAGATGGCTGCGAAGGGGTTGCCTGTGAGGCACAGGGAGCCTCACCTGGCAGGGCACTGCAGAAATAGTGCTTCCCCAAACAAAGTGGGTTGTACAGAACCAAAGGTACGTGAGAGGACAAAGGAAAGTAAAGCATCGTGGAATTTCGCTTTCTGATAGTATAAAGGTCTAATCATAGAATTCAGTATGGTGACAACATAAACAAGCAAAGAATATGAGGGCTGGAAAAACGATCCAGATTTGTATAGTGCCTCTAGAAACATTTTTATTTCCTTGATGCAATGAAAGTGAAAAGTGAGTTTGGGCTCTGCACTGAGTGGGTTATGCAGGCAAGGAAATGGAATGGAGCCACTGTGCTTCCTCCCAGATCTGAAATAAACATTCAGCAGTAAAATCTACAAGAAAATGAGTCTGACAGACTCATTCTCCCCTGTGTTTCCTACCTCTGTGTTTGCCAGGCCTCATTTGGTGAAGCCAGGCCTTGCCCCCTGTGAATAAGGTTCATAGAGAAGGGTAGTCAAGAGATCTAAGATGGAAAGACACACGTGACATAGCTTGAGAATGTATTAATTAACAAAGATTTGGGGAAATGGTGCACTGTAATGTGAAAAATCAAACTGTAGGTGTACTGTTAATGATGAAATGAATCCTAAAGTGGGAATAAATGTGATTATATTTTTACTGCCTAGCATATAAGTCAGATTCAGAAAGGAGGGAAACTGCAGTCTAGTGAGTCAACACACTCTTCTTCATCTTTCAGGGGAATAGAGAGCAAATTCAAGTCGAAATATCAATGAGCATAATTGTTAGTTATCCCGGCTCTTCCAGGAGGGAAGATATTTCTGTGTAGTACAAGAATAGAGAAATCATAGAGTTAAAACACGCGAATTACACATTGCCCCACAGTGGTGATAAGTGGTTTGGGACTTAGCAGTGGGCAAAAGCTGAACTGCCATCTATTGGGAAGGAAGGGCTTTGACTGTGGTGTGTGACTGGGGCACTGGAGCATTTTCGGGCCAGCTTCTTTGGAAGTCATGAGTTACTTGTGCCACAGCTGTAGTGAATGCTTGGGCAGTCAGCAGCTGTAATGGTGCTCTGTCAGCTGGAGAAGAGCAGGAGGTTTGGCTCCTGTGGGATGTCAACCCAACTGCCTGGGTGCGCTGGCAGCTGCAGAGGGGACTGGTGTTTCCACTGTGGTCTCAAAAACTTGTCTGCTTGGTGCACGGCATGGCACGATGAGCATGGAAGGATGTGGGACAGGATTTCTGTGGTTTTCTTCTCAGCTCTGGTCACACTGTGGGTGGCACCAGGGCTTGGTCTCTGTTTTCATGCAGGGGACTGAACATTGCCTCCACACCTGGCTGAAGTTAGTCTCCGTGCTCTGCATTTGCAGTGAAATCTGTGCTTCCCTGCAGGGGGGCTCCCTTTGGGCTCGGTGGATGTAAGGGTCCCAGCTTAGCGACTGACCTAAGATTTTATTGATTTTGAGCAAGGTTTTCTCCCTGTGCTAGCCTTTCACGTCATCCCAACCCTTTCTGAAAGTAGACATGGACTACTTTAATGGCCCTGCTGTCCTGTTCCTGCCAAGGCTTTGAATTTCAACTGCTTGAACATCCTCCATCTGGTCATCCACACCTGCCTTCACATCTTCTCCTAGTGTTTGGCAGGTCTATTATCTTGCAATTCCTCTGTCTAGCCTTGCTTGATCACTGCTGCTTCTGCTTTCCTGCTCCAGTGTTGAGTCCACATTCCTGCTTTTCTCAGTGTTACAACTGTCACCCTTTCTTTCACTAAACCTTTGAAACCTGTCTATTTTTCAGTGATGTTCTGCTATGCATGTACAGGTTGTATATTAATATGCTTTCTTCCTTTCCTTAGCTTCACTGAGAACTGATCTTTGTCTCTTATTTTTTCTTTTTCTTCTTTCCCACCTCCCCTGCATTCACATAGAGAAAAATTATCTCATCATTTGTATTTTGACTATTGCCACCACACTGGTCTTTACAAATCCCATCTTGTTACCATGTCTTGAATCCATATGTATTGTGTCGATCATTGAAATGGGAGAAGGGAAAGTACATTAGAACAATGGATTAATAGTGGTCAGCTTCAAGGCAGCAACTTCAGCATGGTCTCAATTCTCAGGTTTTTAGACATCTCTGCAAATGGGTGTTGTAGTCAGGAGTCTGAGGGAAGGTGCTATTGTTCTTTGGATACCCATCTATGCAAGAGAGTCAGTGTGGAAAAAAACATTTCTCAGGTTTGACACAGCTTGCTGAGGATGGGGTCATGCTTTCCATTTGCTGTGAACCAAGTGTGGTGTAATGTAGCTCTGGCTGTTAGTCACTGAGAGAATGGTATAAAGGGTGACTTGCAGGATTGTAGTAGGTAAGATAAATTATGGAGGAGAATGGCATGTGGGTTGTGGTTTTTTTGTTTGTTTGTTTGTTTTTAGCCCAAGCCATTCTTTTTGGGAAATCAGTGTTAAAAAGGTGCTTACTTTTGTTACTGATGGCATGCAACCTCATTGTACTTTCATTGAAGTTGGTAGAAAAGACTCCATTGATTTACTATTTTACAAAAGTGTCACATCTCTATGATGAGTGATTTTGAACTGCAATGTGTTTTTTGTCAGTATGAGTGTTCATTTTGGTGTATCACTTATCATGGATGGTTTAAATGAGACGTGAAAAGTACTTAAATTTGGTGCCATTACAAACCCAACTATCATTTGGACTACATTTCAAAGGGACAGATACATGCATGAATTTTCAAGAAAAAACAAACATATGTACAACCTTGCTTATGTATTCTTTGACAGTAATTAGAAATTATTCATTGTCTGAGTTGATCAGCAGTGCAAATAAAACACAAAGCATCCACAGGAGGCAAATTTAGAGCTACTCAATTAATTTGGTTGCATGGGGTTTAAATTGGTAAGACTTTGTCAATTGGTCTCTACCTTGCTAGATTAGTCTCTAAGGCTTTGTCTCCATAGTTGAAATTTAGCAAAGCAAGGGAAGCTGGCAGACCTTGGGCCCTTCATGGGCCCTTTCTCATCATTTTGGGTGATCTCCATTGTGAGATTTGACTCCCGGTCCAGGTCATTTTGTTATTGGGTTCCCATGGGTTACAAACATCTGCATCATTCAAATGATGTAGGTATTTGTTAGCCACATTTACACTGCATGGTACTCATTGAAAACTGTACTAGTGACGTAATTCAGATATCATAATGATGAGTCTAGAGGCAGAGGTGGGATGATGGAATATTTTCCAGCAATTTGGGGCTGCACAGGACAACCACAGAATTGTGACTTCCATCAGATGGTAAGGTGAAAATGCAGACAGGGAAAACCAAAAGGAAATGGATGCTTTAGGGGTCTGCTCTGGGGTTTTGTTTTGGGTTTTGTTTTCCTGAAATGTGTTTGTAGCATAATTGCAGAGATGATACTCTTGGAAGAGTACAAATTGCTTGTGTTTATTGCTTATAGCTGCTTTACAGTGCTCCTTGAGTGACAGGAACACCTATGTAATCTGGTGTGATGAATGAGCCAGGAGCAGTGCAGCGCTCCGAGGTTCTGGGGCGCAGCACCTGCTGTAGCTTTGAATTCAAAAGCAATTATCATCTGATTAATTTTATTTATTTGTTTAAATGACTGGAGAATTGCTGTGTTCTATCATTAGACTTTCTCCCACTCAAAAATTAAGCTAGAGCAGTTACTAGACAAAATCTGGCAACCTGCAAATTTGACATTTACCATTTGTTTTGAATTGGTGTTGTATTCTCCTTATTCCTTTGCCTGAGTCCTGGGAGACTGTGCTTATCAGACACATTATTTTACAAGTCAAGATCTTGGAGGAATATGAAGTTTGGAATTTGTTTTAGAAGAACTTTAATAAAAAAAATGCAGAAACCAAATAGAAAGGCTCCGTGTGTGGCTTTTTTCTTTCAACTTATAGTTGTCATACTACTTTAAACTGATCTTTGCCATTGCAATAATTCATTAGCTGGTTTCCTGTGGTAGTTTCCTAAATCCATAAGCTGTAGAGCTCTGTGGCACTATTTGGTTTCAGAAAGCTTTGTTGCCTGGTTGCAGATTTCTTAACTTACTCCACTAAATCTCCTGGCCCAATAAAGAGGCATTTTCTGCAGAAATATTTTTACCTCATGATCTAGAGGACATACTTTTAATAGAAATTGAGGGTTATGACAGTCATGTTCCATACT
Source organism: Catharus ustulatus (assembly GCF_009819885.2). Lineage (NCBI taxonomy): Eukaryota > Metazoa > Chordata > Aves > Passeriformes > Turdidae > Catharus > Catharus ustulatus. The sequence goes on along the minus strand of NC_046223.1, from coordinate 72,857,775 downwards.
TTGCATTTCCATACAAACATAAAGTGTAACCACTCAACCACTTGGAAATTGGTTTGAAAATAAGTATGGCAAAATTGAGAAAGGTTTTCTTAAACAAACATAAGAAATGTTTGTATGAAAAATGATGGTAGAATGCTTTCACAGTGTAGAATCTTCAAGTGCTTTGACTATGCAAGGGTGTATAACTGAGAAAAAACGTCTGCTGTGATTTTATTTGATTTGGTTCATGGGCACCTCAAGGAACTGTAATTGTGTCAGTGACCTGCTCCAGCTGAAAAGACTGTAACGCAGTAAGATTGATTAACTGCTGGTTGAAAAAAAAAATTCCTGGTTTTCTGTTATTCTCTTGCTGCAGTCTTAAATATTTTATGGCAACACAGACAAGTTTGTGTGAGGAATGTATGTTAAAATATTTCTGACATTGAATGTCAGAGCAAAAGTCATAAATAACTCTCCTTTTCATTTTCTTTAAATTACAGACATATGAGTCTCTGTCATAATTACATGTGCCAGTCGGAGATTTAAATGCATTTCACTTTATGCACTTGAGTTATGAAATGAACATTAGTCTTTGAGGAGGTGGGCCAAACCTGACACTTCCTCATGTAGCACAGATATGGTTCGATTTATGCAGTCTTCCCTTCCTTCCAAATGGTTATTGATTACATAAATAAGTAGGTAATTTTTCTCTTTCAGAACTTTGCTGAAAACACTATGAATGAGCTCCTTGGCTGGTATGGTTATGATAAGGTTGAACTGAAAGATGGAGAAGATATTGAATTCAGGAACTACTCAGCAGATGGGGAAAGCCGCCAGCACATTTCTGTTCTCAAAGGTAACGAGACTTCATGTTTCTGTGTTCATATAGAGAAGGATTAATAGCTCAACCTGTCTGGTGTTGATTGTGAAGCATGTTCTGCTGCTTGTGTCTTGGTTGCTTTGCATAAAAATATCTGAGAGTACCTTGTGGTACAGGGAAGCCAGTAGGCTACGAGGAAAGTCACTTAACAAATTTGCTGTTGGTGTATTGATGTATTGTTATATGTTGATATGTATCTTCACAAATAATACCGTTTGTGTGTCAGTTGAAAGCCATGTCCCTGTGGTATCAATAAACTACTCACAACTGGAGAAAGGAGGGAGGACTTTTTTAGCTGGGAGGCCTTAAGGATCCCTTTGCTTCCCATATTAATGCTGGTTGGCCTACAACTTTTTAAAATTATGAAAGATTTTAAACTGGAATACTCACACATGTAGGCACAAGTGTGAATGTTCACAAAAAGCTTCTCGTTCATGTTTGTGCTGTACTGTCCTCTGCACTGTGGTAGAAGTTTTCCATGGATGAAATTTGTTTGAGACATTGCTGAATCTTTGTGATTCAAAATCTTAAGGATGAGAGCCTGTTGGTTTGTTTAATCATTCAGTTTTTGCCTTTTGACTCCTCAGTCTCAGGGAATGGATAGGGGTTTGTCATCAGAGTAAGGAGAAGAATAGAAAATTGCTACATCTTGACTTATCCAACAGGAGTTTCTCAAATGTGAGGTAAAGAGGGGAAATTCCAGCAGCTTTTATGCTCTTGGAATGCTACTTTTCACTGTGTTTGTGGACAGCAGTGTTTGGCTTTTCTTCCTGATGGCCAGCAGCTGCACTGTATTGAGTGAGTGTTGCAATGAGTGCTGACACCAGAGACATCAGTACTGAGGGACAGATGGCTAGAAAAAAGGGGAAAAAATTAGAGATAAGGTGAAACAATTTAATTGTGTTAAAATTGAATGTTTGCAGCTTGTTAGTTCTGTAACAGCATTGGTGGTCAATATTTATTTTTCATTGAAAACGTAATGTCATTAAGCTACCTTTGAAGTAACTTGTCCCTGTGTAGTAATGCACTTAATTTATTTCTGTTTTAATAAATATATCTTTTACTGAATGATTACTTGCTCCAGTCTATGCTTGATGAAATTTGTGACATACATTTTTTATAGGCACATGATACAAATCATATGTTTTAAGTACCATAAGTGTCAAATGTCTGTGACAGGTAGAAATTTCTGGTGTATGCAGGGGAAAAAGGCGGAGGGGGAAAGCACATTTCTTGTTTTGAGACATGGGAGAAGAGAGAGTCCCATTGCTGAGATATATTAGAGAAATTCCTACAAAAAAGAATCCTGAGGTGATTTGGGATTAAAGAATTAGAATAATAACTGTCATCATTTTATGCACACTTTGCTGTGATTTCAATATTTTGTTCCTTTCTTTAAGTTCCTTTCATTATTACTACTCATATTATTTATAGAGAATAGGAATTCTTTTATTCTTCAGTTCATGCTCCTTGTGCTGGTGAAGTCAGCACATCAAGCGTGATCACCATGAAAACATAGAAATGAAGTACAAGAATAGGATGCCATTGACTAAATCAGGCATACTAAGGCTATGCATGACAAAATAATCCCACCTTTTACCTTCTGCAAAAAGAAAGTGTGAGTTTGATTTTGAATAAAATGGAGATTACTGGAAAGTATAAATTTCTTTTATAGGGAAAATACCTTGTGCACCATTCTTGTGTTAGGGTAAGTAATTTAATTAAGAGATTGGTGAAAGTATGTAGGGCCATTTAAGAAATTTATGTGTCATACTGTACAATGTGTTCTTTGTGTTTTACAGAAAATTCTTTGCCAAAACCAAAATTACCTGAGGACAGTGTTATTTCACCGTACAATATAAACCCAAGCTACCCAGGGCTTGCCACAGGAAATGGACTATCAGACTCACCAGCAGGGTCGAAGGATCATGGGAATGTACCTATTATTGTCCCATTAATTCCACCACCTTTCATAAAGCCACCAGCAGGTAAATCTTAATGAACATGTAAAAATGGTTACTGTTATTGCAATGTCCAGAGATCACTGATCATGGTGTCTTAGCAAGAGAACTGATTTCAAAATGTTGAAAATCCAGTCACGGGGAGCTTTAAAAGTGAGTGGGGGAGTGACTTTAATCACTTGAGTATTCTTGGAAAGCTCCCCCTAATGCAATGACAACAAACTTGCGTTGCTTGTGACACTCCTCATGCTGGATTGTGCTCTCAGCACTTCAACAGCATTTGCTTTTAGAAAAAAAATTGTTTGGGTGAATATAACCTTTAACTAAATTAATAGAAGATTATTAAATTAAAAATAGGCTGCATGAAGGAAACAGTGAAAGAGACAAAGCCATTAAATCAGTATCATGTCTTTATATCAGGTTAACAAGCTCATACTGGGAAAACTGTTTCTTAGTTCCCACTGCAATCCCTGACTGCTGTCTCTCAAGGGTTTATTACGATCTTGACGCTGCTCAGGAGACTGCACTGAGATTTTACATTTTCATTAGATTTTTTATCAGGAGTGGTTTTCTAACATGCCATTCCTCAGAGTTTGCATGAAAGACGATTTATTCCCCTCTGCATGCTGCTTACTGTAATCTGTGAAAGGACCTCTTACGGCTACACTGGGGTGATTAATTGTTGTGTTATTGTTTACTGCTCCACACGGTGTGAAAATTGGTGAATCCAGATAGGAGCAGGCTGTGTCCTGCTTCTCTGGACATCCCTGAGTGTTGTTGTGGTTGTTTTCAAATGACCAGGGCACAGAGGAATACAGGTGACATGCAACTCCTGCCCAAGAGCGTCAACTCTCCACAGATAGGGCTAAAGAGATGCTAGCAGGTGCCAGGGTGCTTCTGCAGAGGCAGAAGTGCTTGCAGGCTCAGGTCCCAGGTGTTGGATGGTCACCTCTGCCCTTCTGTAACATTGTCTAAATGTAGCTGTAAAATACTGATTGATCCAAGAAAGTGTTTACCTGTTGTTGGTCGTGTAATAGAGTACAGTTGCCCTGCCTAAATTATTGTTATGCCATTGAGTTTTATCTCTAAAGAAGTATATAAAATGCTATGAATAATTTTCAAATGTTACTCAATACATGCTCCTTGCCAAAGACTTTCAATCTATTTTATATGATATTTGCTAATTACCAAAGCTATTTGGGCCCATTCCTGCAGCCTTTACACAGCTAAAGATCTCAGGCCATATGGGCTGGATCCTCAGCTGCTGTTGATTTGGCCCTAAAGCTTTAATCAAGGGCTTGTGCCATCCCAAGCTATTTTCCCCTCCAATCTGAGTCACGAATGAATCCAGAATGCTGAATTTGTGGTATGTGAACACAAGGCTATAGCATGCATTGTGCAAATTGCCACAGTTGCTGGATTTTTATGACACTAAATAAGCAGGAGGAGATTGAACTATGAAGTAGCAAAACAAATTACTGCAACAGTAGTTAAGTGGACACAAGGGAATCTTGGCCAAGTCAACTGCCTTCTGTTCTTTGCCTGTCCACCTACAACATATGATCCTGTGTTCAAATGTACCTCTAAGGGTAATGTGGAGAGAGAGCTCTTCATAATGTTTTCTACCTTTAGGTTTTTAATTAATTCATTAACAATGGATGTCATTGTTGTACCTGCACAGGAGATATGAATGCATAATCTCTGCCTCCTCTGACTTTATCCCGTGGTTGGTAATGAGCACTAGATTACCATGACTTCTGAGCAGATTAACTTATTTATCTCACCTTTGTTTTAGAGACCAAAGCTTGGGGGTATTGGAGGGGGAGCAGAATCACCTCCTTTGTGGGATTTGCAACAAGCATGGCTAGTAATGCTTTTGTTTTATCTTAGGGCGTAGGTGCCCTAGCCGTGATCACCCCAAAGAGCCTGGCAAGAAGCGACTGGTAGAAAAGGGAGTACAAAGGCATCAGGAGAGCCAGTGTGCGAGGCAGTGGTCTTGGCACTGCACTTTGACGCCGTTTTGTGGGCACAACATCAAAGCAGAAAAATTCAGAGTGATACAAAGCCAGACAAGAGTAACTCTGGGGATGTTTTCTTGGAGTCCCTCGCAAGCAGAGGGGATGACTTTGGAAACAGCACAAAGGTGCTTCTTTGACTTGAGCAGGCAAATGGTTAGACTCACATCATTAATTAATAAGGAGAAGGTTTACATTTTTGAGAATGGGGACAGGCAGGCTATGACTGACCCAGCACAAACACCAAAGCATTTATCCACTTTTGAGTGGATAAATGAAGTAAGGGGACAGGAGAGAGAGGCAGCAAGAGGCCAAGAGAAAGTTTCAAGGTTAGGGCAGAAAAAGGGATCTTTTCAGCATGTTTTGTGTGGACACACAGAAGGCAAAGTTACATTACAGGCTAGAGAGAGCATCAGGTAGTGATGAACTGTAGTGACTGGGAGGCTAAGAATTGGGATGTGTCCAGAGTTTGTGAATGGATGAGAAAAGCTTTCATATATAGTAGAGGAGAAAAATCTACAAGATTTCAATATAGCTCAAAGGGGAGTGCCCACAGGTGAAAATGATACCTAAATCATGAACCTGAAGGACGGGAAAGATGGTGCAGTCCATCCTTATTGAGCAAGTAATATGGAGTGAGCACTCAGGGAGAAATTATTAAGACTTTAATTCTTGCTGTATTGATCTTGAACAGAAGGGTCAGCATGAGTAAAGAGGTGTCAGAGAGACAGGCTGAGGTATTCATTTGGACAGGAATGTAATGGTCTGAAAAGGATAAGCAGATCCATTGAATTATTAGTTGAATAATTTTGCTGATAAGATTCAATACAGGTAAGAGGAAGGAGAGCAGAGCATTGGGGATGCTCACAAACCTGAAGAGAAACAAGGATACTCTGCAATGTGCACAGACAGCAATTGCAGAGGTAGAAAAGATGCAGTCAGGAAACCAAGGGAAACAGGATTTCTAGGAAGGCAAATATGATTCTCTATCAGAAACAGCTATCACAAAAAGAGGAGGAAGGAGTGCTGATCCTAAACTGTCTAGGAGGCTGTCACTGAAGTTTTCAGCAGACTAGGTTTTCCTTGACCATGCTGGAAGGCTTTGAACAAGTGTCCTGTTTGCATTCATGTCTTATATGACCAGGCTAAAACCTTGAAGGGTTAACAAAATTGCCTTTTTTAGCCCTCATGCCTGTTTTGCAGTAAAGTGGTTTTGTTTTGGTGGGGTTTTTTGTTTGGTTGGTTGTTTTTTTTAAATTTGAAAACCAAATAATTTTGAGTAGTCTGACTAAAATTTTATCTTCAAGCTGTTCAGATTTCTGTTTTAGTGAAATGAAATGTTAGGTTCCAATTTGCTTATATGATTCTGGAAAACATTTGGGTGCTACTAACTAAATATAAACAGCTCCAATAAAGGCACTCTCTCCTTGCTGTATCTCATAATTAAACCCAAAAAAGGCTGAGTTAAATGCATGGGCCCGATGTGGTGCACTGAGTGTCTACAGACCCAGGGTATGGTGTGTTAGTGCAGGATGCTAACAGGAGAATGCAGGTTACTCAGACGTGGAGGCTGTCTGCAAGAGCACTGCCTTGATCTGCAGCACCAGGCAAATAGACGACCCTGGAGCAGTGCCCAAATCAAACATGACTTTATAAGTCAGCATCAGCCATCCAACCTGCACCTGGAAGCATAGTAGTCAATACAGCCTCCAGAAAGCTGCTGTAAGAGTCTCCTTGTGGCTAGTAAGAGTCCATCTTGCCCAGCTGGCTGGTAACTACATTTAGACCCGGCAGCAGATTCTGAGTAATCTTCAAGGTTAGTCTTGAATACAGCCTATTGCAACAAAGTGATCCTAAGATCAGTTCTGCTTGGTGTTAGAATGTTCTTGTTTTCTGCATAGCAATGTAAAGAAGGCTGGTGGGGTTTTTTTATTTGTTTGTGTGTTAGTTTGTTTTTTCCAATTTAAAAGTCACACAGAAATAGTGAGGAACAGAAATGCAGTAGCCTGGAATGATCCAGAACTAAATATCTCACCACAGTTGCACAGGGTATATGGCCTTAGTATATAGTGTGCAAACCTTCTGTTATTCTGCAGCCTTTAATGATGGAGTAAATTTGAGAGGGCACTTCAGGTGACTCTGCCCTTTTGCTCAGGCAAGTTTGGACAACTCTTCTTACCTGGGATGAAGGAAGGCTGAAATCAAGAGTAGTCAAAGAAGAATGCAAAAAATTCTTTCAATGTGGGTGAGAACAAGCTGCCTCCTTCCCCTGGCACCTGCTGGAGGCTATGTTTTCTCAGTTTTCCCATTTCTTTGAGTGCTCTTTGATTTGTTTTATCTTGTGATCCCCATGGCAGTGCCTTGGTAGAGGGGTACAACTGCTGGTTGGTCTGTCCTTTGAGCAATGAGGGTCAACAAAATCCCTCCCTTTCCTGCCTCCTTCTGTGTACAAGTGAGGCACAGTGCACCGCCTGCTTCGAGCATCCCAAAGAAGAACCGGCTTCCTTCGATGCTGTGCTGCAAGGGGAGTTCACTGCCAAGGGGCACAGGAGAAGGAGAGGCAGAAAGCATGATGTCATGCAGTTGACTGAGCTTTCCACAGAGGAAAAAAGTACAAGGGCAAAATAATGCTCCCTCCCAAGGTTTTTACAAGATACTGAGTACATTTTGAGAAGGAAAGGGGATGTAAATCCTACAACCCACAGATGAGTGTCTCAATTTTAGGTTTCAAATTATAATGACTGGAGTTATGTCACGAGTTATCAGAAACTTTTGAAGGTGAAGGAGGACTGGGCTAGAGGAATGGTATCTGATGAGGCAAAATGTCTTAAAGAAGAAGCATTTCCAGTGCTGACTTGTGAAATCAGCCTGTGACCTAGACTGGCAAAGAAATGTCAGATTCAAATACTAAAGTAAGTATTTAGTTATTTTATAGAAAAAAATCAGTGATTTTCTGTGTTATGGTTTAGCATTGCTTTAGAATTAAAGTTTATAGGAGATTTTGTAAGTGCAAGTGCAGATGAGTAACTTTGTGCAACATAGGAATAAGCAGTTCCTGCCTTACAAACATTCTGGAACAGCCTGCTGTAACCTCTCTCAATATTTAAATTGCATTGGAGCAATCTGAAAGCATAAACGATTTTTAAATGGTATTTATCAGGCCATTAACAATGAATTCCAAGATCATCTGTCAAAATTCACTGAGGAATTTGATCTATGACTACAGTAGCAAGAATTTTGATTCCAGGCAGAGCTGAGTGGCAGTTTTCCTTAAATAAAGACCACATTATCAGATCTAGTTAAGTCTGTGTATGGAGGAGACTTTCATTTTATTGTTCTCTGGATCCCTCTTCAGTATTTCACAAATATCTTCTGTTTGCTGAACAGTGTTATAATTTCTCTAACTGTAGGTTTTGTCTGCTGATAAAGACCACTGCAGCAAATCCTATAGTCACTGCTCTTTAAATTATTTCTCTTGTTTTCAGTTTGAAACATCATCAGATTTACACTGATCCTAGAGTTATTACTGCCTGGGTTTTTAAATGCCAGTGGTTGCCAGGATGCCTGCCCCATCTAGCCCACTGTTGATGTCTTTTGGGCTCTGTGGAGGGCCAAGTGTTTCCTTTGTGGTGCTAAAAAGAAAATCATGAAGTCCATGTATGCACCTTAATAACATATATTCAAAGTACACAGGGAGTTCCCCCTCTCGTAGCTGAAATAGGTGGTTTTTTTGTTTGCATGTTTAAAACCTGCCTAAATGCCAGCTTTTGTGTTGTGCATTCAGTCCCTACTGAACTATGCATAAGAATGTGCCTCAGCTCATAGAAAACATAGGCAGGCCATGGTTCCCCAAAATTATTTTTTTCAAAAGGGGCTGGGACATTTTGCTTTGTTGGCAGAGTAGTGAACTTGAGAGATTGGTCCTTAAAAGGAAATGCATTGTAGAAGCTCTGATATTTCTATAGCTTTCTATTGTCAGCCCTATATTTTAATCTTCTTCTGGTAATTACTTTTTGAAGGTACTGTTTGTACCTTAAGTATGTCACTGTGCCCCATCTGTTTAGAGGGTCAGTGCTTAAGATGCTATCACAAGGGGATCTGCAGCAATGTCTCAGGAGTTTTGTTCCTTTACCATTTTTAGTTTGAGATTAATTTGGCAAGGCATTTTGGGTGCAAGAAAATTGACTGTAATGCTGCTTCTGCCTTGCTTGGGATCAACAGCCTCGGGAGCTACTTGGGGATGAAAAATTTGAATACATGCTACTTGGTTTTCTTCAATGGTGATCTGGGATTTCAGGAGCAGCAGGCGAGTAACTTGGAATTATCCAAATCTGAAATCCTGGCAGGTCCCAGTGGAAACAGTGAGCTCTTACTGTTATTGCTGCAGATGCTCAAGTCAAGTTAAGATCTAAAGTCTTTAAAAAGGAAGTTTTGCAGCTTTTCATTAGAAAGTAATAGTGAAAGCAGCTAAAATGTTTAAAGATATATATATACCAGTGGATTGAGTGCAGTTCCCAGCTCAAAGTAAAAGGGCTATTATAACTCCCTACGTAAAAAAAAAAAAAAAATTCTGGGATCTAAACTACCTGTGTGAGGGGGTGGGATGCAGCAAAGAGAAAAAGAGAAGTAGATTAAAGTAGTAGTGGAAAGACATGGCTTCTGATAGTGTGATGGAAGGAAACTCATTTCAGAGATGAGTTGGTTGACTGGGAAACATGGGATGCCAAAATATTTTTTGTATCAGGTCATGGATACAACCATAGTCAGGTACAGGTTTCACAAAGGCTCACTCATACTTGGTGCCATGCTTGAGATCTCAATCCCAAACACTCCATCTTCCTGGTCTTCTTTCTGCATAGAAGTACTGTGGTTGGGCACCTTCAGGAGAGATGTTATCTTCTTGCCAGAACAATAGAGTATCTCCTGCTGAATTTCTTGCAAGGAAATATGGAAAGTAAGGTTTTGAAGAACCTGCCCTTGAATCATCTTGATATGTAGGATTAGAGCTGTAGCTGCATTTAGTTTCACCCAACTTTTTGAAGCTGTAATTAAAATTGAAAATATGTCTCAGTTCTAAACAGTATTAGTAGAGTGTTGCAACTTAAAACTTAGTAAACTGATCAGGGTTTAACTCCAGAATAGAAGGGATTTTAAGAACATTGCACCAAACACCATAGATCATGCTGGTTTGCTTAGATAAAGAGACAGGACTGTTCATGATGGATTTACTCCATTGGACTCATTGCCTTCCTTCACTTCCTTCCACCTCTTTAAATTATGTCTCCATATAAGATCGATTAGTGTAAACTGCTGCTCATTGGGTTTAAGAGGAACAATTTTCTGCAGCTTCTTCACACAGGTTTGAAAGGAAAAAATACCAAACATTCTGCTTAATTAAGACCTAAAGAGGCGGTGCAAACTTTTGATGATTAATTGAAGCATGCTTTAGACTGATGCATATTTAGTTATTATAATGTGATAATTTTATCTTGTTATACAAACTACTCCCTTTGGGAACATGATTTAACACTGCAAACACTCTGTGTTTATTGCATTGTTCATTATGAAAAATACACAGGATAAAAACCACAAGGAGATGTAACTGAACAGTATCTGTGTGGTGGGTGCAGGGAGTACTGCTTCCACCTGTAATGACACAACCCAGAGGCTGAAAAACACAATATTGTAACTCCCACAATATCTCTCCCTGTGAAGAGCTGAGAACTCAGAAAAGCAGAGGCTGGAAATTTACATCTTGTACAGTATGTAGTAGAAATTTATCCTTCTATTACCTGGTCTAATTGCAGAGGACAATCAATGTTCTGCTGAATGTCCTCCTGTTCCTATTCAGTTGTGTCAGTCATATGTCCTCTTTGTCTCACCTGTAAGAGTGCCCATGCTACCTGTCGTAAGTGTGACAGATCTGAGAGCACTTTGCAAAAGCAGGTCATAAAATTGCAGGCCCAGATGGAGAGGGGGAAAAAAAAGCAATTATTAAGAAGTATTTTCTTTCACTTCAGAATTATCTGTGCCAGGACTTGCAAATGGTATTTTTGTACTTTAGAAACATGTGTCAGCATAGCTATATGAGTCCTAAAAGTGATGGTGAATGATCTTCATCAGAAGAGCTGCTCCAGGGAGAGCTCACATGATGGATGTAGGCATGGTGTCAGGATGAGCTCATGTTACTTTAAGCAGATATGCTAAGCTAGACTACCAACAAAAGTCTGACTATGAGCAAAGAAGACCATTGCCGATGTAATAAACTGGTATAATTATTGTGGAGAAGCTTTCTTAGTGCAGTTCTAATCAGGAAAAGATTAGAATAAAGATTGAAGACAGATAACCAGTCTTAAACTACTGGATTTGAAATTTCCTGCTTCCGTGTGATCCCTTAGCAGCAAGTTCTTCTAGCTGAGTGCTCTAGCAACAAATCTAGGGATTTGTTACATTTTCCTGAAAGGAGAGCAGGAATCTGGTAAAGTGATTTTCAAAGAATTTGACCTTGAAAAATGAAGGTCTGTGAAAAAGTGAGAGGAATTTTATCTTTAATGGAATGCAAGATACAAATTTTTGGTTTCAGATTATTCCAACTTGTGTTTAGCAGATGACAGCACTTAAATCCTAAGGCTGTCTTTCGTTATTTCACGGAGTCTTAACGTTTTGAGGCTACATTACTGCTTCTCACTGCTGGTAGAAATACATGAAGTAAGACTTTCTGCCAATGTTGCAGTCCTGATTTTTGGTTACTAAGCTTAATACACTGTAACAAAACATACCTAATAGTTCTTTTCACAAGGTCTGCTCAGATCTCTGCCACCACCAGTGTGAACAAGGAAAGCACACAAGTCAGGTTTGGAAGTTTACCATTGTCTTCAGCTGTCATCCATATGCATTGGGCACAGCTCTGTACTCTTCCAGGTACCAAACATGACTTCGTTTTTCTGCTGTTCTTACCATCACTTGTAGCTGAAAGAAAGGATTGGATTTTAGATCAAGTGTTTCCTTCTGCTGGGCTGGACCCAGTTGATGGTCCAAAGGAATGGGATACTGGATGTTTTCTCTTTCACTTGATGAACTGCATTACAAAAGGTTAGATTTGCATCAAAAATTGACTTGGGCAAATATACACCTGAGGGAGCAAAGATGACTTGAAAAAGTGATATATTGAAAAGTGATATGTTAGTGTCCTGTTCCAGGAAGTGTGTACTCTGAACCCCTTTCTGATGTACTGCTGTTCCCTGGCTGCTTCCCATGGCCATACTCAGTTAATCCTTCTGTAGCAGTGCTCCTGAGTCTATTAATTTGAAGAGGCATCTAGTTCTATTGTTGCTGTTACCATGGAATGGAAAGGATTACGTTGTTTGATGACTAGGGTGAGAAAGGAGTAGGATAGAGAAATAGTCTGAGTTTGTATATAGCCAGGCTGTTTCCTTCCCTTTCCTTCTTTCAAAATGATGACCATTATGACCAATGTTGATGATGTCTCCTGGGTATCACATACCACTTCCTGGAAGTGCATACAGTGGCTGGAAGTAGCACTTTTGTAGACCATTCTCTGCTTTTTTTGACCATCAGATCCATGGACCACAAGTGAAGCCATGTTGCTTCAAAGGATTCTCTGTGAGGTGGTGGTGATGTTCTGGAAAGGGCATGGCAAGACTGTAACTTGACACAGAAGGTTCCTCCTCAATGTATTTTAAAGGATCTTTGGTAGAGGTAGGCTGAACCTGACTGTCCTGCATAGCTGCCTGCACAAAAGTGCAGAGAAGTGAATAACCTGGCTTTTCCATGTAAACAACTGCTGCTGGGAGCCTATGTAATTAGAAATGAACAATTGTGTGTGTCTTTCTCATCATCTATGGGAGACAGTTCATGTGAATCAGTGAACAGGAATTGAGTGACAGCTGAGGTGTTCCCCCTATCAAATCACTCATGAAAGCCCCTGAGAATCCCAATGGTGCATCTCTGTGTTTCCCTTTAAAAACTGTGCCCCAGACAAGCTAACCTGCTTCAAAAAGAACTACTTCAGCGCCTACTCTGCCAGTGAACTCTTTCAACTCTGTAATATTCTTTTTTTTTCATTTATGAGAGTTCCTCTCACCAGAAATGAAGGCTATTAGAAAGGTATCACTGGTAGATCTTCTCTTTTCCAGAGATAAAATACTTCTTATCAGTAGGGGAATATATGTTTCTGTTATCTGAAACAAGAGTCTGCTGTCTGGTTCCTTTGATTCAGAGGATCTTCTGTTGTCCTGGTACATTCAAAGGGGCAAGTTCAGTCTGTAAGGAATTGGTTTGTTATGGTGCAAAGATAGCTGAATCAGGGTGCCTTTGGAAAAGATAACTACCTCAAATGGCTCAGGATAAGAGTAGGGGTAAGAGCTCTTGGCCTGTGCTGGAGTAGTTGGCATCCTAGACAAGACCAGCCTGCAGAGAAGGCAGCAATGACCCCATGCAAAACCACCACAGCAGCACCCTGCAAGCTGTGTGCCTGGCTGATGTTACAGCCAACTCAGAGCAGGCTTTTGACCCTAGAGATGGCTAGTGATAATTTTGGCGAAATTGTTTTGATTTCCCTTCGTGTTCAGTATATGAAGGCACTTATAATAATGTCAAATCCCACTCCAAAGGGTAAGTGATACATTAAGCACAAATCTGAGCTATAACTTGGCCTTAAATATAGGTTTAAAGGTAGGCAGTCTGATTAAAACTAAAAGGTCATTATTTTACATTGTAGAATTTTATTTGTGGCTGTAAATCATAACACAATTTGTGGACGGAAAAAAGTTATTAAACTAGCAATATTTATTCCAATAAGGTGAGTAAAATTCAGCATGCAGTTCTGAGTTATGATAGTCAGGGAAAGGAGCCAAATCACTCTGCTAAAAATTAGTTTGCCAATAATTTTACAGAACGATGACAGCGTAGCTTCAAAAACAAATCCTTTATAGGGAAATAGGATGGCTGCATGACAGAATCTCTAAGCTATGAATTCTCCACAGCTCATGGACCAGGAACTGCTTCAACAATTAGTCTCTAGGGATATTTTTTCTCAGAAGTTAGACAATGGCTGCTGTCTGTAACTGAAAGGTCATTCAGTATCATAAACTGGACATAAGAACTGAAGAATTCTGAGTTTTAAGTCAGAAAGAGTTTTGCTAACTTTTTGATTGATCTGTTTAGTAGACTTACCTATTCACTGCTGTTGTCTGTGAAGCTGAAGTAGGAATGATGACCACAACAAGGATATTGCTGCAGATTAGTAAATAAGCTCTGGGGTATTTTCACATGGCAGAAGGCACACATGCCACATTTGTAACACATGTTAGAGAAGAGCTTGAAAGAGGCTCAGGAATTCTGCCTGAATTAAAATTTGACCAATGAGTGTAATGACTGAAAGTAACCTGGCAGATTTTGCCACAGTGCTGCAACTTTTGCCTTGCTCAAGTCTGTGTTTCTGTGACTGCTGAATTCACACACAAGTTCCCTGTTTTGTATGCTAGTAATTTCAAAATAATGTAGAAAAGGGGCGTTTTAGGTTCCTTCTTATTTAGAAGAGGGCTCGTGTTAGAGACTTGCCTTGGTGCAGCACCTTCTGTCTGTGTTTTATCGCCAGCTTGCTGAGCAGAGCATCTCAGGGACTCACTTCAGCAGACTGTAAGTAACAAGAAAAAAGCAGCAATGCCCACTAAACCTTCAGCCTTGGTTACTTGTTTAATGAAGAGTTGTGCGCTCTTAAAGCATGCTGGAAAATTCTCGAGGTTTCCAGACATTTTCAGCAGTGCACAATTTTTGAAGCTAATCATCTTTTTCCAGCCATTTTAGAAGCTTTGCCAGTCTGCTGAGTCTGGCTGGCACAGGTCACCGGCTGCCTGAGGACGAAGCTGGTGATCACAGGCAGGCACAGTTGTGCTCTCTGACAGTGAGGGAGTTAGAAATAAGATGAGCTGGTGCTGCTTGTATCTAAGAGTAAGTGTGCAGATGTCTGAGGAAGGTGTTTGCATCTCATGTAAACATTGTTCTTATATTTTTGTTGTAGAAGATGATGTGTCAAATGTACAAATAATGTGTGCCTGGTGCCAGAAAGTTGGAATCAAGCGCTATTCCCTGAGTATGGGAAGTGAAGTGAAATGCTTCTGCAGCGAGAAGTGCTTTGCAGCTTGCCGAAGAGCATATTTCAAGAGAAACAAGGTAAGAGAAATAAGGAAAGATGTAACCTACATAGATATGGCTTTAATCAGGCCCAGCCTGAGTCTCATTTAGCATCTAATAGAAACTCCTTTCTTTTTTTTCTGTTTCACCTAGTCCCACCACTTTCCATCTGTATTGTCTGTTGGACTGTCAGCCCTTTACTAACCTTCTTTCTTTCAGTTTCTCTCAGCTTGATACTTGGGTTTTGTGAGAGTCAGGGAATTTAGATACTAATAAGCATTAACATAAGACTCTGAATTTGGCCTTAGAGTCTCAGGAAACTTCCTACACATACACAGCTAAGAGGAAGAATCAAAGAAATAGAGCAGAGAAAGGTTGTGTATGACAGTGCCACCAAGTCCCATGGCATTGGGATCATGGCTAGTGGGTAAATGCTTTCAGTGCCTAAGTCTCAGTCCCATCACAATACTGGACATCTTTTCACTGCTGCTAATGAACTCTAGTTTCATTCTTTAAAAGTGTATAATTTTTAATAGCTTACCATTGCTACAAAATTCAGACACTATACAGTTTTTGGGTTGGGGTAAGCAATGTTAGAACATCTAGAGTAATGCGAAAGCCCCTCCTACTCAATTTAAATTTAACTCCATCTAAAATTAGAAAGCAATCCTAGTATTGAATGTCTACAAAAATTGCTGTAATCACTGAAGTACAGTTCCTGAAAATGCCCTCTAGGTTACTTCAGCAGCTGCTTTTCTGCAGCAGAATTTGTAACATGTCATTTAAAGAAAAATAGAAAAGAAACACCTCAAATTTTTAGTTGTTAAAAAAGTAACTGTTTCCTTTTGGTGCTCAATAGTGTGAGCCTTTAGGTAACTTTATTGTCTTAGAAATGTTTATCATTCATAAAACTCTTTACATTTTTCGAAATGATGCCATTTACCCTCATGCTTCAGAACATTCCAAGCCTGTCAAGTTCAAACTGACTAACTGACTTCACGTTTCTAAATCTGGCCTTTTACATCTGTCAAAAAAAAAAAAAAGTACATATTGATTCTAGACTCAAGATAAAATATTATAGCAAATTAACATCCTTTATTAATTTGGGTCACATCATCCTACCAAAAAAAAAAAAAAAACCAAACAAAAAACCCAAAAACCAACCACAAAAACCAAAGCCTGAAGAATTAGGTTGCAAAAATCAGTAGAGTGGAATTTTAGTGGCAGTCTTGGAGAATCAAGCTCATATTGTCTACTGGAGCATACAGGCAAGTATAAGTCACATGAGTATTCTGTGAAGAGTGCTGTTTACATACTTTTTATCTAGAAAAAGTGTAGAGGAGGGAAATATGCGCTCCTTAGATTCTCCTCATTTGAAAATAAATTTGCATGTGCACATGTGTACTTCTATCTCATGCAGTTCTGTGTGCCTTACAATGTGCAAGGCACAGTCCAGAGACTCTGGACTGACAGGGTACAAATCTCTCATCTAATGCTCCTGTGACTTCCAGTCACAAATTTACATGGATGAGATTCTCCCTAGTAATGGAGGCATTGTCAGTGATCCTGCTTAGGTGGTCCTGTGTGCCCAGAACTGATGAGTAACAGATAATTTGGGAAACCTTGGAGAGGCAGATGAAAGAACTTGGTGTATTCTTTCTTACTTACAGCTTAGATGCTGAAATAAGAGATTTAGATCTCCACTAAATGAAAATAAATGCATGATAACATAATGCATAGGTATACTTCAGCCTTCTAATAACACATTAGTAGTAGAATTCAGTAATAGTTTATGACCATGAATTCAATCAGTGAAGCACTATATGAAAAAGTTCCCTTTTACCTGACTTACTATTTATTATGCTTGTGCTTTATTGGAGGCCTCCTTGTCCTTGTATTATGAGAAAGGATGAATTAGAGCTTCACATTCTCCTTGGTTCCCTTTCCTACACCTCTGTTGACTTCTTCTGGAAGATGCTGAATATTTCCATCCAGAAAGCTCTCTGTGTTCATTATTTTGTGTGTGTGTATATACAAACACACACACATACATACATATATAAACACAATAGATGTTCCTAATATTTTCATATACCAGCATATCCCAGTGAAATGTCCTATTATTCACCAGAGAAGTTTCAAACTAACAAAATGTCATGTGGGAGGACTTGGCAAAGCATGGTGAGAAAACATTATCATGTTGATTGGCTCTGCTTCAAAGCTAAGCCAGTGAGTTAAATTTTCTTTCTCTTTGGACTTGTGGAACCTGAAATTTCACAGGATCTGACTGAGCAGAGGAAATCTGTAGCTGCCCCTTGCATGTATGTTTATGGTATTAGATGATCTGGGGACAGAATATTTAGGAAGTGTTAAATTAAGACAAGCACAGTAGAACTCAGCAGACCCTCACACTTTTGGTTTTGCACTTCACTGTTAGTAACAGAGTGGAGTCTTGAGGAATAAGATGGAAAGAACCAGGATGCAATAGTTTCAGATTTAACTGCTGACCTTTGCTCTGTTACTGCTATTCCAACAGCATACCTGTCTTCTCCATGACTCTAATGCTTATTTATGTATTTTAAGGAGTTATGCCACTCTACACTTTCTCATTTTTCAAACAGAGGAGCAAAACAGTCACGTTTCACCTACCTTATGCATGTTTTAAACAGTGGATCTCTACCACAATATAGTGTTGTATTACATTAAATATGTACAGCTGCTGCATTTCTGGGAGCTGATAGGACTTTGTGGTCACTTTATATAAGCTTGAGTTTCCTAATGGATCATGTTAAGCAGTCTTCCCTCCCTTCCCTAGATAAGAAGTGCTGTAGTAAGTGCTGGCCTCAGATGATAGGGCTGTTTAAGCAGTAAAGAATTAGTTTTCACTAATGCCTCAAAACAGCACTGCGTAATGCTGTGAATTATCCATCCCTGAATGACAATTGCTGTGTTCAGAATGAGGACTTTTGTAATCATCCTAATGAAAAAATCTTTTCGCATACAGAAGGCAAGTGCACACTACAGTGCTGCATGCCACAGATTCCCAATTGGGAGAAGGCTTGACATGATCCCACACTGGAGTGCTCCACAAAGCCCCAGGTCAGCTTGGCATTGGCTGCTCCTAACTTCTAACTCCTTCCCAGCCCTTTCCTGTGCTAGGTTTAGCAAGAGTAGCAACACACTGCAATAAGCTGGTACCTTCCTGGCCTTCGGAGCTTTGAACCCAAGGAGTTAAGTCAGAGGTGCCTGTTAGGCTTTCCTGCCTTTTGTCCTGCTGGAGGTGTGTCTATTTGTGCACCACAAGCTCCCTGTATCCTCTGCATAGCTAGGGTTGTCAGGGACCTTCATGCCTGCAATGGGAAGCTTGTGAGGAAAAAGACTGGTGCAACTTATGTTGCTTTTCTAATAAGAAATGCAAATTTTGCTCCAGGTATTTTGAAGTCATGACTGTTTAAAATTATATCAGCCAACAACCATGCCTTGCAAGAATAGAAATATATGTTTTGAAATTATAAAGGCTCTCCCAACATAGTAAATTTATCTAAATTATCAGATATAAATTAACAAAAAATTGAGGCTTTTACCCCATTAAGCAAAAACCAAAGTATTTAGACAAGATCAAATTGAGAAAGAAACCTAAAAATATCACCGCTGCCACCCTCAAACAAAAATAACCAAAATCTGCATTCCTGCTCCTGTTTTGTCAATTCTGCCCAGTCAAATACACATAATGAATACTATACAATGACAACCTGTTATGTGTAATAATACCAATTAAAAAGAACCATTGCTGGAAAAGCAAGCATTTGGAACTTATGTTAGTAACCAAAGATGCTCCCTTCTTAGATGTAATTTTGTACACCAACTAACAGAAAGTTAAGTACCAAGAGTCACGTAAGGGCAAAAAACCCTAGACCTCCAATTTTCCGAATATGAAATTTAAAGGGAACAGTTGGATTCATAATTGGATCCAGGGAGTCTGAAGCTTGAAAAGATTAATTTTGAAATTAAGTTGTTTGACTCAATGGGTCAGAAAACAAATTTATTATGACCAAATAGCCAAATGTAGAACTAGGACTGACTTCACAGAGGTTATAAACTCTCTTCACAGATATATTAAAGAATAATTTACTTGATTTGACTAAGACTTTGGTGACATAGTGACTGCAAGGTTCTCAGGCAGTATTTTATATTTAACCTTGTCCCTGCTTCGCACTGCGTCCCAATTAGGAAGAAAGATAGATGTTTTTGTTTACAGTGCAGTCCAATTTCATTCATACTAATAAACAAAAAGGCATAAATCAAGAAGTAAACGTAAACTACTCTTTAGCACCATGAAGATGTAAACAAGGATGACCCTTTTCTCCCTGTGAAGTATAGTGATGGGCAACACTGTGTTAGTAGTGCTGGCAGGGAGTTTGGTTTAGGGTCCTTTATCTCATCTGTGTGGTAAAAATGAATGTGAACCATCAAATGGAGCTGTAAGAAGTTGCACACATTTATTTAGTTCTGAGTTCTGTTGCGTTAGATGACTCCTCACATTTTCAAGCTGTATTTAAAGATGACAAAGAGCATGCAACATCATATAGCTTTAGCACTCTTGCCTGCATAATTTTTTGTTAATTAACATCTATCACTAAGTGATAATATGGACATTTATATACAAATACATACTATAAACTGGGAGCAAACAGCAGCTATCATTCCCCAAAATTATTACTGAGGATTGTCAGAGAAAGTTCTCTTGATTTTAAGCTTAATTGTGCGGCCTAACTGTGCATGAGAGATATTTAATAATCTCACTGTTAAGTCAATGAGTAATGGCAAAAAAAAGCTACTTTCATCTCTTTCTTATGCATCTACAAAATTTAATTTGTAAAGTGATCATTATTCATTGAAATTCAGAAAATTGCTTAAAGCAACTTGATGCAAATAATTCCCTGACCAAAAAAAAAGCTTAGCTGTTCCTTTAGACTCCCTTTCCATAGCTGAAACACATGGGGCTCTGAATAGAAAATCTTTCTCCTAGAGATATAACTTGTGTTAATCAGGTGTTCAGAAAGGTCAGTGCAGAGCAGGTGTCCCACCATCTTCGCATGCAGTTGTCCATATTTGGTTCTGTGGAGCTGTAGAGAAAGGCAGGATTTAATAAATGGTTCACGAAGTTGCTTCTGCTGCTGTGGGTTTGCGTAGAACGTGCGTGTGTGTGTTTGTGTGTGCACATCTGTGTGTGTGCATGCGTGTATTTGCCACAGCAGCCAATTAAAAAGGTTTCTTGCAAATGCTTGAAGGTAGAGGGGAAAAAGACAACAAACATCTCCATAGCTGTGATTGCTTTGTTGAGATATAAATGAGCGCTGATGAGTGAATGCAGATGAGACGCTGAGTCTGCAGGGGAAACAGCTCAAGTGTGGGGCACAATTGCAAACTTCTTTGAGAAACTGGCTGGAGAAGGAGGGGTAAGGAAAATAACCTCATTCAGGAGATGTTTTTAAAGCTTGTGCAGGGTTGAAGGCTGCAGATAGTGACCAAGAATCTGGAACAGAGACTGAAATATTAAGAAAATACTGAGCTTTGGAAGAAATGGATGGCATTGGTCAGAAAGAAGATTTGGCATAATTGTCTTGCTGTCATCACCTACCTTGTTATTTACAGGGTGCTAAACCTAGAGATCTCATAGAGCTGTTTCTCTAAACCAGAGGTAGAATTTTTCGTGATTAGAAGAGGCAAATGAAATTCCAAATTAACCTACTGAGGCCATCAGTCAGAATATCTCACTGCTCATCCACAGCAAAGCAAAATGTATTGCCACTGCTAACAATGGAATGGGCAGCAGCACCTGACTGATGCCACCAGTGACTTAATGAAGGGATCTGGCAAACCCAGCATGCTTGTCAGTTTGCAAACTCAATGGACATTTTAATGTCCATCTGCTACCATTTAATACTATAAATTTGAATCAAATTCCCATTGTCTGAATTACTAGAAGGTATCCAATCCAATTAAAAGGCGTGTTCACTTTTAATTTTAACCACCGTGTCACATTACATCAGTCGTGTTGCATTCTGGCTGCTTTGGTTATATCAAGATGAATATGCTAATTACAGCTGCCTCTGGAGGGGCAGGCATTTGATTCAAACAAAGCTACCAGTTTATGAGAGGTGTCCTCACATCAGTTTTGGACAGCTTCAACGATTGCGCTTTTCCTTTTTCCCAGAAGCAGGTTTTGTTTACATACAGATGGTACAACAAAAACCACTAATTGTGTTAGGACTTGACTGGAAATGCTTTCAAATTTTTTGCACACTGGGTGAATGCAGTTTAGAGCATAGATGTTCTGACACCTTGGTATTGGAGAAGTGAAAGAAGTTGCTACCTGCAGGGTGACTGAGGGAGAAATATGGCCAGTAGGCATTTTTCTGGAGGTCACTAAGGAGCTTTACTGAGGTCTTAAATCACTTAGGGTGATTTTTTGAAGGGGAGAGGAGGACACTAGAGGATAACAGACATTTTACTCCTTTAAAAATTCTGGCAAGATAGACTTCATGGTCTGCATCCATGACGTTTTTACATCACCAAGGGATTTTTGATTAAAGAGTTTAAATGAATAACAATGATGCATTCAGAAAATGAGCACATATAATACACACCTGTGCTTACTTTACCTCTGAACCTCTTTAGTTCCAACATGCGTGAGCTAGCCAATTGCTCAAAAAACTGTTGCTTTCCTCTATTTCTTGTCTCAGCTCAGGTTGCCTTAGATTAACCTTGGCTTTGTATGAAATTAGGCACCTTCCAGCTTTTTTCTCACATGCTTAACATAGAATGAGCATCAAGAACAGTCTTTATTCTGACAAAAGCATAGGGTAGATCTCCAAAGTGAATCTAATTTGCACAGACTATATTTGATGCCACTCTTCCATTTCCTAATGAACACATCAATCATTAATACTAATATAAGATGGGCAAATAAAGAAATGCATATTAAATGTTTGTTCAAAAATATCATGACATTTGAATAAATTATTGCCTTAATGGCATCTGTTCATTTATCAGTCAGCTCATTAACTTAGGGAAATATTGAAAAGGAGGTTGAATATTTTTTTCACTCTATATATTTTTATTTGAAAACCAAAATTAAGCAAATATGGTTTTCAAAAATGTGTTTGGATTAGGAACAATGTTGTGAGCAACACTATTGGTACACACTTCTGAAAGGGTGTGTGGAATACAGAAATTGGAATTAACAGCGTAGTTTAACAGGGCAAAATTCCATCTAGGCAGGGTAGCACAGTGGGCAGAAGTGAAAAATTTGAGGGACCCAGCTGAAGGTGGAAGGTAATTTCTAGTCCTAAAGTGTCTCAGGAGATGACATTACTGTCACATTTCACAAGTGGCAAAGTAATTTGTGCAGGTGAGGCAGCAGTTCAGTGGTGTTGCGACATTTCTTGTCAGCTGACAGTCTGTATTTAATCACTCTATTACACTCCCAGTGTGGCGACTTTCCTCTCCATCAGCCATAGAAATCTTGCAATAAATTCAAGGATGAAACTGAGTCAGACCAAGGGAGTAAATCACATTGTCTATCTTTTTGGCCCCTTCTAGCCAGGAAAGTTTCATCCCTTGTAAGTTTGTTTGCAAATGTCTGCTGGTTTATGGGAAGACTGAAGGAACTCTTACACCCATTAACCTTGAGTCTGGCCTTGTGAGTTTAAATGAGGCTAGGAGAGGCCAAATGGATATAACTTATAATCTGCTGGATGAACAGGAAAATGTACTACTGGGGATTGTTAGTTGAAGTCAGTTTCTTGCCATAAATCAAGCTGTGCTCACTGTGCAAGCATTAAACTTGATGGGAGAATGAGGTGGGTTTTACAGAGCAAAAGTCTGAAAATGTAAAATGTCTTTCCAGTAGAAAATCGTTTCTCCAATAATATTTGATCGCTTGGTGGCCAGATAAATTCAGTGACTGACTGTGCTCTGTCAAAACCCCAAGCATTTACAACTTGCCTATTTGAATTTAAGTTGAAAGTAAACACATGTTGTGAGTTGTCAGGCTTGATGCAATTTTGTATCTAAAATAAACATACTTATCTGTTTAGTAATATTTAGAAACAGCCATTTGATGGGTTTGGAGGTGGGGAGGATGTGTCTTCAGATGTTTTTGGTTTATTTACTCTCCAGCCTAAGAAGCAGGAGGCCAGACCCTGCCTGTGTCACACAGAGGGGCTGGTGGAGATGCTCAGGCAGGAGCCTGTCCTTTGGCTGGCACACGCAGGATGAAGGGGAGACGTGGCTCTGTTGCTGTCCATTTACTTCAGGAGCAGAGCAGAGCATCTCTCCAGCCCTGCTCTGGGCTTTGTGAGGGACAGGGTCTTCAGTGGGGCATGGTAGCTTGGTGCAGCTTTCCTGGGGAGCTGGGAAACCACTGAGGACTCAGCATCTCCATTAGACTGACCGAGTGCAGTAATTTTCCTCTTGCCACATAGAGGAATCAGCACTGCAATGTCCTGTATGCCTGTGGTCCTTCTTTCGCTTGAAATTCAGAGTCTCAAATGAAAAAGGAAAACCATTGACTTAGAAATCAAACAACTCAGCCTCAATAACTCTTAGTATTTTTAATTTAGGCCCCAGATTTTCACAGTTGTGGTGCACAGTGCTACTAAAAATTATGTGGAAGAGAGCTCCTAGAACTAAATATAATTCTTAAAAGATTAATCTAGAGATTAAAGCAATGCACTGACACTTAAATATTTATGGGGAGAAAGGTTTGAATTATTTCATTGTGTAGTATTAAAATAATGGTCGACTTTGGCTATTGTGGGATGGTTCACTCTCATGCCTCCTTTTGCAGAAGCAATTTATCAATATCAATGCCTTGATAAGGAAACTCCCTAGGAGTTTTGACTAATGTATAAGCATTAAAAGAGCAAGTAGCTGTACTCCTTACTTCAGTGTGTGAAGATGGTAACTTCATCCTAAAGAAGGACTGGGAACTCTGAAAGAGGTTCTAAAATACCAAGGAAAAGGGTTAAACAAGAGGAAGTTTAAAAAGGGGGGAAAAGAAGCATTGAATCTCTCTGGAGGCTATTTAAGAACACCATATTAGATGCACAGATGGTATGTATACCTCTGAGCAAGGAAAAGTAGAAAGGGGAGAGTAAATCTGGCATAGTTAAGTGAAGAAGTGCATAAGCTTAAAGGGACACTGTCAACTTAAAAATCACACTTTTACTGGAAAATTTGTTACCTACTACTGTTACAAACAACACCTATGATTACTGTAACTGAAAGATGATACAAAAACTCCCTCTGCTTTTTTGTGTACTTTCTTTGGGCCTGATCCAGCTTCCATTGGCATCAGTGGGTGACGTCCCATTGCTTGTAATTAGCTTTAGATCAGGCCTTGTGCATATTTGCCCTGTACATTGTGTGCATGCAATTCAATTATTTTGCATCTGTTCTGTTTTCCTATTGTTTCTGTGGTTTTTCACACAGCAAGAGAGGAAAAAACCATTTTTTTCCAAATTGGAAATGTGGCTGTTAAATGCTGGAAATGCCACCAGGGTCCTAGGCATGCATGTGGCAGAAATACCAAATGTTTTGCCTTTTTAAGTAAAAAAACCACTCCGTTCAAGAAATTCAAAACCAGAATTAATCAGTTATAGTTAAAGGTTCCTGAGGTGAAGTGCAGAAATTATCTGAAGGGTGCAGGTACCAGGCAGTGTAGGAAGTATAGAAAAAGTGGCTCTGTAGAGAACAGAAAGCCATCTGTAAGTCCCCTGAGCCATCCAGCCATGGCTCTGACCTCTTCTGACAAAGTGGAACAGCAGAGAAACTAAGTTAAATTTCCTGCGTCCACCTTCACCGCAGATGATGATGAGGAAATTCCTGTCCCAAGGACACTATCCACAGGAAATCAGACTGTGGCCTTATAACAGAAATTGAAGTCTCTTAGGATGAAGTTATGGAGCAACTTCAGCAGCTCAAGAGCAGTAAATCACCAGGAGCAGATGGTACTCAGCTGAGTGTTCCTAAGGAAATAAAAGTGTGAAGCAGCAGAGATATTGACAAGGATCTGCAACATATCATTAAAACCAGCAACTGTTCCTGAAAATTTGGAAGTCTTTTGTATGGTGCTTAAAAAAGCCTGAAACAAAAACAAAAAAAGAAAAGGAGACATAAGAAGGCTACTTTCTTCTTAAGCACAGGAAATGAAAGTTCCTGAATAATCTTTGTTTAATTTGCTTAACAGCAGAATAAACTTCAGAGTTGAGTAACTTCAGTTAGGCATGACCTGGCAGGTAGCAACACTGTAAAGAACAGCTGGGATATAATTTTTATACGTAACAGCTTTTAGGCAGAGATGTTTAGGTAGTTGTTTGGACTCAGGATCATGTTTTCTGGATAAGATTAATTAATTTTGATTTGTTATTTGATGTCTGTGAATAGTTTGATACCCTCCATGGAAGCAGTGAATGCAGCATACCTCAGTCCACATTTTCATAGAATGCTGGACATTTAAATAAGAAGCTGATTGCATTGAAAAGGACTCAAGTCTCCTGCCAAAAGAAAAATTACTTTATAATGCTGAGGAATGTTTTTATATGTGCTACATAAATTTTTAATTCAATTTGCTTGAGAAAAACTAATTGTTTTTTAGAAAAAACCCAGGATTTTCCAACAAAAGGCAGATATTCAATGCACAAACCCACTCAACCACATTCCCATTTTCTGCAGTTACACCATATGGGCAAGGAGTAACAGAAGAATACAGAGGTTTTGCCAAGCAAACACGGCTAGTATGTACACACGCAGGGAAATCAGCTGAGGGAGGCGAATTAGAAGTTCTAATGGATTTGAAATTTAGTAAAGCACTTGAAATGGCATCTCATGAAATCTTACCCTCAGATTAATTCAAATTACTTTGGATATGAACACTGTCAAGTGGCCTGAAAACAGGCTCAAGGAATAAAGTAAAGGGTGGTGATAAAGAGCAGCATATCAGGTTGTGGATAGAGAAGTGCCTGGGGGACTTTAGTGGGGTTGGTCTTGTTTCATATTTCATTAATGATCTCCAGGAGAGAACAGAGAACAAGTTCACAAACTCTGCAGCCGATAGTGAACTAGAAGGAGTTGCAGATACCGGACAAGACAGAAAATAATTCCGGAGGAGTTAGAAATAATGTAAAAACCCAATTTGTACTTTTACAAAAGCAAGTTAGTATGCCTAGGAGGGCAAAAAAACAACCTGTAAAAATATCTTAGGGTAATAAGTGAAGCTAGACAACAGCCTGAAGCTGAGGATAGGCAAAGGGCAATAAGTTGGATGATGCATATATAGTTAAATGGGCAAGACTCTGTGCTGGTGGAGTGTTGAGGAGGATAGTTGGGTGGTTGCTGTAATGTGTATAGAGCAAGGAGTGGCAGGATTTGGAGAGAGCTTGGATATGCAGAGTTCAGTGATCAGAAGAATCAAAGATGCTTTAGGGAAAACAAACATGTTAGGCCTGTGGAGAAGGAGAAGAGCGCTGGGCCAGAGGTCCATCTTTTGCAATTTTGATGTACAACACTTTGAATTGTTAACACTTCTGAAATGGGCTGGTTTGCTTGGGACCAACTAAGCTGGGAAAATCAAACTCTAATAAACAGTGTGGCTGGCACTGGCAGGGGGAATGTGTACATCATCCTCTGTGTATTTTCTGTCTCCTGCAGAAATGAAAGGATAGCATGCTCAGATTCAGCAGGAATTATTACTTCCCAAAATTACACTGCCCATTTTTAGACACAACTGTTACAAATAGTTAAAGGCCTGAGCCACATGCCCCTAAAATAAGTGGGAAAGCTCTGTTTGGAGTAGCAGTTGAACTAGTACTGAAATTAAATTGTGTAGTTGCAGAGGATTGATAAAACTGATTATAATTAACAAAGTGTATAGCTGAACCAAGTGAAAGAACAATAGAAACCAAATCTCATTCATGAGAGATTTTGCCTTCTCTGTCAGCCCCAGATACATCCTTATAACAGTGTAGATCATAGAATATTTTTCATTCCTTCCTTCAGGTTTTGGCTAGCGTCAGTTGCAATTTGCCAGATGAGATAAACAAGTGGGCTGATCACTATGGCAAGACCCATCTTCCTGGTCAGAGTGGTTGCACTGCTGGCATGAAGGGCTCTGTGACATAACCCAGATCCAAACTGACGTGTTCCATTTGGTTGTGCAAACACATAGCTGGTGTAAGCAGGTGTAGCTTCATTAAAATCAGGGGGTCTACTTGGATCAAAGGTAATTTTGGCCCAATTTAGGAGTTGCAATAGCTCCATTTAGTTCTTCCTGGGTCTGCAGGAACAATACGTTTGGTATAGTCTTACTGGGAAGTTTTTTGTTAATATCACACAAATGAAAATGTTTTGTCTCACTTTTCATTATTCTCAAGTCTCTCTTAAAAATTTTCAGCCTTCATAATGCAGTTGTCAGGGTCACCACACTGCTCTTTTGGAGTATTTTGAAAATGTCAATATTTTCTAGTATTTGCTGTTGGTGAAAATATGGAAAGTGTAAAAGACTTATAAAAAGATGTAAGCAGTATGTGAGGTTGTTTTCAATCTCACACAATAAGGGCTGTTTTTAAAGAAGGGTCATGTAGAGCTATAATTCATTATATCTGGACATTTCAGCATAGAATCTAATATGTAGCAGCTTCACTATGCCTAATTTTGCAAAGAACACAATAGAGATATTACAGCATATCACCTAGTTTCTAAGTTGCTTCCTAAATTTTTTTCCTAAAGACAGCTTACAGCAAATGTGGTTTTTTTTCAGCTTTTTATTTCTTCAGCCTTGAGCTTAGGTGTGAATAACTCAATTCAAATTGCAGGACAGAATATGCAATAGCATACTGACCACCAGTTTCAAAACAAAGAAAGTATTTTGGTCTTGTGAGTGTCAGGGGCAGTATTTCCACTGATGTCAGTAGGATGAGAACTGAATCACAAACTTCAAGCCAGTGGTGGCATTGCAAAAGAAAAAAACGAGGAATTTGATATTTGTGCTCTACAACTGTAACTTTTTGCTGATAAAACTGTATAAGGTATTTTAAATTTAACCAAATTTGGATTAAATATAATAAAGCTCAGGTCTGCCACAGTTAGGCTGGGTAACTTTATCCTCCAGTAGCCCAGGGCACAGAGGTAGTGCATGCTTTTCCTCCTTCACTATTCTGCCTTATCCTTTCCCTTGCTTTATTAAATGGAACCTTCCTAGCCTTCACAATACGGCTACCAAACTTTTAACCTCTCTCTGGCTATGTGTTCCTACATTTCCTATCCTCTTTCTGCATTTTCACTGGCAAGGTTAGGGTAAGGTATGGCATTTTCTGTTCCCTGTTGTGTTCTGTATTTGCAGCATGCCTTGTATTGTCTTAAGGATATTTCCTTAGGTTGCTTTTTTTCATTGAAAGGTACCAAGGAGAGGAGATTCTCAGTTGTTTCTTCTGTGCCCTTAATGGGGTTTAACTTACCACCCCATTAAACAGTCATTTCTTATGTGCAATTGTGATTGCTGGAATGTAGGTTGCTATTATTAATCATCTTTCCATTCTTGCTGTTACATTAATCATGTGAGGAGACATGGGCGTAAGTTTAGATCCAACAGGATGACAACTTCTTGTTCGTGGTGATCTGAAATTCAACCCGTGAAGCAATGAATGGCTCTTACAAGTCATTTTCATGTTTGCCAATTTTGAAGGCAGCTCTGTGCCATTTTGCAGTACTCCATGCTAACTATGACCCGTGTGGATTTAGGGATTTCATGAATAATACAAGAGAAGCAGGAGCAGTTGGGAAAAAAAAAACCAACCCACCCGGTTTCACACGTTGTTTGTGTCAGGGCTTGGTAATGGATTTACCCTCGAACACAGTCAGCACTAAGAAGACATTCTGGGTTGCAGGGCCTCACACTGTGCATGCAGGAGTCATTTCAGTTTTGCACGCACGGCGCTCTGGCTGCTCTCCCTTTGTTTCCAAATCGCGCGTGCTCTGCCGCATACATGTGCCCTCGCATATTCCTACAGGAAATCTACTTTCACGCCCAGGAGGGAGAAAGTCTAGCACGTTTTCTGCATGTTCCTTCGGGAAGCAGACGAGCAGAGAGGATGGTACAGCTGTAGACATTCTGCACGGAGATAATCAGTGCCCCAGCAGGAGCACCTTCCCCACACAGCTGTACAATTCCCTTTGCTCCCTAGAAGGCACTGCACCCTACGTGCAGTTTCCAAGCTACATTTAACACAATTGCCCATCAGCACTTAGGAAGCAGTTACCACAGAAACCCAGCAGAGACCAATTAGTCACATGATTAAATTAATTAAAATAACCCAGGGTATCTGCCATCTTGCCTCTTTCTGCTATGCATAGCACATGACCCAGGCAGAGATGTAATTGGGTAGCATTATTGTGCCTTTTAATCCTAGAATCATCTTCATACTGTACTGTAGGTGGTCTTTGATTTTTCCTTTTCCACGGGTCTACATAAATCCCTTCCCAGAGATCCGTCTTATTCCCTTGCTGCGGAGACGCTTTATTCGTTTTCTGGAGATCTATGTTATTACACAAAAAAAATTCTCCAGCCCCCTCAATAAGCCAAGTAGTATCGAATTTACAAAACATCAGATTTAACAACAGCAAGATTTGTTATGTTTGGGATAAGAGGATTTGGAAACATTTTCAATTGCACAGCTAAGACTTTTGGAGGTCTTTAATGACAGCTCTAACAATACTTGCCAGGGAGAGCTCTGTAATATGTATTAGCACTTGACCTGTGAATTGTAAAGCACTAAGAAAAGACTGTATGTTGTGTCTTCATTTCACAAGTAATACTGTTACTGCAGTGGGGCGCATTTAAGTGGAACAAGCTGTCTGCCTTGTAATACTGCTTCCTGGGAAAGCAGGCAGTTTGGTTTCCTCCCTTGTTTTTGAAACCTAGAAGTGCACAGTCACATTCTAACTTAGCAAATCAGTTCTTTGTCCTTGGTTGTGTGGCTGCCCTGATAGTGTATCCCCTGAATATCCATGTCAACTAGGGTTTTATTCTATTATGTCAGTGTCATACTTCTGCATGCACACAAATCATCTCTACCTGAAGCGGCATAAAACACAAAACATTGCAATTTCTATCTCGTCAGAGATTTGCTGGTGACTGCTCTGAAGTTACCTTGATCCATAGCAGCAAAAGGAAAGAAAAATTAATGCTATTTCTGGCCCCAGAGTAGAGAGCAGCTTGCCTCTCCAAAGCAGATTCCATACAAACAGACTTGACAAAATAGCATGCATAAATTACACGGCTCTGATGCATTAATTCATGCCTAACAGAGCAAGTGGCAACAACACTACATCTACAATGGGTGGGTATAAGATGGAAGAAATGAAGTCTGTGGGTTAATGTATAAATAATCAACTGTTACGGAATTTGCAAATATTATGGAAGAAAACTAGCAGGTTTTGCGTGTGCTGTATTGCTAAAGTGCCGTGCACAAACATATTTGCCAGGCTTAACTGGCTCTGAGTAGCCTGTCAGGAAGGATGTACACGTTTGGCAGTGTTCAGGCACAGATGCTCCAATATGAGATAGGGCCTGGTTGTGAGGTGAGGTCTCTGTCTACCAGAGTAATGTCAGTGGCAAAAGTGACCCTCCACTAAGTCACAGCATGTTTCCTGAGGTGAAACAAGACAGGTGTAATGTGGGTCTGTGGTTTTATAAACATTATCTCCAACTGGCCATCATCCTCTGCATCCAGGACACATGCATGCCCTCATACAAATTACCAGGCATAAGTGACACCAGTGCTCTGAGTGTTTCCATTGTTCTTGTATTTTACTTGTCATCATTTACTTTACATCACAGGCTGCTGCAGTGTGTACAATATCTCTGGAAAAGTTGACTCTCTTACTGTGTTTGATTTTGCTGTTTTTGAAATAAGTGACAGTAGAAACACTGGGAAAGAAATTCTCCATGGGATCACCCTGTTTTACACACTAGTAGTCCCATAGAAATTGGTTTAATTATGTTTCCATAAAACTGAGGTTAACTAGGGGCAAATCTGGTTGAAAGATTGTAGGTGCAGCAGCCATGTGCTCTTGTTTCCAGAATTTAAAAAGTCCCATAAATAAACTCATGAAAAGAATCATGATAAGAAAGCTTTCTGCTCTGTATTTGAAGTACTGTTTCAGCAAACCTGCCTGCAAAGCCTTCTCAAAGCTTTTCTTCTTATATAATACAGAAGAAAAGTGTTTTTTTCAGACTAGAGCGAGGAAAAGTTTTGACTGTGTTTTCTTGTCATGCTACATAAAATACATGTGTCTGAAAGCAGAGAACAGGCTCTTCTGTAACAGCTAAAGTGATAGCAAAGGTTGAGGTGACTGTTTTGAAATATGAAGGGAAGGGGTTTTCTTTGATGTGCAGGAGCTCTATGTTCTTAATACAATTTTCTAGGTATGGTTTCTGGCTTTTCTCAGGGAACAGATAGGCTTCCTTATCTGAGTATTACGGAGGAGTGGGTAGTGATAGAAATATGGGTCCCTCTCCCAGTTGTCCTAGGAGTGGGGCTCATAGGTAGGAGAGCAGGGGCTGAAGTGGGTCAGTCTGTATCTCTGTGCCATAGCTGTGTTTGGGAAGGATGTACTGACCTCTTCCCAAACCAGGAGATGGAGCAGCTCATAGGGACTATTCTGAGGCAGTCACTGCTGCTGGAATGGTCACTCCACGAGCAGTCAAATTAGATGTAGGGATTGCAGAAAAATAGAAGCACTGGAGACTAAAGGACATAATGTTTTGGTCGTGGAGGTATTGGGCAGGATCAGCACGATTACAGGCTTCCTTCGTAAAAAGGTGAAAAATTTATATTTGGCCTCCTTGAAATTAGAAAAAGGGAGGACGTAAAAGGAAACTTGGTAAAGTGCAAGCAATTTTGAAATAACTCTTGTGAATGAATGATCCAAACACACAGTGAATTGCACGTGAAAATAAATGAGAGCAAATCAAGATAGCAAAAGAATTTTGGTGGAATATTTTCTGCTTACCCCAATAAGCAGTACAAAGAATAAAGAGCTGTATCATAACAATTTGATTTTCCTAGATGTTGTAAACACTTCATCTTCCTGGAAGTGTGATGGAGCTTCCAGCTAGACATCCATGTCTGGAAAAGTCAGGTCATCTTTAGCCTTTAGTTTGAAGGCAGACTGAAGCCAGTAGGAAGCTTGAGCTGAGTGGCAGTAAGTGATACGCATTTGGGTTACATGTTTTTAAACAGGAGGAATGGATAAAGCATGTACTCCTGAATAATTTATGTATGAATTTTTTTTGTGTGGTAGAGGACACGTAAGGTAAGTCTTCAGAGCCTAAGTAAATACTCTAATGCATTGCATGAGGACGAGTGCCAGTGAAAGAGAAATTCAGTGCTCTCTCAGTCAGGAAGAAGGTAATCTAGGTGATAGGAGGTTAATTTTGGGGGAATCCTTTTTGAAAGAAATCACTGCTGCTAGTTCAGAAAGGGCTGGTGAACCCACAGCAGTCTGATATACAGGATTCATCTATTCCTAATCTCTCCACACATTTGTATTCCTAAAATGGCTCTGACATAGAACTATTTAGGGCAGAAATAACCTCCTGGAGGTCATCCAGGCATTTCCCTACAATGCAAGAGGGTTTGTTTAATTTAATCTCTATCATCAAAGTCTATCATCATAGTGTTACTAGATAAAAGCATATAAAAAAAGAGTCTGAGGGACCGTAAGGAGATACTTTCTCTTTTGATATATTTCAATAGCTTTCCTCAACTCCTTGAAATTCAGAAAGTTTAAAAGAGTAAGTAAAAGTTCCCAAACCTTCTCAAATTGTGTATAGAATTGTGGGGTTGAATTCTGGTCATCCTAATCAGTTTGTCTCGAGTGATTTCAATAGAGTAAGTTTGGGGGGTTTTTTTGGAGCAGCTGTATTCACAAGTGGACCATTGCTTTAAGCGTGTTAGTATGAGGGACATTCTTGATTAGAAACAGCACACAATTTTGGATAAATGTCAGGTGAGAACTATCTAACTAAAAGCTGGGAACAGATTCCTAGTCAGCTGGGATAAAGGAAGGTCCAGGTGATTCCAGTTTAGTCATATTCAGCTTGTTCTGAGGCCATTTGGATGGGATCCAATTTTCATATCCTCTATGGCTTGTATTATCATTCAGGATTTATGTGAACTGGAGGAGGAGTCATTCTGCTGTTGTCTGTTTCTCAAGAATTGCTTTCTGAAGGCCCAACTCTTTTTAATTCTCTTGGAAGCACTTCCATTAGTCTTGATTTCCTGCATCCATCCTGGTCTCCCTCTTGCCAACAGCTTCTGATTACTCCCTTGACTTTCCCTGTCTGTCATACCTGCTCTCTGTATTTGCCCTCACGGACCCCAGCACTTTCTACATGCCACTAACACCCACTGCAAATTCCACAGGAAATCACAGGAAAACTGTTTCTAAATTCCATATAGCAAAGGCTTCCCCTGCCCCACCCCCCGCCCTGGAAGCACTATTTTGTCTTTTAACCTATTTTTATACAAATTCCCAGGAAGTTATAGTAACTGTGTACCCATTATTATCCTGGTATTGCCAGTAGATTCATAATACGATGGCAGCACAACATGGCTCTGTCTCAGGAGCTGACTGCCACTGCAGGTGGCAAGGGGCAAGTGCCAAGTAGGTAATGCTTTTGTATATGTGCTTTCAACAGATTCTTAGTGGTGTTATTGTTTTCTGCAGGAAAATTCTATTTTATGAATGTGGACTCTAAATTGTTATGCCCCTTTTGCTCTCAGCTGTCCCTTTTGCTTCCCTCTGGTCCCAAGCACCATGGCAGTCCTTTTCACAACTTCTCCAGTCTGAATCCTGGCCCCTTTGAAAGGCAAAGGTAAACTCAGTTGCAGAAGAGCAAGATGTTAGCCCAGCCACTGAGCAGATGCCAGTCCCACGTTGTGGATGGGTGTGTGTGGCTCTCTCCTGGGAAGAGGCAGCAGCGTAGCAGGCTGAGTTAAGGGAGAGCGTGCCAGTGAGAGCCAGAGGAGAGGCTGAGGACACTAAACCGAGACGTGTCAATGTTGTTATTGCTGCCTTTCTGAGCTGCTTACAGCACCGCATGCTCCTCTGTCAATTCCACTCAAATTAAAAGCCATGATGGAATGTTCCTTTTCGTGCTTCTGAATGGGAAATCAGAGATTACTTAGATACCTAATATGTATCTGAAAAGATAAGTGGGGTTTTTTCCCCCCCTCCTTTGAAGAGTATTGCAAAAAGAAACACTTGTCATAAACTATATATAAAATTGTTTCCTTCTCACGAGAATTTATTACCCTTAATCTTTCATTATCGTAAGATATTTACAGGTAGCATCTTCATTGCCTTGAACATTCCTGCATGCTTGTACGGGCACACAGTGCACAGATGCTTAGGAAACAGGCTCCTTAGTGCCCAAAGACAGGGTATTCTCATTTACTGTTTTCATTTCACTGCACCAAGCTGTGGAGCTGCAGCATAAGCAGCTTCGGACTTACTCAGTCTGTGAGACTCAGCGACACAGAGAGTTTTGACTGGTCACATTACGTGTCATGTTAAAGAGCCTTTTGTCTCCATTCAAGCTTTCTGAAACAAGACAAATTATGATATTTTCCTGTTAATTTCTGTTAATTTCTTTCCTTAATGAGTTTCATTAAAATCAAAGCTTCCGGAAGACTGAGCCATGACAGCTGTCTAAAGACTGTTTCACTTGCTATGGGCTGTTTGGGCTGAATAATTATTTCAGCTTTGTGAGGATTATTTCTTTAAATAAGAACAATGATGCTCTGTTTGGGAAGAGGAACAAATGCTTGGAGTGGTGCAGTATAATTTCATAGCTCTGACTTGTAGTACTCAATGGCTTTAGGAATACCTGGGAAAAACACATCTCTCTCTGTCTGACATATTTCTTAATGACTTCACTTAAGGATAAAAAGACAGCTATTTCAGCTGGCAAGAGAAAGAGGGTTTTGGCTTTTAATGAAACAAATCAATTCTGCAGAAGAGAGAAGGGCTTATTCTCTGCTCTTGCATTGCTGTGAATGTGACCCAAGAAAGAAAGAAAAAGTAAGTCTTTTCGGCTTACCATTCATAAAATATTCCTATAAGTTGCAGGCCTGATATTTTGATAAGACAGTGGCAAATATTTCAGTTCTTTTATATTACCAGCACTGTAAAATCTTAAAGATGCATTGTGTGTTTCACAGCTATTGCAATTAAAAAGACAAGGCTTTCACAAGATAATTCAGTCTCTTTGCTGAGCTGACCAATTTTTTTTGACATGGAAATTCTTAAATCAAGGGGTGGGAAGATGGGAATTTTACAGTAGTACACTACTTCCCAGTCTGAACTGGACACTCACCACCTGTTTTCATGAGCTGTTGCACCAAATTCCTTGTCAGAGTTGCAGAAACCCCGGCTGGTTTGACGGAGCTCGTGTTCCTGTTGTGAGTCTCAGATTTCAAGAACCAAATAGTAGATTTTTGTTTGGGGAAAGTGAACATATTCTGAGATTTAGGGACACCTTCTCAACTTCCTAAATCCTTGTTCCCTGACCCCAGTTTCTAATCCTCTGTCCTTCCTGGTACTGATTTTATCACACGACTCTTATTCCTTGAAGAATAGAGGCAAGTGACCTCTGCTTAAAATGAGATTGTAGTTAAGAAAATGGTTATTTAGAAAAACAGCACCTTCTTGTTTAACAATGAAATTCTGCGTGCTCTATGTGCTTCCTGTGTTGACCCAGATGGATCTTGTCGCTGTCAGAGTGCCTGGAGAATGACCAGATGCCTTCCCACCTCAGTAAGAATCATCAGGGTACACACAGATTTTTTATCACCAGGAGTGAAAATCTTTGAAAGAACACAGCTTAATTTTTGAGTTACAGGTTGATTTTATAAGACAGACAGCAAAACACAACCCTGTCTGGCCTCAGAAAGCCACTGCTGTAATGGAAAACAAAGCCGAGCATATCTGATGTAGTAACCGTCACAGGGGGAGTCTTTTGGAGCTGGTCTGAGACAGCAGTCGCTGCCTGATGGATACTCAGTAGGGGTCAAAGTGTTTAAGGTAATTGTGGACTGGCCAGCTGACAGCTGAAGATCTGCAGTGAATTTGCAGCTTGGACAGTTTCACAGGGAGGAGCCTCTCCCACCAACAAAAGGCTTCATATGGAGCAAAGGTGGGCTTCTGCCACTTTGTTTTCCTTTCCCATCAACAGCTGTAGCAGTCAGAGAGGTGCATGCTCTCATCAGGAGAGGAAAGACACCCACAAAGGCACGTGAAAGCCAGGTGGGTGGTCCTGTGCCATGTGAGCCCCTTCCTCCACAGAGCGCCCACGAAGGGAGCCACCCCACAGGAACATCACATCTGGGCAGCCCTGATGCAGCTGGGCATTTGTCACCTGTCATCCTCACAGCTCTGGAATGAGGGAAAGTGTTTCCTTTGTTCCTTTTGCCAAGCCTGAAATTTCTGAAAGCACTGGACAAGATTAAGCAACTGATTTCCCTGAAAAAACCCTAAAATGGACCTTGTTTGCTTAACTTATACCAGATCTTCTGAAAATCCAAACCCAAGTGACTTTGTTAGAGTGAATTGCATGGGGTCTTGACTCCAACACTGTTGTATAAATCCAGAACCACAGCATAATCTCCTTCTGTCATGTCTTAATTACTGTTGTGACAAACAATATGGGAAATTTCAGCAAGAAATCAGTTCCTCTTAAAACTTTCCTCTAATAGAAAAATGAGAAATAAATGAAAGGAATGAATGAAAAATATTAGCATCATAAAATCAGTCACAATTAAACATTTTCCCCAGGAGACATGCTGTCTTTCTAGTCAGTTGCTGGTTTGTTTTGCTTCAGTTCAGTTCTTTGCCTCTCTGCCTTCACTGTTTCATGACGTTTTACTGCCGAGACTTGATCTCCAACCATGAAAGCTATTTCAGATTTGCTAAGAACCCCACAGCTTCTGTGCCCTGGGAGCCTGTGGAATGAAAGCCTTTGAGTGCATGATGGGCTTGGCTCTGCCACTTTCTGCTCCGTGGCTAAAAGTAGCTGGCATAAAAATTTACTGCCTTTCTTATTGAGTGGCAGCTTTTAGAAATCAGCCCATCTCCTGCATGTTACATGCAACAAACGTAAAAGGAACTGGGTACTTTGTCATCAGAGAATTGTTTGTTTTGGAAAGAAATCTCAAGAACATTCAGTTCCAACTCTCCTGCCATAGGCAGGGACACTTCCCATTAAACCAGGTCGCTCAGGGTACAACTCCAACCTGGCCTTGAACACTTACAGGAATGGGGCATCTGTAGCTTCTCTGGGAAACCTGTGCCAGTATCTCATCACTCTCATAGTGAAGAATTTCTTCCTAATATCCAATATAAACCTACCCTCTTTCAGTTTAAAGACAATCCCTTTTTGGGTGTGGTGAGGGGATACCCTTGGAGGGATGTTTAGAGTTTACAAAAGTGTTGGGCACTTTTTCACGTTAATGGCACTGTCCAATATCCAGCCTGGCAGACAAACTCCAGATTTCTGTGCTTTCAGCCCCAGTGGGTGAACCTGGAACCCAGTTAGTTTAAGCATATATTGGGCAAGGATGTCTAGCTGCCTCTCAATGATGTGAGAGCACTTAATTGAATGTAATCCATGAAAGATTTATTCTCCTCATCAGCTTACTTGTGATTTCAGACTCATCAGATTCCAGCTGTTGCTTAAATCCATTCAGCCATCAAGCCTGTAAATTTTATTGTGAATATTCCAGGTTGCTCCTTACCACGGCCTAGGTATGGGTCTCCTCTTAGTCTGTTTTGCATTTAAGTCAATCTAGAATAACACAGGTTTTCTTGGTTATAGGTGTGGAGATGAGCAAGGATGTGGGAAAAAAAAAAAGCAAGTTTGTCTGATCTAGTTGATCCAACAAGGGTAGTTTTGAAACTCCTTTTCTGTAGAACTTCTGCTTCCTGCAGTGATCTGTCTACTGCAACAAGCACCTGGTGATCAAGAGGGATGAAAAGTGGTAGAAAAAGTAAATAAAACCCACATGGGCTTCTGTGAGCTCTTACACCATTTGACCACCTATGTGTTGCAGCTCCACCTTTTTGTGAAGCAACTGTTGAAACTGCTTTACAACAGTTGTAGTTTTAGGATGTTCAGGATGTTAACTTTAAAGTTTCTCATTACTTCCTGTGAGTGATGGAACTAAACCTAGGGATTTATGTTCATAAATGCATTTGTGCACACGTGAGACCGTTGCATCTTTTCCTCAGAACCAGCTGAAAAGAAATGGCATCTCTTGGCACAGCCAAGGGTTTTTCTTCTTTTCCAGTATTACGTTCTACTTTCCATGTCCCAGAACTACATAAATGTTGCCACATTCCACCTGTTACCAAGCAAATGACTGACAGTAGCAAGAGACTGTAGATTTTTAATAGAAACTGATAGAGCTATTGAAGGAAATTTTGAAAGTCCTTTGGAACTAGAAAAACTGTAGTATTAGAGTTTATAAAAAATGTGTCCAATGCTTTATTTTTTTATCCCATTTTTAGTGAAGCCTGTGTTAAAGGTCCTGCCGAGGATCTAGACAAATTAATTTCCTAGTACTGCCCTTTCCCTTCCTGTTCATATGTTTTAGGGAAAGTGCCTGAGTAGTTGGTAATATTCTAGCAAGCACTCATTACGGAAGTGGTGTTTTCTAGGATGCTCATTTGCAATTGTCTGAGTTCCTCTGAGCAGCACTGCATTCTTTAGATTGAGAGAGAAATATTTAAACCCCTGCTGAAAGCCATCACAAGAGTGATGACATTTCTGGTTGCTTTGTGTATCTCTAAGAGTGCAATCTAAGTTGATTTCCTGGATGACCACGTAACTGAACTCAGAAATGCAGCTAAAACTGAAGAAAACTAGGAGTGAGAATGAAATTTATTTCTGTGGTAGTCATTATATGTGCATGTTTTCCTGTGGATATTTATGTGTTTCAAATCTAGTTGTCTCTTTTTGGCTCAAGTCAGGATACTCAAAGTTGTTGAATTTCAAGAGTGCTGAACTTTCTCACAACAGGAGTAGATTCCTAGAATTTTTTTCATGGTATGAACAGACAGCTGGAAGGCCAGAAAAGCTGTGACCTCCTTGCTTTCAAAAGCCCTTCAATGACAAACCTTTCCTAGAGCATGTGTGAGAAGAAAAGCTAGTCTGTGTCCACTATCATCAGGAGATACACACCTGTGTTTTACCTTTCCACCTCTCAGCCAAAGTGTATGTAGCTATGTTTGCTGTAAAAGTTAAATTCAGCTCCCATCTCTGAAGTCTCTTACCAGTCTCAGAAACAATTTAATTATGCTTTTCTGGAGGCAGAAATTGTAGCCCCAACTCATTTCCATGGGTTACTTTCAATGTTTGAAAATGGATCCAGAGTTCCCATTTCCAAAATCAGTTGCTAGAGTTTGACAGAGGCCTGAGTGTCTGAAAACTCCAGCTGAGGTCACCCTGCATGCCAGACTCATGGCTCCTTGCATCGAGGCCGTGTCTGCCGGTTCCTTGGAACTACTCTCATGTGGGAAGTGCTTGTGCTTTTGTTGTTAATAGCTGATGAATGTGTCCTTCCAAAAGGCATAACACTTCTCCAGGAATAGTGTGTGGTTTTGACCTGCACACCACCCAGCCTGGTGACTTGCTCTGCAAAGACTAATTTAATGGTTTTTTTCCACGTTTATTGATCCTCTAGCTTTTTACAATATGAGAGACAGTGCATAGTTAATGGATGGGTACTAGCTACTTTTGTTTGGATAACAAAAATATGGGAGGGAGGTTTTTGTTATCATAAGAATATAGCATACTACTATATATATAGCATACTACTATACTATGTAGACTACTATCACATCCATTGTCTCTCTCTTTTATACAAAATTTTAAAATTATTTAAAGTGGATAAGTCCTTATTATTGCATATCTTATGTAAGAGCTGTTCCAAAACTCTGATTGCCTTTCACTGATACTATGTCCTCTAGTGCAGACCATGGCCAGGTTTTAAGGAGCAGTCTGCCATGTATTTAAAATAACTTTTGAAAAAGAAAGTTTACCCAGTGTAGAGATGCAATTAAAGTCAATTGTTGAAAATGAACTAACATCAGCAGCAATTAGAGCTTGAGGCAAAAAGTTGTTATTTTCCCTTCCCTTACTTCTCTTTTATTTTCATGTATTTGGTGGAAGTGACAGAATGTCTAACTGGGCCTTAAATTGCTCTTTCTTGTCTGTCTTTCCCCCAAATGTGACAGTCCTGTCCCCCTTGCCCTTTGCCATGGAGTAGCCAGGGTGTCACCCCCAGGGCTAGGGAAGAAGGCAATGGACCCAGTGCGATGTAAAAACCTTGCAGCTGTGCTCCCATGAGACAAGGCAGACAGGCTGAACCTGGCTGGGGTTGTATTTCATCCCCTGCAGGGCCAGTGCCCGGCTGCAGGACTTCTGCAATGACATTTGGGCAGCTGAGTTTGAAGGTGTCGTGACTGTGCTAGAGGAAGTCTCCTCACAGCTGAGGGACATGGCAGCAGCTAGATGAAAGCTTCCTTGGGGGATGATTTTCTCCCTCAGCTCCTGTTGACAGGAGGGTTTAGCTCCCCTTTTCCCTTGGAATCAGGTGGGGTCCTGCCTGAGGAGAATAAGTTTCTGTGAGGAGCAGAAAAGTGTGTGACTCCCATGGGAGTGCCTGTGGAATGCCAGTGTGCTGCCCCACCATAAGGTGCTCTCCACAACCTGTGTCTGACAAGGAAGCTGCTGGAGCCAGAGGCCCACCTTGAGAGTCTATGTCACCTCAGGCAGTGGAGAGGCTGGACAGGAGGGATTCTTTTTCTCTAGCGAGGGAGCATCACTGGGAAGCGACACAGGTCAGCCCTGAGAAGTCCAGCACCAAGCTGCTTAAGGAATTCATTCCTATGGGATCAGGAAACAAGGGTGATGTCTCCAGTCATGGCTTTCTTATCAGAGCAGTTCTTCTGTGTCCTAAAAATGCCATCTCACCTGCATTCTCCTTCTCTGTTTTGCTTTCTCACCACACTTCCTCTGCCTACACAGACATGCACATATGGAGTCCATCAGTAGGTAGGGAAGGAGATGTACTATGATCTCACCTAACTCAGCACTTCACATAGATTTTTGTAAAAAAATTCAGGAACCATAGACACACAGGCCAAACTCACTTATCAAACCTTTTACACATCAATTCCTACTGCCCTCAGGGCAGGTGAGTACCTCTGGAAGGACTGGTAGCCAATTGCTCCTCAATGTAGCTTACTCTCCTCAAGAGAGTGACACTGGTTGCTGCTGGAGACAAGCCTGAGCTAAGGTACCTTACATTTGACCCAGAGTGGCCATTCTCTCTCAGATTTAGATAGAGAGTCCCTGATTCAAGGTTGTGGTGACAAAAAGCCTAGCAGACATCTGCTTCAACCAGCACCTGAGTTTCCTACCATGTGTTTCCACTATCTTCAGCCCAGTTTGCAGGGGGAGTAGGGAATGCAGGACTGATCCCAGCTTGAAGGCTGCTGTGCTGGGTGAGGAAGAGAGGCACAATTGCTTTTTGGCTCCTGCCCACCCCCTCCTTGAATCCCATCATAGCACAGGCTGCCTGCAAGCACAGTGGGGCACCAGGGGGATGATTTCCTGTTTGCTTCAGTCATGAGCTGGAAGCTGTGCACTGGGA
Organism: Catharus ustulatus; assembly: GCF_009819885.2. Lineage (NCBI taxonomy): Eukaryota > Metazoa > Chordata > Aves > Passeriformes > Turdidae > Catharus > Catharus ustulatus. The sequence continues at coordinate 72,816,002 of NC_046223.1, read as the reverse complement.
TTGGGAATCACTGTCCTAGAACAAACCAGCGATGCTATTTGTGACCCATGGCAGTGAAAGTCCAAAACAAGAAGTTAGGGCTGACACTCCCTCTCTAACTTGAGCCATTGTGCTTTTCATCACGATGCCAGGAGTTGTCAGCTGTAACTCTGTCTTTTTTTGGCTTGTGTCACAACCTAATAAGTTATAGGCCAGCTTCTCCTGTCGATGTTTTTGCTGCACAGAAGGCTTCACATTTTGTAAGCTTTTACAGCACAGCTGTGCTCAGAGATAAAACAGAATGTGTATACAGTACAGTATGCATTCAACTGATGCACTAGATTCTTCCCGCCATATGTATGGAGTGGTGTGCATTTCACTCCGATACCTCACTGCCAAAACTGCCAGAAGCAAATAAACAAATGGCGGAAGAGAGACACCATATGAGGCAGTGCCAGGCACATGACCTAGACTTCCAGAAAGAGACCCAGGCTGCTTTTAAAGGATTAGAGTGCACCAGTGTTTTTAAGCCTCACCTCCCGCCGTGTGGAATGTTCTGCCAGTGGATACTGTGAAGTGTGCCGGTTGTTAAAGAGCACTCCTGGATTTCCCCTCCCTGCTAAGCAGCTGATGTTGCAGCTTCTTGTGCTCAATACTCATTCCACCTTCCTTTGATGCCAGCGATTCCCCACCAAGTTTCTAAACTGAGACAGGGAAACAATGGAGATGTGTGAAACACTCTAATTCTGGAAGGAATGCTACTCTAAGAAGACAGAACACATGTAATTAGGATAATGAGATTAACAATATTCGTAACAATTCAATGATTAATATATAAACAATGGAAGGGAGACTAATGGTTGTTCCAGCTTGTTCCCCACAAAAAAAGTCACTAAGTTGCATTTCACAGCATCGATGGTGAAGATGCCTGTAATAAACTGACATGAACATTAATTACATAGTTAGATGTAAGTAATTTAAATTATAATTTTGTTCCTTGAACTCACACTCTGAATATAAAAAGACAATTCCTTGGCTTCTTTTTTCTCTGACCAGGCTGTTGCTAATGAAAAAGTGATGGCTACCACCACAGTCCTCCTCCTGCCAGTAGTACTGGGAAACACAGACGGATTTTCCTGTCTACTGGCCTCAATCTTATGTTAGGCTGAACATCTGTCACTACCCCAGTGGTTATCTTGCTAGCTCTGGCCTTTGCCTAAGCTTAATTTCACTCATGGTTGTGCGAGGGGCACGTAGGTGCTTTCTTCACTTTAGAGTATCTGTAGGCACAGAGGGAAAAGTGCACTAAGAACAACAGAGGTCGAGACCATTCCTGTGCTTTACAAAGCCAATGCAAAGTGGTCTGGATGCAGGCAAGAGAGCTGGGCCTTGGATTTTGATGGCATAAATTAAGGAATAGAAAATTATGTGAAATTTTTCAGATCGCAATATTTAGTAGAGTAAGAGTGTGCTTAAAGTGTTTATTTAGAGCTGGTTTGTACTTCTGTGTAGTGGTAATAATTAGAGCACCAGTTTCCTTCAAGCCTTGCTATCTCCTACTGCAATATACACTGTGACCAAGACAGAGGCTCTACATCTCAGTCAAACAATGGGGAACTTGTAGAGCTGTGCATAGCGGATGATAGACCAAAGGACACATTGCTGCAGGTTTCTCCAAACTCTTCTTACACAGGAACATCCTTTCAACTGAGCCCTAAACTAAGATAGATAAGTCCCTGTGCTGGAGACAGAAGAGGCAAGCATGCAGTTTACATCCTGGGAGTGGAGAAACATCAGGAGTACTTTTCTCTTCGAATATTGCAAAGCCTACCAGGCTGCTTAAAGTCCAGCCCTTGAATGGAGGACCCAGGGGCACTCACGGTGTGGGGGTGTGATTTTGGGGCTCCCAGCTCTTCAGCTGTGGTACCAGTTTTGCAGAAGAGTGTCCTATCTGCATCTTTTTTCTTCCCTGTTGAAGCAGTACCTCCATTTTTGAGGAAGATGAGACAGACCTGTGGCAGCAGACCTATTGCATAGGACAACAGCTGGATTTCAGCAGGCCCAGCAACACAATGGGTGACACGTTTGAGGTGATGCTGAGCAGTCCACAGAATAGTGAGGAAACATTAAAGGAGGTCAGGGCTGAAAGCAAGGTTATTGGCTAAGTATTTGCAATATATATTTGAAAACAGGAGCTATCTAAGGGACAAACACATAAGAGCCTGGAATAAACACATGGAAGTTTTGAAAAGCTGACAGTGCGACCATGAAATGGTAGGGGTGGCATGTAAATACTTGTACATATGCCTGACGAGACATCAGTGCTAACTGGGAGTTTTCAGAGTCTGGTGAAGCCCTAAGGGATGCTTTTCAAGACAGGAGCTGAGAGCGAGAAGTTGAAGAGAGAATCACAGAATCATTAAGGTTGAAAAAGACCCTTAATGTCACCAAGTCCAACTGTCAAAATTGATCATGTCCAACCATCAGAATCAGGATTACAGGATTACATGGCAAAACATGCAGACTTTTGCTGTATGGTAAGGGGCAAGGTGAGTCAGGGGCAGGCCCATATGAGTGAATGCAGAAGACAGAAAAATGTGTTTCTTTCTGTTCCTTTTTCAAGTGCAAGCATCCCCATTTTTAAAGTCTATCTTTAAGAGTTAAAGTAGTATAATTTTGGGGTTTTTTCCGTAATAAAAATGCACAGAATTGAAAAAAAAAAAAGGTGTATTCTGGTAAAAGTTGGGGCCTGAAGTAAACACTTAGAAGTGGATTACTTTAGATTCAGAAACCTGGCCAAAGATCTACTTGCAACTGCTCCCTGTGGAAGTTGATAGTGAAGGGAGCTGGGAGGAGGGAGGTGTTTTCCAATACATTTAATCTTATTGTGACAGAAAGGAGAACTCGGAATTGGACTTCTCAAATCCCAAGGCAAGTTTGGAACATAAATTGTAGTCAGTTGCCTCCCATTGCCTGAAAAGATCTGTGTGCTCTGAGCTTTCTTATGAGTTTGAACAGATAGTTCCCTGGTTTTAGACATGATATATGTTATTGGAATCCCTCCAAATGACAGAGGGTTGAAGTGGGCAGTAGAGAACACAGGCATGCCACTGTGATTTAGGAATAACTTTCTACCAGTGTTGGGAGCAAGCTCAGAGGTGTTTGAATTAGGTCCCATTTGTCAGTGAGGGCGTGGCATCCCACATGGTCATTACTTCTTCTTGTTTAAAATAGAGTGGGAATCCTGAAAAAGGAGAGGTATCTCATTTGGACCTCATTATATCAGCCTAGTACTCTGTGAAATGTCTTTGAAAGTAAAACTTTGAATAAAAGCCTCAAAAAAAAGTGGCAGGAGTTGAGGAAGAAGTACTGTACCTGGTGTTAGACCCAAAGGCAGTGGTGATATTGTGACCTCAGTCCCTGACCTCTACCTGGGCTGCTGGGAATTAAAATGAATGGTCTCCACCACCAGGCAGGTTTTGCTTTTTTCCTGCTTGTATGTGCCACTATCCCACCTTTTATTGCAGTCATTCATCATTGGCAGAAAGACTGGGAGATGATATTAAGGCTGTAGAATATGTCATTTGTACCAAACCTTCCCCTCATTTCTTTTCACCCGCTGCTTGCCTGTTCTCCTGCCTACATTCCATTCCTGTTGGGTTTTGCCCCCCTCTCCAGACCAGTCATCCCTTGGCCCAGCTCATAAATGATTGCTTTAATAATATTACAGCCCCTCCATTTTCATGTGTGAATGACTGAAGTGACATGTGGCTTGTAACCAGACCAGGAGGAGATTTCTATTTTCAACCTTTAAAAGGCCACAGAAAATACAGAGAATAGGATCCTGCCTGTCTTGCAGTGGCCCCAGACAAGCATTTATGGCTGTGCAGTAGCTTGCAGACACAGCCCATTTGAGGGAAAGCTTTACCAGTCAGACCTGGCCATTGTTTTTCCTTCTCTGCATTTACTCAAAGCTCAGAACCATTTATATACCACGAAGATGGGAATTGAAGAAAAAGAGTACATGTAGAATTTACCAGCTGTTTAACTCTTATTGTTACCTTCTGTATCGATCAAATCTGTTGCCTCTTAATTGGATATTGACTGTTGTGAGGCAAATAAGGCAAGCTGTCAGAGGGGGGAGGGATGGGGCACGAGGTTTATCTTAATGGTATGTTGATCATGACTAGTCTATAAAAGCCAGTGGGAGAGGAGTTCATTAAACCAGCCTGCAATTGCTTTAAAGAAATATGCTCTGAGTCAAGATGATAAATCATATATGTGACACTGCAATCAGAGAAAATCCGCATTGTTGCTCTGGTATTTACAATGCAAAAGCTTGAAATACACAAATGCATTGAAACAAATTCACTAGGGACAGCTCTCTGTTTGGTCTGTGAGCCTTAGGTAGCCCTTACTAACATCTGATTGTTTTTTTTTCCCCTAGTGTTTGTTTTGGGGTTTTTTCTTTGTTTGTTTTTTTCTTCCTTGATGTTGTGTTTTGTCTCCCTGCTTCTCTGGCAGGTTCATTGGAAATGTGTGCTTGCCTTGTCCCCAAATCTGTCACCTGCGCAGGAGAACCCTTGTAAAAATGGCAGCAGTGACAAGGAATACTTGAGCTACCTGACAGTGAAACACACAGAATACTTTGGAAATCGATTTAATCTCAAAAATGATAATAATCAGGGAATGTGAAGAGAGAGGGAAAGCTTACTGACTATGCTGATGTGAGCTACCCATTACAAAAATGGAAGCTACCGGCAGGTCTGTAGTATATTTTCATTTCTTTCCTGGCCATATTTTAGGCTGGGTATTGAATAAGTTGCAATAACTGTCAGACAAGGTCCATTAGTGTCTCTGGATCAGGCCTGTCGTGAATCAGGAGGGAGATTAGCAGGATAGGCTCACGTTTAGGAAGATCCCACACAGCAGTGACTTGTTGAAAAAATGTTCAAAGGGGCAATAAACAAAGTTTATATCAAATTGTTTCAACGCTATGCGTTTCTTATTATATTTATTCTTTCACAATTTGGAAGTGGTTAGAAAAAATTTATGATATGGTTTGTGCAGTTTGAAAAATTGGCTTTTGAGGCAGCCACCTGAACACTTCTCACACATCACCATGCCATGAACTGTCAGGGAGAGGGTAGCGCAGTCCTGTGGAAGGCGGGAATGCTACCTGGGTATTGACTGATAGAGAAAGGAGAAGTCTGTAAGTCTGGAATGCAGTGGGAATATGAGGCTCAATGCAGAGTTTTCACTTGAGAACATTAGGCAGTTCCCTGCTTTAACAACTGGATTGAGGCTGGACCACCTTGGCTTGCTTGTGGTCACTTAACATCTCAAACCTTCTACTCCTCTTCCTATAAAAATTAGAGAAGCAATCCAGGACAGTAGACAAGGCTATTTTTAATTCATTTGCTCTTTCTGGATGTACTGGGAGACTGAAAGTGATCACCAGTTTTTTCTAGGTATTTTATGACCCTGGTAGGAAGGGCCATAAATGTACAGCATTGCAAACTATATAAAGAAATATATAGTATAAAAAGAAAATCCTGATTTTGCCTGGAATGATGAGAAGTCCAGCAGGAAATCAGGGTTCTTCTATATGTACGAAACAAAACTGAGGGAAGGGGAGGAAAAGTTTTATAGAATCCAGAAAGCTGAACCAATTTTTTGGTGTAAGTTTTAAGTGCAGTAGGATGGAAGTTATTACTTTAGCAGGCACTAGAGTAGTACTGTTATTCGTATTTCCTTTTGATTCACTTATAATGTTCCTTACATTATAATACAGTTTGCAGCTTGCATTTTAAACATAAACTGTGGAGAATTTTATACCATGAAATCCTGAGTGAAAAATTTAATACATAAAGCTGGACCATTCAGAGCCATAGCCATAGCCTGTGGAAGACAAGCATTAAAAAAAAATAGAAAAAAAGGAGAAAAGATCCTTAAATAACTGTTTTTCAGATTTGCAGGCACATTTGTTTGGATTTTTTAGTGTGCTTCAGTTATGCAAGAAAATGAATGTGACAGTCCTTAGTTGCTTTGACAAGGATAATTTCAGAAACGCTGCCCTATCATTCCAATTTGGCACCTTCTCCTTCTTTGTTGTAATGCATTTTTTCTGGGTTGGCTTTTCTCAACAAAACTGCCTGTTTGTCAGGAGATTTTACATGTGCTCAGAAAGGGATGATGAGGCGGTGTGGGCTGGGTTTGGTTAGAATAGCAGGTTTGACCTGGTGATTATTTATTTTTGAAGTCAAGGAGTATTTTGTCTGTCAGCACAGTGGAGAAGTTTGCAGGATATTCAGAATTAGATATTTTCTCAGGGGTTAATCACACTGGCCAGATCGCTGGCTCCTGAATTCACTTCCACACCAAACCTTCTCCTAAACATGAGAACTCGAGATGTTTTTCTAATCCAGCCTGCCATTAGTGGCTTTGCATTCAGGTTTTGTATTTGCTTTTGAAATGGCAACTAAAATTTGAACAAAGGTTGGAGTTTGGGTCTAGATTCATCACTGTCTGTGCTGGACATGTTGCAGTAAGGCAAGAGCAGCTGTGAGCAAGAACTGTGACAGCAACAGGAACCTTTGTCTTGCTGAGGATACCTGCAGGAGTTTGAACCTCAGGCTCTGCTTAGGGACTTCACAGGGACATCTTTGCTCCTTCGTGGGGACCATATAACTTCCCTCTGGGAAAGGGACTCCAGAGTTGTGGAGTCTGTATTGTAATGTATAGGAGCCAGGAGCAGCTGAGTGCCAGGGAGAGATTTCAAGCAAGTCTATGGAGAGACCCCAGGCAACAAAATGGCAACAAAATCCGTCTCCTGGCAGTATGCCCTCTTCTCAGGACCTGGGAAGAGCTGCATGTGCAGTCCCAAGGTTTGGTTTGGTGATGTTGTTGTGCTGGTTTCTATCTGCTGGTGTCTTCCTCCAGCATAAACAAGGTCTCAGTCCCTAACTTTAGTAATGGGTGGAGATGTGCACGTGTGAGTTGGTACATGTGTTTGTGTGGCATGTTTGGGGAGAGAAGGGAAGGCAACAAGTCAGCAAAAACCCTTCTGGTTTTCCTTTGCATACTTAATAAAGAAGTTACAAGAGGGCATATTCCCAATTTCTTTTTAACTTTGTAGATCACCTCCAGTAGACAGATTGTCTCTCAGACCACTTCCCCTCCCCTTGGCGATCAAATAACATTCCTGTGGTGACTACAGCAGTTGCTTACATGGAAAAATAACATTAGGAAAGTATTTAATGTATTTTTAGCTGTCTTTAAATGCATTTTAGCAGCTGGAAACAAGGGGACTTAGTAGCACGTGACCTGCAAGTTCTCCATAGACCACCACCAAGTGTGCAGAGAGTCACTGTTGGTAAAAAGACCGCAGGCTGGAAAATGTTGGGTAGGGTGGTCATCTCTAACCTGTACCACTCACCAGAGGTCAGGCTAAAGGGATAACCTCAATTTTTGTGGGATGTAAATGATAACAACTGGATAAACAACCGGCCTTTAGGTCCTTTCTTTTCACTGATCTGAGTCTTGAGAGATTTCATGAAACCTTGTTTGGACATGTTTTCAAAATACCTGGGACTTTTTCAAAAATCTTGAGAAGATTTTAGAGGTTTGGAGTGGTGTACTATTACAACCGTGGAGATTAGTCAATAGAGTGCAGCTGAGAGAGGCAACAAGCAAATAAATACTGCTTATTCCATCACTCTGTGATTCAGGAAAATCTTGAAGTCCTTGTGAAGAGAAAACCTCTCATCAAACATTAGTGGGAGCTTTTCCTGAAGGAAGACTTTCTCTGAGCTGAGGGCTTGCTCATTCCTGTATCTGCACAGTAACTGAACAGCCTCTCTGGACCGTCTTCCCTGGCACTGTTCCATTCCCAGCACAGCACCCCCACCCAGGACCCTGATGTTGGGGTCCCCCACCACCCAGCCCACAGCAAGTGTGCTCCCATTTCTGGGAATAATACACCCAGCAGGTGGAAGTTTAGTACTATTTTTACTATTGCTGGTACAGTGAATGTAGAGAGCATGATAATTGATTATCTGGGACAACAGAAATGCACAGGAACTAGAATTTCAAGGATTAGGGTCTCCCCAAGGACTTCCTTCGAGTTTCAGTGAAAGGAGAGATAACCTTTGTGGTGGAAACGGAAACAGAGCTTTCAGTTCCCATCTGCAGCCAGCCTCTGGAGACAATAGTATTAAGGGTGATGTGAATTTCCTCTGTTCATCGCCACAGGACAGGAGCCTCGATGCAATTATCTGCACTTCTATAGCAACGCTATTCAGCTCCTTGCAGCTTATTCTCTGTCCTACCAGAGACATTCAGCTAATGCCTGCCTGCCTTTAACGTATCTGGGGGTAACATTCCCGTGTTTCATCTGTTTCAATGGACATTTATGGAAATTAGGTGGCAATTTTATCCCGAGTAAGCAGACTAATATTCTGTCACTCTGCCTTACTCAAGTGACTGTTGCTCTTAATGTTAGTTGCTTTTGGTTAAGTGGCATTAGAGTTCTGTGGACTAAGCAGTAGGATTTTTTTGCAAATGCATTGTCCCATTTCCCTGGAAGCTTTGCATTAACAAGTTCCATCTTAATAAATTATTTGGTTCAACCTGCCTTGTGGCTTACACTATCGTAAGATCCTGCCCTTAATATTAAAATGTAAGCACAGATTTCCTCTCCCAAAGCTAAAGCTGCATAAAAAGACTTATACTGAAGCTAAGAAATCCTCTGTCTGGATCAAGATCATTTTTGTCTGAGAATAAGGAGAAGCAAATATCCACACTTTTTGGAGAGGAGGAAATTCTGCTGTTTATTGTTCTTCCTCCGTTGTGTTAAAAAAGGAATCTTGACTGAATATATAGTCTGTTTCCAAACTATTGGCATCTTTCACCAATATAGGCTGGCTGGTTTATGAACAAATAGCACAGTTTCTATTGCCAAAGCTAGTTGTCATCATGCAGTTATTAATGAGTACACATATCTCTGAACATCAAATGCTGTGCTATTTTCAGAGAGATCCTTTCAGATCCTGTTTTCTGGTTTGTTGTTTTTTGTTTTGTTATTTTTTTTTCCTTAGCCTCCTGCCATTTTCTTTCAAAGCTCAGCAGTAGAAAGCAGAGAAAAAAGGGACCTAGGAAAGGAGGTACTCTCATCTGTCCAGCTTCCCCACATCAGGAACTACTCCATGCGTGTCATTCCTGGCAGATGTTTGCCTAATCTGGTCTTAAAAAACTCCAGTGATGGGGCTTTGACAGTCTCCTTAGGCAATCTGCTCCAGTGCTTTGCTGTACCTGTCATTAAGAAGGGCTTCCTGGTATCTAACCTGCAATTAAAGGTCATGATTTCCCACACAGCCCATCATCAGGCTGGCCTTACAGCCAAACCACCTCTACCAAGTCAACTGCAGCTTCCTCACTAGATCATCTTTGCCAACACTGCTCCTTGGGCAGTGTGCTCTGCTCCAGCAGTGTGTGCCACTGGTCTTGTCAAGTGTCCAGCCCGGTGTCCCCAGGGGCTGGCTATGGGCCACCTTCCCTCTCGTATCCCATGCAGCTGACGGGAAGGCAGCTGTCTGCCAGCAGAGGGTATTGAATTAGGAGATTCAGTGAATCCCAGGAGAGGCACTGCCACAGCAAAGTTGCACTGATAAAACTAGAAGTGCTAACCATGGTTCCAGGCCTCAGAACATGAGCTGATGCCTTTTTTGGTCCTGGAACAAAATGTGCTGTGAGAGCAGTTGTCCCATATATTACATGTAACCAATCAATCACATCTAGCAGTTAGTACTTACATTTTTTGATGAGAGCATTCCTATAATGATGTTAGCAGTAGTAAAGCATTTTTATGAAAAATCAGAGCGATCACAGATTTGGCTTGGGTGTTTTTGCAGTTGTTTTCTTTTGAACAATAGCATCCCATGGCAGCCAGGCCTGATGGCAAAGCTGTAGCTGCCAGCTTGCTGTGAGTGAGATGCTGGGGAACCAAGGCAGTCACGAGGTGTGCAGCAGTGATTGAGAGTGGGTCAGTGTAGGCACAGATGCATCACAATATTGTCTCTACAAGATGAATTCTGAGCCACTTTTAAAGTATGCTTAGAACAGTGACAAACGATGTAAGAGTGTTTCCTTCCGCAAATTATTTACAGTTGGAAGATGGTAGTAATGAATTAATGTAAAGATACTGGAGAATTAGTCCTGACTGCTCAGAATAGGTGTTTTTTTACAATGGAACCAGCTAGCTAAATTAGGTGTGTTTCTCCTGCCTGAGCAAATTATGGCAGTATGTAGCTAAACAGGTCTTGAGACTAGGAAATTTTAGTGGCATCCAAAATTAAATAAAACAAGGTTTGGATTGGTAGGAGCAGGAACATATTGCCATCAGCAGGGGTGAATAACCTTGGTGTAACTGGCATAGTTTTGGTAAGCAGGTCAAGGTCAGTGGGGTTTGTGTCTATATTTTGACAGATGCACTCCAAACACCCTGATATCCATTTCATTTTACAAGGTGTGTGCGTGCACCAGGATAATGCTTCAGAGGGTCATTGGCAGGTTGCAATGTGCCGGCCACCACACGCACAATGCATTGCATGGTGCCAAGATAAAATTTCAGGGTTCTGGGGGCACCAACAGCATCCAGAGCTCCACACAACACCTGTGCCCCACCAGTATCTCCCTAGCTGTCCATCACTGAGCATCCTGTTGGCATCTGTTTTCCTGTGCTGAGATCTGTTTCTATTTGTGCAAGGCATTTTTAAAGCATTCATCCCCCAGTTGTCTTCTAGATGACCTGGGAGAGATTCAGTGGGTTGCCCATATTCCTTTAAGGAGGAAAGGAAAGGACAATGCTTGTTTTCAAAATGAGAATTTTGAGGTGTTTTTTTTAGAAAACCCAGTCAGATTTGAACTTTGTATTCCAGGCAGCATGGAGGTAGATTTATTGTGTAAGAGATGTTTCAGTTTCAAACTACTAATTAGAAGAATGCATTTAAACCTTTGTCAATATAAAAGTGAGTTCAGATGCTCAGGAATCCTCTTTCTTGTGGTTTTAAAGCAAAGTTTTAAACATTTTTCACCCCACAGCTATTGAGGGCATTGAGAGAAAATACCTATAAACTGCTAGGAAACATACAGAATTAACTTTTTTCCCAGTTCTTGTACTAATAGTCAATTTTAGGTACTTCCCAAAAGACACCTTTGGGCAGATTTTGCACTGTAAAAAGTGCATTTTCTGTTGGGCAAACTATGTTTACACCCCATGGCTGACAAGCAGAGGCCCGAGACAAATAAGAGGCTTTGAGGTGCAGACCCTGCATGTTTTCCTAAAAATCGATAGTGCTGTTAGCCCACGTCTCCCTTTCCCAGCCCATCTCCTCAGGGAGAGGCAGAAGACTAACAAGCCGTGTTTTACACTGCAAGGTGTAAATATCTTTCATAAATGCCAATGCTGAAGGATTGGGTGCCGGGCGCTGACACGCGAGCAGTGTGCCAGCCCAGCCACGGGCACCAAGGTGTGCCCGGATGGCACCTGGGCATCCCTGAACACCTGCCCCAGGAGCACACAGGGGGCAGCAGGAGGGATGGGCAGCAGGGCTGCCTGCTCCTCACCCTGCAGCCCTCGCCCCCTCTCTGGTCACCCTGCCTCTGCCCTCCTCCTCTCCCCGGCTTCTTTGGGCAGGGGCTGATTTAAATAGGTTGGCAGGGAGCCAGGAGCTCATCATTTTAATGCAGTGTAAAATGGAATGTGCATAATTATATGCAAGCCATATGTGAGGGAGACAGCTCAGCTGTGAATTTTGGGAGGCTGTGAGAGGGAGAGAGTGAACAGTCAGGAATCAGATGAGATGGAGCGGAACGGAGTGCAAGTGTCACTCAAATGAACAGTGTAATGAGCGTATTGCTGACACTCCTCCTTTCACCTGCTTCTCCCTTTTGCTTTAACTCAAAAGCAGAAAACGCTCGAGATGAGAAGGGAAAAATACTATATGCAAGCAGGATTGCTAATGGGCTCTGGTAATGTCTCCATTTAAACTTCAGCTTTCTTGATTAACAATGTAGTTACAAATAACCAGTAACTTTTAATGCATCTTCGTCATTAAATATTTTGACTGCATTTGACTGAAAGATCATTGTTCTCACTAGATGATTGCTCCTTTCAAATCTTCACTTAAACATGGAGGGGGAATCCATTTATTTGTAATAATATTACATGTAAATTATGAGTATGAAAACATTTTTTTTTGGCCTTACTGTTAAACTGAAAATACAAGTACATTATCTAGGGATCGCTGAAGCATGTCAAAAAGTTTAAATGAGTACATATGTAATGTAATCCTGAAAAATGCAATGGAGTAAATTGAAACCCTGAGTTACTCAGTTTCCAGCTCAAATATTTCATTTTGGTTTTGTCTCTTGTTGTTTTAATTATTACTCCACAATGGATTTGCATGTTCAATCTAAGCTATGTAAGAAAACGGCATCCCAAGTTCTCATATCTAAAAGGTGTACTGACTATTTAAAGAAGCTTTTTAATAATGTTGTATTTTGGGATTCCCGTCTGTTTTAATGATCTGAGCTGTTATGCTTTTAGCTATTTTTTCCTTCCATTATTTGTAAGTCCCTAAATAGGCCATTATATTTCCCTTCAGGCTAGAGATGAAGATGGACATGCTGAAAATTTTCCCCAGCAGCACTATGCTAAGGAAACTCCAAGACTTGCCTTCAAGAATAACTGCGAACTACTTGTAAGAATAACATACTTACAACAAGTCTAGATTGTTACTTTAGCACAGTGAAAACCGTTTTTTTTTTAAAGGCTTTTGTTCATTATGACATACATTATGAAATATGATAGGTTTTTTTTTAAAGTGTTTTAGCGTTCTAATGCTAGTTCTGCTATCCGTGAACAGTTTAAGATCTCAGATTGCTTGAAAAATATCATATATTTAATGTCAGCACGTGAATGGCCTTGTCTTACTACCTTGTCTTGCACTGGTAAATCAGGGAGAGCTGTGCAGGGAGTGGCTGGTGATGCACGGAAAGCAACCCCCCTTCCCCCAGAGCACCCCAAACTCACTCTCCCATCCGCCTTTTAGCTCTGCCTTGTTTTCGGGTGGTGTGGCGATGCTTTTTGTTCTGCTAACAGGCAGTCTTCCCTTCAGAGCTTGCCTATTCCTCCCCTTCATAGCTGCATGCAGTCCAAAGCATCCTCTCCTTTCCTGTCCATTCCTCTCCTCTCCATTCCTCTCCTCTGCTGTGGGGAAAGAGCAAAAGCCAGGAAAGCACATACAGGGAGCCTGGAGTGTTTACAAGCCATAAGAGAGATGATATCAGCTGTGAAAGCATCTCTGTTCCAAGGCAGGGTTAATTCGCTGTTCATTTTAGCATTTGCAGCTAGACGAGATTAAAAGCAAGCAGGAATGCCTATTATATTTCTATTAAATGAATCTGTTGGGACCTAATGTTCTTGATTAGCTTGCAAAAATGAGTGCTCCACCATGAGTTTTTCTGTTTGCCTAAAGTAAACAGAGGATGGATTGTCATACATTTAAAAGAGATTCATGCATGGCTTTCGAAAAGGGAGGATTAGATACGTCGGTAGATCTCTCCTTGCATTCGCCTTTCTTCTCATCTGTACTTAAGTAAAATGTATCATTTAGCTAAATGGAATTGTTTATGGAGAGTCAGTACACGGGGTTTTACTTTGAAACAACATTTCTTTTTTTGTCACTGTAACTAGAGGAGAGGCGGGTGGCAGTGGAGGAGCGAGCTGGGATTTGTCTGCCTTAAAGCCCGTGCCTGCCCCCCCGGATTCAAGGCCAAGCGCCGCTCCTGGTGCCCCAGGTGCTACAGGCAATGAAAGTCGAGCTGATGAGCCCATAACCCAGGGCTCAGGTGGCCTCCAGGTTCAGTCAGCTGGCCACAGGAGCCCACGCCGGGAAGCAGCAGCCCGGGGCTGGTGGCCAGTCCCTGCTCCCCACACTGACCAGAGTGCAGAGCATCTTGGCCACACCTGCACTACAGGGCTTGCACTCTCCTACCCCACAAGTGTGCTGAGCCAACCCTTGGTTTGGTAAAGACAATGCTTTTTACAGCCACAGCTGCCACTTAGAAGGTTCAGTTTGTTTCCAGTGTAATTCTCCCCAGCCAAAAACAAGGTGACCCATGAGATGTGGTCTTGGTCCCTCTTGACCCTTTGTGAAGTTCCTGGTGGTTTCAGGCATAGCAGTGTTACATCCTAAGGAGAGGAAACTAGACAAACACAAAAAGCAGTTCCCTGGTGTACTCTTAATTCCTGTGCCAAATAAATGAAGCTCTTTTTTCAAGGCCATGCTTAATTACTGTGCTGCTAATCAGGCCTGACAAGCCACCACAGCACACCAAGATGCTCCCAAAGTCAATAGGGCTTCTTGGTGCTGGAGAAACTTAGTAATAGAGACAACATCATATAAGTCATGTAATATTTCCATTTAAAATCTGCTTTATATTTAGTGCGAACCATTAATGAACCAATTAACCCACTTTGTGCTGTTAAAATCAAGCATTCTTTTAATGCCCAGTTGCTTATTCCTCTATTAATACGCATTTAAGTTTCTGCTTTATTATATCACCACTGTGTCTGGCAAAAGCTCAAGTCATCAAAGTTAGTCTTTCATGTGCTTTTTTGGACAAGTTTCAATTCTTGTTTAAGGAAGTAATAAAAGCAATTTGTTATAGTTTTATTTTTCCTATGCTATTGGAAACAAAATTGGCAGGGATGTAATCTGTACTCAATTAGTATGTGGAAAAAAATAGTAGGCAAGTAATGAATATGTACCTCTGCTATCTTTAAAGATGTATTTTAGGAAATTTTGGTGAAAATATGATGTTGAGCCTAGGTGTGGGTGGTGGGGGAACTAGTGTTATTTGTTGAAGATTCTATGTGTTTCACAGAGAGGTAGTGTTATTCCTTCTACATTTTACTTTATGGAAACAATGCTGTATTAAAATGTGCTCAAATTTCAAAGGCTAACTTCACTGGAACTGACCATCAAGAAACCTTATTTCTCTTACAGACTAGTCAGTATTCCTTGAGAGACAGAAAAAAAAAACTACCCAAAACAAACATGAAAGAAAGGAGTGGGGATAGCTGATCCTCTAAAATATATTTTCCCAATGGTGAAAACTTACCCAGAATCTAACAGCACAAGTCAGATGCTGGTTGAGTGAAAAGACAAGATTTTTTTAAACAAAAGAGAAATTGAAAGTTGTTTATGCTTTTGAGAATGAGGGAATCCTTGGAGTTTTCTGAAGGTAGTTCAGAGTAAAGAGAGTAATAGTCTGTCAGGTGAAATTGGAGGCTTCAGCTCAAAAGCGCTTTCTTTGCTTTAGGGTTTAGCTGCCATTTTCCAGCGAGGCTTGTTTCGGCAAGGGCAGGCTCCTCTGTTTGGGAAATGCTCATGCTGGGAGAGCGCTGCCAGCCAGGATCCAGGGCTGGGTTGCTGCTGCTGGGTCTGCATGCCAGGGCTCTCCCACAGGAGCCAGGCTACACTGGCTGAATGTTAACATCCCAGGTCACAGGCACATACAGCAAGCTTTAACTCTTCAATGCCTGGAGAGGTTTTAAAGCATGGTAACATAGAGTATTACAAAAGTAACATGGAGTATTGAAAATTGTGTGCTTTCTTCATTGCTTACACACCACAAGAGCAGATAATTTGATGAAGTATAACTCAGGTTTTCTGTTTGTTTTTTGTCTTTTTTGAATGTGAGCAAGTTTGATAGGAAATAGAAGGAAGAAAGAAAGGTATAATTTAGGCAGAGGAAACCCCTGAAGTGTGTTCAGTAGTTCTGGTCATTAAGAAAAGCAGTGACAATTAAATATTTTGGTTAGTATTGTAAGCCATTTTGCAGTTATGGGATTAGAATAGGTTACTCATTTCCCAAGCTAAATCTGTATGTGTTTTGTCCTGGGATTTGTTGTAGGGCACAAAAACCAAAGTGGTTAAGATGCTCTAATCAATGAGCACATCAGATTTTCCTTGTGGACTCTACAGTATTTTTGAGAATCATGTTGTCTAAAGTTTAGCTAGCCATGATAAATATCGGGAACTACATAAAAGAAATCTGTTTTTGAAGAGCCAGATCAGCATGCTGTCTTGGCCAGCCATCCATTCTTCTCCCATAGGCACTGCCTCGGGATTTTAATTTCTTATTCCATGAGTGGCTGGAAGCTTTTCTTTCAGGCACATCTCTTTGTTTCCTGAAGGAAAAGGCAGAATTTAGTCCCTGCTGTAAGGTGATTGTCAAGAAACGGTACAGTCCAGCTAATAGTGGATGTGGGGAGAAAGATGGGATTAACTGCCAAGAAAGGGGAGGCTGGAGTGAAAAGGCCAGCAAGAAGCCCACAGCCCCAGCTCTAGCCAGATGAAATTCCTGAGCCATTGCCTAGAGAAAGGAAAAATCCATCTGGCACCTACCCAGGTTAGTCAGGGTAGGAAGAGTCATGCTTGGTTGCCTTTTAACAAAAGTGGGAAAGAAAAACCAGCAGTTCGTCCTTCCTCCCCCCATTTACTCAGAATATTGAGTCAAGGTTTCAGATTGGCATGCTGCTGTATGAGGTAAGGAGGATTTGATGGGTTAAGGAAATTAAACATCAGGTTGCTTTCCAGATCATTTGTTTATGGAGATGATGTGAGTACCACCCACTGCTATGGGATTATATGCAAAGCAAGCAAATAACCAAACAAAACATAAATATCCTGGAAAAAAATTCATTTCCAGTCCTACACCTGGCTGAATCCGTGCTTTTCCTGCAGTAAAATCATGATCTTTTCATCTTAGAAATCAAAAAGTCTGTTCCTAGTAGTTCTGCTCTGAGAGGATAAATTTGTGAATGCAGTATGAGATGAATTATAAGTCCTGGTGCTTGGGAGCTATTATGTAAAAGACTCAAAATAAAACATACTTGCTATTGGATTTAATGCAAACTCACCTACGGCCAGTTATCTTTAATCATTGACAAAAAGAGGCAGAGAAAACTCTGAAAACACATCTATAATGGAAACATGAAATGCAAAATGTTCTCTTATGAGCAAAAGGCCTCTGGGGAGGCTCTGGCAAAGCTGTGGTGAGCCAGAGCTGCAGCTAATGCTTTGCTTGAAGTCGTGTCACTGTGCTCTGCTGTTCTGCACGAGAGGCAGAATCAGGACAAATGGCACCTGTGAGGCACCCAGACAGGGCAGCGGGGGTGCAGGCAGGTTAACTTCAGAATTATGGCACTGGAATGTGGGAAAGATTTCATACCTACTAGACTGACATTAAAAAGTTCTGAGAGTATTTGTGATCAGATGAGGCCTATAGGTTTTTCTGTTGCAGATGAGTTAAATGTAAATATGCATATTGGTATCCTTTGAAGGCCATGAGAGTTTTGGTTTCAGAAAGTAAGGCTTAAATTATTTCTTTTAAGGTACCTGAGCTTCTTACTGTGCCCCAGTGTCAAGCAAAACCACTCTGTCAGTGGAAGTAGAAGAAAATACTTCTTCTTAGCAGTAGAAGAAAACACCTCTCAGTCCATTTAAAATCACAGTGCCTTCAAAAAAGGACTAAATTAGGGAGAAATAGCTTAGCTCATTTTGTCTCTTGCCTTTCCACCCTCTTTGTCTCCCCTGCTGTCTCCTTATTCGTAGCTGAGTGGAGAGAGAGGAAGAAGTGCACTTCCCCTTGTGCTTTTCCTGGCTCTTCCTTCACCCTCTTGGGTGCAAAGCAGCAGAGGGAGAGGGAGAGCATTTCATTCTGGCCGCAGACTGGGGATGCACAGGACTTTGAGCCTGAAGGCTGCAGCAGGAGTGCTGCCCAGCAGCTCTGAGAGGTGCAGGGCCACATCTAGCCTGTCAGGTACAGTCCTGTGGTCAGGAGGTGATTCTGCGACCTTGGAGAGGCAGGAGGGAAGAGGGGGAAGAGACCTGTGACACCTTGAGGAGTTCCAGATCATAGAACTACCGAACCTGATGAGAGTTTAAAACTTCCACAGCCTTAAATGCTGTTTCAGCATCAATCAATGTTTGTCTCACTGCTGGTGCAGGTTTTGGGTGGTTTTCTGATGGATTTCATCAGTTCCTTGCTCAGTTTGCCATCACAGTCTGAGGGCAACTGGTACTACTGCGTCAGTTGCCCTGCGGCATATGCAGTGATTCAAGCAGATGACTGTGCAAAACCCCTGACAGCCGTCAGAGAGCCCACTGCTGGTGTCAGGCACTTTGGATCAGGCACAGAGAGCTGTCAGAGTGGTGGTTATGGCCCTGGAACAAAAATATGGAGAAAAGCAGTTGTAGCAGTGAATTGATGCTGATGCTCTTAAAACCTCAGTAATCTTGGCCACATGAAATTCAACCTTTCTTGTGACTGAAATAACAGTGACGCTTAGGTCATATGGTAGATTAATCGCCTGTAGTGTTTCATTTTTAAAAACTAAATTGTCCATGAGCAATGGCAGAATATTTTTAAATGAAACTCCCCAAAACCCCACTGAAAACCTTGCACTCTGTTTCTTTTCAAGTAAGGGCAACAAACCAGGATAAATTATTCTGAATGGCTTTTTGTCCTTGATTGCAGCCAGGCTGAATGAAGGGCTAAGTGGTGCTCGACTTATATGCATGTTCCTGTTGAAGTACAGGAGTGCTGTGTAAATGCACTAATAAAAGGCAGCACTGAGTCCTCAGGGATTTGCAGTCCTGGGGAGAGAGCCCTGACACTCAGCTCCAGCTGACTCTCCCTGCCTACTGCCTGCTAGCACAGGTAGGGACCACTGGGTGCCTTGGCATCTGTGCCATTATCAGCATCTCACTGGGATAACAGGACCTAACACAGAGCTGCAGCCTGCCAGCCACCCTGCCACGCTGTCCCCAGGAAATGATAGTCTCTGTGCTTGTCTGTACAGATCTATTTACTGCCTTAGAACAAATGCAGCCACTGTCTTGCCCGGCACACAGGCTGTGTCCTTCTTGGCCCTGCTTTTCAATGATATGTTTTTCTATCCCACAATGGAAGTGAAGCCATTCCTCACAGTATGACAGCATGGACTGGACCTGGGAGGTTTTCTGGGCTGCAAGAGATCTTCTAGGGGGTCTCGAGAGATTTCCTTGGTCTTTCAGGCCTTCTGCTCCCGTTCCCCTCTCCTGCACCAGCATGCTGGATGTGCTATTAAAGTATTAAGCTTTTATTTCTTAACTCACACCATGTTTAGGACTCCACAACCTCTGATCCAAAGCACAGTGAAATTAATAAGATCCTTCCTGTTCACTTGAGGTGGGTTCTGAATGACACCTTACATTATGTAAACAAAAAGATGAATGAGTGCTTTGAGACATCCTCCTCCTGTCTGACCAAAAACTGCAGTAGGCCAGCTAACAGCTAATTTGCAGTGTAGAAAACATGATCTTTATTAATAATATCTAAGCTGAAGGCTGACATCAGAGATCTGTTGTAGGAGCTAATAGAAAATGAAGCCCTGTCTTGGCAAGTCTGAGGAAGCAGACTTTCTACTGGAAATAAGACCCAACCTCACTTGTTTTACACCCAGGGTTAGCAAGTGACCACGACCTGCAGCACTGAGGAGGGCAAGGGATTCTCCTCTCCTCCTGCAGAGGTGGGCAGGGCAGCACAGTCACCTTGAGAGTGCCACAGAGGGCAAGGCTCTGCCAGTTCCCAGCAATATATACAATACAAGGTATAAAATTCACAGGAGCATGAGGAATGGGAAGAAGAATGAAGGGAAGGAAGAGAATTAAAGGAAAAAATCCCCCCCATGGCCAGGGATGCAACTTCCTCCTCAAGCAGGCTGGTACCACCAGGAGCTCTACATAATCCCCATTTTTTTCAATCCAGTGAACCAAATTAAGGAGGATGATTTGAATTAAGGAGGATGATTCAGGGCCCTAAAGAGATGGACTAAAAGGTGAGAGGGGTGGGCAGCATGGGAAGAGAGATAGTGGGAACAGGGCAGATTTGGGAAAGACCATGACTACAGGCAGTGAGTGTTTGGCCTCCTGGAGCCAAGAGTGAGTCATATCCCCTTTGCCACTGCACCCAGTTACATATAGGAAACGACTTTGCACCAGTGCCTCTAATTTAGCATTTTCCTTTATCCCAATACAGGAGCATTATTTTAGGATGTGGCATTTGCTACTTTGTGAGCACAAGCCTGTCTTTCCTCAAAAGGAGGCATGTTTTTTGATTTTTAACATGACTGTTATTATTATTTTGGAAGAGAAGCAAAATGCATTTGTTAAAAAAGAAAATAATTAAAATCCCATTACAGCTCCAAATCTGTCATCTTCATTCCCAGGATAAGCATTAAAATTTTCGTTAATAAATCTGCACTTACTGATGACCTCTGAATAATTTCTCTAACCGTAATTTCTCCTTACTGCAATACTGTGTTGTATTACTCTAGTTTTACTCTTTACTTTCCTTGTTTGATATGTTTACTGAAGTTATAATTTTCATATTAAACATGTTGTCACTGAAAAATTGATTTTTCTTTAATATTAAAAAAGACACCCTACAATATTTTTATTTACCACAAATTTCAACATGTAAAAGTAAAAAGTTATGAAACTACTAGATGAAAATGCATTCGTTTATTAGCAGACTACTTCTTAATAATGATTTCAAAAATTTTTGAAGTGAAAAAGCCTGGAAAAAAATTGTCAGCCATTCCCCCACCAAAACCTCTATAAATCTAAAAAAAACCCAAAAAGCAAAGCAGTTCATGTCTCTCAGAGTTCATGGAGTTCATGTCTCTTGGAGATAATTGTGGCTTAGCTTTAGAAAACATAACCTGTGTCGGACACAGCATCTCCAGCCAGGCAAAGGGAATTGTCTCCTGCTTTGCCTGCTTTGGTACAGTCTCTCCTTGAGTCCTGTGGGCAGTTTTGGGCACCATAATATAAGGAAGACATTAAACTATTGGAGAGTTGCTTAAACTATTGGAGAGTTCCTTAAAAGAGAGCAACAAAGATGGTGAATGGCCTTGAGGGGAAGCTGTGTGAGCAGCAGCTGAGGTCACTTGGTCTGTTCAGCCTGGAGGAGACTGAGGGGAGACCTCACTGCAGTCTACAACATCCTCATGATGGGAAGAGAAGGGGCAGACACTGATCTCTTTTCTCTGTGGTGACCATGACCCAAGGGAAAAACCTGAATTTGTGTCAGGGGAAGATTAAGCTGGATTTCAGGAAAAGGTTCTTCACTGGGTTGAGTGCCCACAGTGGTTGGGTACTGGCACAGGCTCCCCAGGGAAGTGGTCACAGCACCAGCCTGACAGAGTTCAAGAAGCGTTTGGACAATGCTCTCTGGGCTTTTTAGAGTGGTCCTGTGCAGGACCCGAGTTGGACTTTATGTTCCTTGTGGGACTTTTCCAACTCATTCTGTGATTCTGTGAAATAAAATTCAGATGGTTTTTTTTGAATCTTAAGAATAAAAATACATTTTGTTCCTAGGGAAGTGAAGTGTGATAAATCAAAATTCCTTCCATATAGTTTGGAAATAAAATTTCCCAAGTCATCACCCAAAGTTTTTTTCTTCCTGGGGTCTGTGCAGGAGATGCAGATGACTCAGTAGGGCCTGGGGGACACCCTGGCAGCTAGCTGGGATGAACCATCCCTTGCAACATTTCAGCACCACCACACCTGCAGCACAAGGTCAGGCTTTGGTGCCATGGGACTCAGGTCCTTTTTCACCTCTGACCTCTCAGTCATGCAGGGTGTTAATTAGGATGGGTTTTATCAGGTCTGAACAGGTGCCTGCATTATTGCGTGTGAGTTTTTTAATGGTGCAGTTGGCTTAAGTCTCATCTTGCTACATGTATTGTCTTCCCCATTGAAAAGTGAAGGCTTTGATCTCTTGTGGAGCCAACATAAAGCAGTAAGAGAGTAGGGTTTTGAAAATCAGGAGACTGTACTCTTTATTTCCCAGTAAAGATCCAGCCAGTGGGAAGGAGGGTTGAGAAGAGCTTGGCCACCATTCAAGTAGACTGCAGGGAGGTTTGGAGGTGCTCTGGGGTATTAAGTGTCTAACTCTGTCTCATTGGGAATCCCTGGGACTGTGCAGAGCTTCCAGGAATGGCATCCCAAGAAGGAAGATTAGTGCCACACAGTTATCTGAAGAAGATCTGAATGCTAGGAGCACATATCTCACAGCTCAGTGGCAGACACTTTTTTTTACATCTCAGTAGTATATATTATATTATGTATTATATTGCTTTTAGGATGGGAAGAAAAACCCAAAATATAAATCCTGCATTTTATTATAGAGTTAATACCAACAATTACATAAAATCTAATGAATTTCAGTTCTCACTTAATTGCTTCTGAGTAGTTCACTTAACTTATTATAAAGAAGCAAGGACATATTCATTTAACAAGCAGCAGCAGCCTTGGCCTAGCATCTGCCTACATTCTCTTTTCAATTAATCAATTATAGTCCAATGGTGTGTAATTACACATTAAAAAAGTTATTGGATATCACAGCATGGCTGTCCCAGGGGGCTCATGAATACACTAATATAACACACCTGTAATGACCTGTTCTCATATCTGCAAATTGCTCCCATTTCTCTCTCTCTCTCTCGTTGCTAAATGAAGATGAGAGCAATTACCATTAACTTTTTGAGTCACATCTAGTCAATGAGAGAGGAAAAAAGATCCCTACTAGCATTCATAATAAATCTGTCTGTTGGTACTCACAATTTTAACTGTACCAGGCATCAGGCTGGAAGGCAGTAAATGTGATCAGGATTGTAAAGGGTTTTGGGGATCCCAGGTTTGTTCTGAGCACATGCTACACCTGTAGAGGAGAGGAACAGGCAAGCAGGAAGGTCTTGTCAGATCACATCCAGGCATAATTTGCCTGTCTTGGTTCAAACCAAGCCAAACTCTGGAACTGATCCCTATGCAGTGGCTCTTAAGTCTTTGCATAGCAACTAAGCCGTGTTGCTGTTGTGTTGGGTTTTTTCCCGAATGCGAGAAAGAACAAAATTTACTATGTAATGGCAGAAGGGCTTTGGTTGTGTGAGAGGATACAGGCACCAGTGCTCTCTTATTAATGCATAACAAATGAAAACAAGGAGAGACTCTTAATCTGCATAATGGAGTCTGACAGATTCTAAATTGGTGATTCAGTCAACTAAGAGGTCCAAAAATGCTCTGTGGAAGTGAGCTTTTGATGGCTCCGTAAGTCAAACAGGGCATGATATCTTTCAGGGTTTTTATAAATGTTGTCTTGCACAGTGTGATTTTGATGTGCTGTTGTCTCTCACCCTGGGAAGAAGTGTCTGTTTCCCTACAAGAAGTTTTCTTGTTCTTGCTTTCATTTGCAGACTGAGGTCTTTCAGGTGGGTGTACATGCAGATAAAAGTACATCAGTATTTTGAGCACAGCTTTTTGCTTGTAGTAATCTGAAATATTCCTATGCTGTACACCTTTCACCAGTCCAGCCCTAACAGTTGCAGTGAAATTTTCATCATGCCTGAGGTTGCTTCGCTGTTTGAAAACGATGCACGTCTCTTTGTGCCTGATGTCTTTCAGGATAATAGGATAATCCTGTGGGATTCAGGTGATCAGATATTGTTCTCAGTTACATTCCTAGAAAGGTGATGGGTGTTTCAGTCTGAGCTTCAGTTAGGTCTACATTTCACTCTGGTTTTCACCAGTGCCACATTTCTTCCTAGTTCCACAGCACCCTTTGGTTTAGGACATGGTTCCATTCATATGCCTGACTGTGGCATCTCAGGATTTGGCATCCAGGCTGGACTTGCTCTCTAGATCCTGTGGTTAAGAGAGGAAGGCAAGCACTTATAGAGTGGGATTTACTCAAAATAATTAGGTGTTGATTTAGGATTGGTTAAAACAATGTTTAGACCTACATGTATCTGCTCATAACTATATAAATACCTTCCATGTGACACCTACATTTTAGTGACTACAGTCAATGGCTCAACTGCATATTCGTACCTGTGTTCAACATCAATCTTGCAGGTAAAGCCATTCAGAGGGACTGCTTTTATACTTAAAGTTAGATGTCTGCTAAGTTTATATTTAGATGTCTAGTCTCCAGCTTTGAAATGGGGATGCTGTTATTTAATTGTGTTTACTTACAATTTGAGTTTGACATAAAAATGTTAGAAGTGCAAAATTATATCTCTTATTTAATGTTGTGTTGTACTCCAAATAGTAAACAGCCGCATCCTTGGTATTTGCAAAGTTCATTTATTATTAATTATTATCTGACACAGGAGAAAACAGGTTCCAAGATTTACTTACAGGTATTTAAAAACAATTTGACTGCCCAGACATAGTAACTGAAGTGAGCAGAGCTGTGTGTGGATCCCGTAAAGTGATCTAAGTGTTCATGTGCACAATGTTCTCAAATTCTGCTCAATGCACAGCTTTGTTTATGCTTGGGACCAAAATTACATTTTGTGCCTTTTTTTTTTTAACCAGTGCCTGTATAATCAGCTAAAAATGTTTTTAACAGATAAAGAAACACAGTTATAGTCCAAACCTTTAATATACAATACTATATTCAATTGTACAGGCCGGTTAAATATTAAACTTAAAATACCTCAGTTGCCTCTCCAGCTGTGTATTTTCTGTATGTCTGATGGGGAGGAAGGTAGTATTTCACTCAGTTTTAAAAATTTGTTTTAGCTGTATTCTCCACAAGAAGCTGTAACTCTTTGCATGTCACTTTCCTAATTGAGCTATAAACTCTATATTGTACTAATACGTTTTATTATGAGGAATAAACATACCTCTTCTAGACAGGCAGAGGAATAATTGACCACCTGTGGCCTGTCCCAAATGAACATTACTGCACATGACACTGAAATTAATGCCTCCTTAGTCAAGATGCCAAGCAGTCATTTTCTGAGAGTTTTTTAGTGGTTGGAAAGGTAACACATCCCAGTACATTTCTACTTCATAACAACATAAATTCCTGGCTGCCAAGGGTAGAAGCACTTGGTGTTCACCTGGCTACTGCCCCTGTCTCTCTCTGTATCTTTGGTGTTCTAACAGCAGCTTCATTTCTCCAAAACTCTAAGCAAAGGACCGGGTTCTAGCCCTAGCTAGGGATGCCTTTTCATCACTCTGGCAATAGAAAGAACCCTCAAAGGTTGGTGCGTATGAAATGTACTTAGGTGGCCCCATTCAGATGCCAGAGTGGTGTAAAGAAGTCTCAAAGTAGATGAGAATCTGTCCCAAACATAGGATTATGTAATTCTGGAGGATAGCACTAGGGACATGGTGCTGGTGTATCATTTTACCACAACCATAAGGGCCAAAGGATACTGGAAACTGAAATATTGAAGAGTTAAGAGATTGACTCCATAGATATAAATGGTAAATGCTTCTCTTATCAGTTATTTTTTACTTTGTATTAATAAATCTCTGGGGTGGTATTTCATGTAAAATCACTGGATCCTCCAGGATCCAGTCTCTTCCTTAGACTGGAAGCATCTAGTGCCATGAACAAAGCAAGCAAGCAAGATTCTCAGGTGTGCTTGCATACAGGGCTTTTCCAAGAGCATGTGCCCAGGGAGGAATGGGGTCCTCAACAGGGACAAGCACACCCTTACAGACACAGGGGTTTCACAGGGCCAGGAAAATATGTTCGGTTTTATCTTATGCATATGCTATTTCTTCCTTTCTGAAAGATTGCAGGGGACTGTGTTGAGCAAGCGCTGCTCTCCTGAGTGGATATGCTCACTGTATTGCCACAGGCTCTGGCAATTGCCACTGCACTGTGTTCCTTTGTCACCACATCATGCACATTTAATGAGGGGTTATAGCTCATGTGCTTGCTCAGTTCAGCAGTCCAGCTTTAGTTCCCTTTTTCCTCCAGCACAAACAAGGGCTGAAACTCCCCCCAGCAGAAAGGCATGGCCAAGGACTAGATGAGTGCAAGCTGTCCAAAGTTCAAATGAGATTAGCTCAAGATCACTGTGGTCAGTGAAAGCAAAGGCTGCAGTTGTACTCTTTGCATAAATTGAGATATTTGTCTTTATTGGTTATCAAAATCCCACTGGGATCTTGCTGGAATCTCAGCTGCCCTAAGTCACCACACAGCTGCAGTGACCTCTGATGGCTTTTCTCTCTAGTGCCACCCTGATGACATTGGTATCTCTGAACTGCTGGTGGGGGCTCATGTGTTTGGAAAGCAGGTTGTGCTTGTCTCCATGGAATTTACTATAATCCCACAACTCTTTGCCTCTAGTTCAGCTGTGTCAGTGTGAGTTTTGGTAGAAGCCCCTGTGTTGAGGAGTTTGGCCCAATTTACCCCCTGTGCTATTAGAAAAATCTGCTGAAAACAAATCTGATTAACACAGCAGAGAAAATAGTTCAGCTGTAAAATGTTGAAGATTGCCACTAGTGCAGGTAAATTGTGTGCAGAAGGTGAAATGCCCTTTTGAAGGTTCATGGACTAATATGAGCTACAGTTCATGGTCTTTGCTGGCTGTTTGTAGGTTCCTAGGTGCTGAGCTAGCCATGCATGGTGTGGGGAGCACAATTTTCATTTTCAGAGAGCCTGAGTGGCAGTGACAGCACAAGGATATCATGGTGCCCTGACACAGCAGGAGGTACCACATCCCTGGTGTGCAAAGTCCTGGTCCTGCATCAAAATCTGTCCGGATGACTGCAGATACTTGTGGCAGAGGGATGAGGTGCTGTGGGCATGGGGACCTCCCAGTGCTCTTGGGGTTCAAAAACTGAAAAGAGGGCAAATCAAAAATAGCCTGGACCTTGCTGAACCTTCAGGAACTCTGTCTTGAAAGAGGGGTTGGGAGAGTGCCTGGATTGTAGCTCTTGGAGGAAACAAGTAGTGTTTAGACTTCATGTCTTATGTTTTCTCATTGCTGTTTGTTTCCTGGGTGGGATTTGCTCCTTTTCATAGGTGTTAACACAGTGCCCAAATGAGTTCTGGGAGGAGCCTGACTTAAGACAGATCAGCCTGAATTTGAGACAGGTGCCTCATCTGAATATATATACAGTGTGCTTCATCTGAATATATACAGTGAAAACCTAGAAATAGAAAGGTTCTCTTAGTTCCTCCAGATGATGCTTTGATTCTAAAGTGCAACTGTATCGTGCTATAGGCTGACACAGGGGGAAGAGAAAATCACTCACTTTTCTGTAAATGGAGAAGCAATGATGATCATGATGTGGTCTGAGAGAAACCACTCTGCAGCCTCCATGGTTTGTGCTGCCTTTTAGAAAACCTTGCTCTTCAGTGAAGGCA
Organism: Catharus ustulatus; assembly: GCF_009819885.2. Taxonomy (NCBI): domain Eukaryota; kingdom Metazoa; phylum Chordata; class Aves; order Passeriformes; family Turdidae; genus Catharus; species Catharus ustulatus. The sequence goes on along the minus strand of NC_046223.1, from coordinate 72,788,732 downwards.
CTGGGGGCATTTTGAAGCTGTGCCTGGTGCCCCTTGCCTGTAGGCATGACAGTGAAAGAGAACAACAAGAAAGACAAGAAGAGAGAGAAAAGGGCACAGCCTTTTGGTGAGGACAGGAAAGTGATTTCAGGTGTTTGTGACACCACATGAACCTTGTGTGGTTAGCCTCTTCCTCAGTGTGATATACCCTGGAGGGTGGAGGAAATGGTAACAGGTAGAGATGTGGTGGAAGGAGTGAGAACTACCTGCAGATGTAGCATCTAAATAAATCCAAAGACAACACAACTATTTTTAGCAGAAGTGCAAACAGTGATAGATGCCACGGGGCTGCTGTCACTAAAATTTGTCTATAAGCAACATATTCATATTTAAACAAGTCAGCTTTGCACATTGAAATGAGCAAACACTGTCTCTGTGCTTGTTTGTTTGTTGTGCAGAAGCCATCAGCTTTCACTCCTTATCCCTTCACCATGGTGGTGATGCAGAGCCAATGATGATGGATCATCTGTCTAGTTTATCTGCAAGGCCACAAAACATTTATATCTTTTATGGCATGATAGGCTGTTCTCATGCAGCAGTGGGAAATAAAAAATTGGGGCTGCCCTTGCAAAAGTACCATCTCCTGCACAACGCTGCCATTCTGGTAAGCTCACTTGGCACAGTTTGTACAGCTAAGTACATCCACTGTAAAACCTAACACTGGGATGCACATGAATAAAATCACACAAAATCAGGAGAGGAGCAAGCATCAGAGAAGCTTTTGAACACAGGGGGCAAACCAGCAAGGATGGAGTTCCTGCAGTGTCTCTCCTGCTTAGGGGGGCCTCTGTCACCTCTGGTATAGGGCCTCCAGCTCACACCAGCATTATACTTGGCCAATTATCTTATTTAGGTATCTGATATGTATTTAGGTCTTGAAAAAGGTCAACCACAGAGCGCGTCTGGGCAGGCGTTTTTGAAGCTGTAGAGCTGGAAGTTTCTCTCCTAGCATTGTTAGAAAATAATTGCTTGTGAATGTCCAGGGATTTGAATCTACATGTTGGAGCTCTGAAAAGCAGGGCAGGAAGGTTTAAAACATTATTGAAACAGCTACTGCTGATGTTACACTCGCTGCAGATGCTGAGCAGGGAATAGGTGGAGCCCATCAGTGGGCGTGGCTGCTGCCCCTCACCTGCCTTGGTACCCTGCCCTGGGATTCTGCCTCCTGGGCAGCGCCTCTTGTGACTGTCTCCAGCACAAACAGCTCCTCTGCCCAAGGCTCATGCAAGCTGGTACATTTTTATTGAAAGTGCAGTGAGGCAGGGATCATCCCTGTTGACTGAGCTGTTTTCAACTAAGTATACCTTCTATTTTTCAATTTAAAATTATTTTTGATCTTTGCTTTTGGTTTCCTGCTACTTGCAGTTTTTTTGTTAGGCTTCTCTTCCTCTTCTGAATATCTCTCTTTCTCCATTACTTTATTTTGTTTCTTTCAGTTTAGCTTTCTTTTTCCTCAGTTCCATGATGTATCGTGTACCTTTTTTTAAAACCCCCACTTGTTCCTGTAGTCTTTGACTTGTAACTGCTGTTACCTGTAGAAAGTTTTTCCCTAAATGTTGTAAAGCTCAGATGTTACTAAATGTGAACTTTGCCATCTAAAAGCCTGTCAGTCGCCTACCACAGCTCACAGCTTGATTTCTCAGTATGACCAAACTAGGTGGGTCTCTGAATGTAAGCCTGAGTATTTTGCAAGGAAGATTGCCCCAATGCATGGTATTAGATCAGTCCTTAATGAGGTGCCTGTTCTTTCCTCAGCTCTGTTCCAGATATTCCCCATGACCCTGGCCAAGTCACTTTATCTCTCTTTGTCTCTGCTTCCATTCATAAAATGGACATAATTGCACTTCTGAAGCTCATGTGGAATTGCGACGATGAATCCTCCTGCTTGCTTTGCCTTTACCTCATCCCTTTTGTGTGCACAATTGTCAGAGGGGATAAAACGCCACGGAATCAGGGTTAGCCATAGTTAGCACAAAGCTCCAAGCAGCTGGCCCGGCCACTTGCCATATCCCAATAGCGCTGACAGCAGAGAGCCAGATTTGTTACTGCAGTCCTGTGTGCTTTGAGGAGCTTCCTATGCTCTCTCTGAATAGCAAAAAGAGATGTTTCCAAGGCAGGGTGCCCAGGAGTGCACAGTGGTTGTTGCAGGACAAAAGGATAAAATGGCTCCCTTTAAGGGCTTGCTCCATAGGATCCTTAGCAGAAAACATGGGGCCTTAAAAGAGCCAGAAGGAGAGGGAGGGAGGCAAGGTGAACGCTCCATCTGTAAAACCCATCTCTGGTTTTCCTCCCTGCTGTCCAGCCTCTTTCCCTCACCCTCCCCCATTTAGTTCTGTGACAATAATAAAATAAAGGAATGCAAGGTAAAGGCATCCTTAAGGCTCTCATTGTTACCAAGTAATCCTAACAGCACTTTCTCTCATCCACCTGCCTCTGAATGCTAACATCATTTAATTATTGTAATGTTGCAAATGAAGGTGCCCACACACAAATTCAATACGGAATGCCAATTAAACACACACCAAAAGCAAGTGGTATTTTTTGGATTTGTTATCTGATTTACTGCCATTTACCTCACATGCCTCAGAGAGCACCACCTGAGTCAGGAGCAGAGAACCAGCCCTTTGTGCACAAAGCTTGCTCTTAAATCTACACTTCACAAGATAGCAGCAAGTGACATAAAACATCTGTTTTTAAAATACAACTGGGAGTGTAATTTTGAAGCATTCTCTCCATCTCAGGCAAGGAACACAAGGGAGGCAAGACTTTTGGTAGACAGATACATACCTCCAAGAGCAAGCACTGCATACAATACAATTCACATACATAACATATGTCAAAAGGCCTTCAGTGAGAATTCAAACTAGGCAGGGAACAAAACTCAGCCTGTAAACAGTTTAAATGTGTTGGCCAGGTCAACTAAGAAGATCTGCAAGCTTGGGCTTCAGTAGGTGGGGGGCACATCTGTCTGCCAGGTAATAACTGGGGATGAGCTTTTCCAAATTTTGGTTTCTTCCTAGTATTGGGTTTTTCAGTTCCAGTCAGTCAGCCTTACATTTAGGAGTGAGCAGCACAGTGCCAGGGAGGCATCCTGCCTTGCTGTGCAGTCTGGACACATTTATCATGTTTTCCTACTCTCCCAGCCTGTAAAGTCCTTCTTTGAATAGTGTGCACTGCTCGCCATGCAAGCAGCTCATTATCCCAGGCACTTCAAGACTAATTTATAGGACATTTGGCTAATTTGCATAAGCCATCCAGTACACAGAACATGTCTCCACAATAAAGTAATATGCCAAAATCAGGATTTATGTGAAAACATGAATATTGGGGGGGACAGGAAGAGACACACACCACAACATTTTTAAGAAGCTGTTGTTAGTACCAATCTTCACATGAATACCCCTGACAAAAAGTCGCAGAATCCTGCCTCTCCACCTACTGTATGTGAAGCTCCCATATAATTTTCTGCTTTGAATCTTGCTCATCTTTTTATTAAGTATGATGGGTTTTGATCCTTAAAACAGCCTTGAAATATGAATACTTGGCGCTGTTGGCTTTGTCTAACAACGAAGCAAAATCCCCCAAACTGAATCCAAATCGAGGGCTGCACATTCAGCTATCACTGTGAGGAGCCTCCCGCATCCGCTGCTCTGATTATTACCTTGACACTAGAAGCAAGAGGACTTGTAATCCTTGAAACAGCTGACATCTGAAGCACTGATTCTTCCTGTGCTTTGAGTTAGTCACTCCTTGATCTTTTTGCCTGGCATGCAAGCCTGGCTTTCACTGAAATCTGACCTCGTGGTCCCTTCTTCTGCAGCCCTGTTTGTCTTCTGCCATTCAGAAATGTGCAGCTTCTGTCCTCAGGACTCTGAATTAGAGCTGCACAGGTCAAAGAAGCAAACAGGAGACTTGTCATTATTAGACCCAACGCCTGCCCTTGATTTAGGTGTCCCTGCATTGGTTTTTTATTTTTTAATAACAATTACTAAATAAGAACCTTACAAGGTGTTTTTTAAGCAAACCTTTCCTCTCCAAGGTGACACTGGCTTTTCGTGATCTCTAATGCATGACTGCTTCACCTACAGTACAGATGTTTTTGCTCCCTTCCTTGCAAAGCCAGCCTGGGATTTGAAAGTCAAGTTGGTTTCTTTCTTCTCTCCCTGATATGTCTTCTGCCATTATGAGGCCTCTGAAGAGCACATTAAGTCCATATTTACCCTTGTACAATCTAATTAACTTCCAGAATAACTGTGCAGGTGTAACAGAGATCTCAGTTTGAAGGCAGCTTTGCCCACTTGTTATAATTGAAGGAACTGTTTGGCCAGCAGCATTTCTATTAGTAGTAATGCTATTTGAAAAGGAAATAACTTAGTTTTGGGATGAGTTTGTAGGAATACCAGCTAGAATTGCATAAGTGAATGCATATATATCTGCTTACTTGCAAATAGAAGCTAATTGCAGCTGGAAATCACACATATAATAAACATGTAATCCTGATGCCATTGCTACAAATTCATTTCCCACAGCAGAGCTATGGTTTCAAGCACCTATTTCAGTGCTCTATTGTTTTGGAGGTTTCAACAGTGTTGGTTATTCATTTTGGTGCATCACATGTAGTTCCAGTTAGGTGAAACCTGCTGGGTATTTAATGTCTTGTTCAGCTTGAACTAGAAGCAAATAGAAGGAAGTAATGTGTTGAGGAAGACAAGGACTAGATAAAGATCTTTTTTTCCATTTTAGAGTCTGTTACCCTGTTACATGTGTTATCCTAGGCTTTGAGATTAGTATTTTTTAATCAGACTGTACTACAGTTTACATGGAACTGACAGCATTATCTTGAACATAATGATTGTGTTCAATAAGAAAAATATATGCAGTTTTTCATTTCACTGTCTTCCAATTTGAATCAGTTTTTACTATTCTAAGATTTAAGAAGCACATTTTTTCCTCTGGAGAGTTACGATTTCTCTTAGTGTTTTGATTACCTTTTAATAATTTGATAAAAAACCCCAGTGGTGTTCAGCATCTAGGTTGGATTTGGTTTTTGACTGATCCCTAATAGCTGAAGTTACTGTATACAACAAAAACATTTGTAATGCTGTCAGACAGGAGCAATCTCTCTTCTGCAACTTGACTCAAATTTGTTATGTGTATAGCTCCGTGAAGTTCACTAGATGTAAATACAGATTAATTATTTAAAAAGTAATAGGAATGAATGAGCTTCCAAACATGTAGCGTTTAATTATTTAAAACCTGTAATGGAATTTCAACCCTCGTGCATACCTCAGATCTCTTGCTGTGCTTGGACAAGTGCCTGAGGTTAACTGGCATGTCCCCACCTCTTAGTCACATCCCCCTCCTATAGCACAGGGTGATAAATGTGCCTGGTACGTGTGAAGAGCAGCCAGTATTCTCAGTCATGTCTAATAGTAAATGCACTATACTTAACTCTATCTTCCTTTCCCCATTATTGTGTTGCATCCTGCAATAAAGGCATTCCATGTACCATTCCATATAACATATAACAGGATGTGTACGAGTGCACAATTTTACTGAGCCACAGAGAACCAAATCCTAAAGTCGGAGTGTGAGCAAAGCCCTGCTTGATTCCTCATCCCAAAGGGTGGAAAGAGCCCCACAGGGATGCTACACTTTGGTTGTTTGATGGTGGTGGATCAAGGCACTGGCTCTGTGTGAGTGACTGTACTGGATGTTGTACACGTGTGACAGGACCTGATTCCCATTTCAAAACCCTCATGCTTCAAGTAGGTTAGTCAGATCTGGGGAAGCCTTCTCCTGCTTGTAAAAGGAGGATCAAAGATACCTATTGGAAATAAAAAACACAGAAGCCTCCCAGCTTTAGATAATACTTGCTTGGTGTCTCTTCATTCCTCTGACAATGGATGCACAGAGAGTTCTGCTGGGAGCAGTTCAGAGCCTTAGTTAGGTTCCTGATATGATCCACCCTCCTGAGATGCCTACCTCTATTCACAGACCTGAGCTGGGCAATCAAAGGTAATAATTAAAATTGTGCTGTTTGGATTATTTTGCTTCTCCTTGTCCAAAGTAACTCAGCAGTTTTGTCTTTGCAGAGAATGACTAATGCCAACCTGGCAAGTCCTATCTCAGTGCTGTAGCTATGTAACCTTCCTTCTCCTACTGCTCTAAGTCGCTGCATGAGGGGCACTTTAACCAGGATGGGTGTTGAAATAAATGTAAAGGAAAGCTCTTTTGAGAAAAACAATCACTTCAGTTGCATTGAACAAATGCACAGCTAGAAGTCTTTGTATGTGATAGCTGCAGGTCTTCATTTGCCAGCCAGATCTCAGCTGGTCCAATGAATATTTTGAGTGGTGCTCTACCCTGTGAAATTGTTGTGTGAAGTAGTTTTGTTGGTAGACCTAGGGGAGAAAAAAGGTTGGAGAAAGCAAGACAGAGTTGGTCTTCTTTGAGGAGGAATCTAAAGAACAAGGCATTCTTGAGAGCTTTGCAGGGTGATAGTTTAAATATGTTGATTTCTTTTGTCCTGGTGTGCTGCTTCCACATAGCTGCTTTGTCGTGCATGTCATGCAAGGAGAAAATCATCTGCATGGTCTTGTAAGTATGAAAGGCTTTGGCATGATGCATTTACATAATAGAATCTGTGCAGTCGCAGTGTGCATCGTGCACCCAGGCAAGGAAGGAGTGCCATCTACAGTAACACAATGCATTGCTAAAGGGTCCTCTGTGATTGTGTTCTTTACTGAACAGTGCATCTGATACCTTCTGCTGTAATGTACCCTCCTTGGTGAGAAATTAATCCTTTGTGCCAAATTCAACTCTCAGTTACATGATTCAAATTGAAAATCCAACACTGGCTTCAGTGGAGTTATCCCAGATTGATCCCAGGATTACTAAGAATAGATTTGGTTTTTGTAAATAGCTTAGTGTCAGGTCTGTTCTAGTGCTAAACAGTTTCTAAACAGAGGGATAAGTAAGACCTTTTCATCTGAATAGGAAAGATAATTTTTTCACTTCCATGCCTTAGAAAGGAAGAGGTATCAATCAACAGAATAAACATTTTGCATTTCTTGAGGACTAGCAAGTGTTTTGGGACTGAGAAAAGCATCATAGTGGGCAAGCAGGGTCCGTGAAGGACTGGCCTTCCCTCCCTCAGGTGTTACACATAAGTAAAGCTGGTTGCTGTCCATCACCCTCACAGGCCTTGGCTCATGTCAAAGGAAGCCTGGCTCCTCTGCAGGAATGTTCTTAGTAAAACAAGAGAGGCATTAGCAGAAGAAGACGACAAGGAAGTTTTCACACACATTAGTTCACCATATGTTTGGCTCTAGGCTGCAGTTTCAGACCTTTGTAACTCCTCATTTATTATTTTCAAGGTTAAAATCCTGAAAAACCATGGTTTCAGATATCTTGGGACCATAATATTAATGGTAAATCCTACTTACCAGAAACAGAGTAATCTTTTTCTCCTCTCCTCTCCTCTCCTCTCCTCTCCTCTCCTCTCCTCTCCTCTCCTCTCCTCTCCTCTCCTCTCCTCTCCTCTCCTCTCCTCTCCTCTCCTCTCCTCTCCTCTCCTCTCCTCTCCTCTCCTCTCCTCTCCTCTCCTCTCCTCTCCTCTCCTCTCCTCTCCTCTCCTCTCTTTTCCCTGTTTGAAGGATGTGCAGCCTGTAACAATCCCCATCTCTTCTATTCCCTGGCAATTATTTCATTCTTCCTTGCTCCATATGGGAGTGACCAAGAGTAATACTAACAGTTGCTCAGAATAAGCCTCTCTCCACTGGTGATTTTGTGCTAATTAGGAGGGGGGAGGGGAGCTGGGTCTGTACCAATGGGCTCTGGGTTTCAGCCAGGATCAGTGCCTTGCAGCAAGAGAAAGTAGAGGACTCAGAATGTTTCCTCTGTGTGCGGCAGAGCAATTTCCCTTACTTGGCTTCGTCTTCTGCAGCCCCCAACTCCAGAGGAAATGGGAAAATGAATTCCACTCTCCGTGCCCAATCTGCAAGAGATGTGACATGTCTCAGTCCTGGGCTGAAACTGATGTGACACACGTTTCCCTATCCAGGCAGATTTTGGATCTGGCCCAGGGCTGTTCTAGTCACATGTGGTTTCCAGAGAGAGGGGCTGCTTTTCAAACTGAACATACTCTGGGACACAGGGTGGTGTGTACCATTACCAGCAGCAAAACCAGCAGCGCTCAAATTGTGAATCACATGCATTCAAATCTCAAACAGCTTTGACTCTCTTCAGAGTTCTGTAGCCTAAAATCCAGCAACACCTCTCTTGGGAAGTTTTGTAGGTTTTTTTCATCCGTTTTTACTAATGGTCAAGTCAATCTTTCCCTAATACTATTTTTTCAAGTCAGTGGCTGATGCAGTCCCTCTAGGATTTTTATATGTTTGGGAAACGTGGGGAGACATGCAGGGAATCTGTGTCAGACTGTGAGACCCAGCCAGTTCTGCTGCAGCCCATGCTATGGTTATGTATATGTTACAGCAGCCAGTGCAGTGGGTCCTGGCCTGTAAAAATTATTGCATGATAAAGATTACCATGTAATAATAAAAATTGAAGGTCCCTGAGCTATATAGATGGGGGAAAATAAACACATACACACATGCACACACACATACACACACACCTATATATATTTCAAAGCACCCAGAGACTTGAATTCTGTAAGCTTCTTGCTTGTAGAGGCATAAATCAGAAGAAAGAGCACACCAGTCTGAGACATCACACCGCTGTAGAATGGCAATAGGTGTGAGGGAGAAATTGGACTTAGAAACCTTCATTACAGGTAAATAAAGATTTCCTAAGGTTTCAGATTGCATTCCTGCTTCCTATTCTATGGACTAATGAAATTTCAAATCTGGATTGCAGTACTATTCTCTAGACCCAGTAATATTACATTTAACTCTGAGTGATTTAATGACTGTTCAGTGGTGATTTTGGTTTCAGGTGAAGTGGTACTGGCCTCCAGCAATGCCTTGGGCTAAAAGCATCATATGTTAGCAAAAAACATTAACCTGCCCCTCAAACCTCCTCATTATTACACTTATAAGTTCTGTCAACCAGTCTATGAGCAACTGGAGTAGTAACAGAGGGGGTTTTGTTGTTATTTTTATATTCTCTTGAATATTATAAAGAAAATATACTGGGGAAAAATACATGTATTACTAGATATAAATTCTAACCAGATGGGTAATTTTTCACCTCACAATGTCTACCATATTATCAGAATAAAGTTTGATCAGAAAACAAGAGGAATGAACATGTTTAGTCAGATACTGAATAAAAAAGTGAATTAGTTGTAGTATGTAAATCTTCATCTAGCTTCTCAAGTCATCTGCAGACTTGGTTGCATGAGTTTCCTAAGGGTGCAGATTTCTCATTTGGAAAGATTTTGGTCAATCAGTGAGATACTGATTGAGCCTAGAAAAATGCCCCTTTTATTTTTACCCTTAAGCTTTTCTCTGCTTCACAGCATCTATATTTCTCAATAGAATTTTATAGAAGAATTTGCAGTGTCAGTTGCTCCCTTTCTTTTCCCAGTTACTGGGGCTGGATGCAGGGAATGCTGCAATGCCTAGTGCATACAGGCTCTCTTTGTCACTGCACTTGTTGGCAGCTGCTCTGCAGAAGAAAACTTTTGTGGCTGATGTTTAGTGCAGTTTTTGGAGGGAGCAGCCCCTGTGTAGGAGTGAGGAGTTCCTGACAGAAGTGCTGGCCCTGTTGTCAGCCTGGGCACTGGTGGGACTCTGCAGCTTTGCTATCCCAAGGATGCGAAAGTTGCTCTGCTGCCTCTTGTAGCTGAACATGTGGGCATAGATTACAAAGAAAGTTCTCCAAGGACATGGAGGTGAATGTCCTCCTGAGGAAAGAAATGCATTTCCACTCTCTGAGGAAGGAGGGTATTTCCTAGAGCAGCCTTCCCCTGCTGCCCCAAAGAGACAACAGGGCCTGGACATTCTGAGGAAGTATTTCTAAGGCCCAGAAATGTTTTTCCAGGTGCTAGCTTTGATTTCTTTCTTATGACTTCCTGAATATTCAAAGCCAACATTTCTTGTCCTGTTCTCAAGGTGTTTGCAATGCTTCCCCACTGCTGATAGTTTGCACAGCTCTAGTGGCAGCAGTTTGATGAAGTTAATTTGTGTCGTCTTTAGGAAGAAGTGAAGCTCCTGCTGGGGCACTAACAGCTTAAGGATCATAAAGCAGAAGCTCCTGCTATGGAAGGCACAGGCTGTAGTTCACCAAGACTCCCAGCTTCGCCTACTCGATGTAGTTCTTGTTTCTGGCTTCTGAGTTGTTTCCCGCCATCATCTCAGGAGCAAGGGGATTTGGGAAAATACATCTTGAGAAGTGTTGACCTGGAAATCAAGTGTTGAACGTCAGGGGGACCAATGCCTACATAATCCAAATCAAACTGCTTGAGTGACCAGCAGGTGTTTGCACCACTGCTCTGCCAAGCTGGCTTCTCATGCTTACCCATGAGCTAAGGGCCATGAGGAGCATGGTGGACTCAGCTGACTCCACAGATCCCTCAAATTATGCTTACAAGGAAGATGGCTGCAGACACAGTTGAATGGTCTTGTGTCAGACTAGGTTAAGTCTGGAAGAGGAACTGTTTCTTGATCTTTCTGTGTGATGAGGCTTGATGAGAGCTCAGGATCTGAGTGTAGGACTTGATGGTTTGAACTGTGGTTTGCTCTGCCCCACAGACTGTTGCATGCTCAAAGGCCAATGCACTTGGTGTGGGATGAGGTTTGCCAGGCATGGGAAACCCATGGCATGTCCTTTTGGAAAGGGCATTCAGACCAAGACGTTCTTTAGATGTTTCTGAAATGTGAGTCTTGGTGAGACAGACTGTCTGACCTACTGAGGGCATTTAACCCCCAGCTCTCTCTCCTGCTCTAACCCTCCATTTATCTTATGTATCACATTAATTTTATTTAGGACTTCTGTCACTGCTGCAGTGGTGGACTTTGCCCATACTGAAAAAGCCATGCAGACATGCCCTTCAATCTACTCTTGTATAGTACCCCGGTAAAAACCTTACATTAAAGATTTTAGATTTGAATGCTGTTATTGTCCCATTCTGTGTTATTTTATCCAGGAACGTTTCTGGGGAGAAGAACTTCCTTCTTGGCAAGCCCCACCTCACACTACATTCATTTTCCCTGAAGTTTAGCCCACCATATTTTGGGCTTCACCAGTGGTTTTAGATGCAAAGTTCCTTCTGTGGTTTCAAAGCCTCAGACTGAAGGTGAAAACACAGAGCTCCGCTGTTTATGTACAAAATCAAATATGTAGCCATTCTGATGAAACAAGACCCAACCTGGATTTCCACTGGGCATTAGCATAACTCACATTCATTCTTTTTGACTGGGAACATTAAAAAGTCCCCCAGCACAAAGGAACCCAAGGGCTTTGAAAAGCCCTATGTTTTAAATATCACAGATGACAACTGCAATGATTCAAAAAATGGGATCAATTTATCATTAGCCATTAATTACCAAATAACTCTATTTTCTCCTTATGCTTCATGTAGCTTAGACTTTTGCATAATTAAGATGAAAAATGGAGACAGAGTGGGTCTTGCATTTAAATGACATAAAGTCAGTATTCACTCAGAAAACTGGTAAAGATTTTTGAAAGGACAAGGCATTTAGGAAGGTAACATCAGGGAAAGAAAAAAACAATCAGGCAGGCAAAGCTTTGGTATCTTTTTAACAGAGAGAAACTTGTCACAGGACAGTTTTAAGTTGTAGGCAACTGCAGTGTTCTGTTTTGTCAACTGTTTTTACACAAAGCTCCAAACATTGTAAAAATCTGTTTTCCTTCACACCTAGCATCGCTATGAGCTATATTGTAACCACATTCACAGTGTGTTAGAGCCTGCCTCAGGGTTCCTTCGCAGCAGGTTTCAGCTGGAATGATTCTTTTTGTTTTTTATAATAATCACTCCATTCAAATGGAACAATCAGTATAAAAAAATTATCACAAGCCATCTTGGATAGAAAAATCTTGCCACAATAAACATGCTGAATGTTTTACAATAAGACATCAAAAATGGTGATCAAGGCTGGATAACTGTTTAGAGCCACACTTAGGATTATGCCTGTTACAGTATTGTTTGACATTTGGTAGTGAAAGAGCATCAGTTCCCAGTCATGACAGCTGAGGCAGGGACTTAGTCATAGTTGTCTTCAAAGTAGACACTGTGAACTGCCCTCCCCCTTCAGGGACAGTCTGCATGCCTGCTGGGGACCCCCAGACAGAGCCCCCAGCCCCACGGGCCAGCACAGTGGCAGCTGCAGTGCTGGACAAGCAGACCCTACACACCCTGCTCTGGCACTGGCTGTGCCCCAGGCTAGCTGGTCCGTCTCAGGAGGAAGCCTGAGAGTGGGCATTTTGGAGGAAGATCAAGCAGAGAAATGTGGGACATGCTGGTGAGCGACAGCAGCTCCTGGCAAGGCTGCACCCACTCTATCTCTTGGCACGGGGTACTGGCAGCTGAATACCTTTTGTGATAACTCAATTAGCTGTGAATAAAACACAACAGCATTAGGATATTATGCTGATTATTGCTTACCTCTCAAAGGAGTCTATCATTTTCCATCATCTCTGGGTGGAACGCATTACCCCTTTCTTCTTCACTCTGACTCCATTCTTCTGAGCCGCGTCCTGCTGCAGATCTTCACCTGCCCACCTTCTGAACTGGCATGGCAGTGTGCCTACCTTGCTCTGCTTCATATTTGTCTTTTTCTGAGTCAGGAAATGCTAAAAGGGAACTTTAATGCCTTGGAACAATCTTTGTGTCAAACAAATTGGTGTGTATGCTAAGAACTGAGCAGTGCCCTCAGAGCCCGGTGGGGGCTTTGGATTCTGAGGGTCTGTTCCATGGCAGGTTACCCTCAGAAGATGAGCAGAAGAGGAGGTGAAGATTGATACAGACCCAAGCTGATGTTTGTAGGAGGTCTCAGTCTGACCCAGAGCTCCACTGGGGCCACAGCTTCTCTGTGCTCACTCTGGACTCATTAATGCTTGAGGTACTGCTCTGGCCCCAAAGTTTCTCTGTTCTTAATCAGGCAACAGACTGCAGAAACAGGGCCATTGGCAGGATTAGCATTGCAGGTGGGATTTGTGAGGGGATTACCTTCTAGGTAACCTGCTCTGAACAGAAACCTTGTTGATGGATAATGGAGAAAAGAAGGGAGGATGCAGGTAGCCACATTGCCCAATAAGCTTGGGGATCTGTCAAGGACAGTGGAGGGAGGTTTCACACTCCTTTAGGGGCAGTTAGGTACATAGTCCTGCAGGACACACAGATCTAGTTTCTTTCCCTCTGGTTGACTGAATTTTCCCCTAGTGTCTTGCCAGGAGTCCTCACAGCCTTGCAAGAGGGCCTGGGTCTCCAGGTGCCTTGGTGTCTGTCCTGCGGAGGCTGCTGGGTGTTGTGCACAGGGTGTGACTGAGCTGTGTATTAGAACACTAACTGTGACTCATTTGGCTGTATATTAGAAACCTTTATATGTGTGTTTCCAGCCACTTCCTAATTTCTAGATTTTTGCTGTGTCCAATGTTTGGCACGCTTCAAAAAACTTGAGCCCTTGCTGAAAAACATATGGCTGGTGTGTTGGGTCCTCACTGGGCTGCAAGGCAGGAGGGTGTGCAGGGGACAGGTATTGTGTCCTCACCTTGTGGTTTTTGGAATGGGGTTGGAGCTTCTGCCTCCATGCCTCACACATCCTGGCTGGGGGCAGTACTGGAAATTTCAGGGAACTTCCCAGACCCTTCCAGAACCAGTCTGGGCTGAAAGGAGAGGCAACCAGGTCCAGAACAGGATATAGGAAATGTGCAATGGTGTTGTTGAAGTCAGAACATATGCCTGAATGTATATAAAGAGACAGCACTTGCATACCACAGTGAGAAAAGGAAGTAGGAACTACTCAGCAAAGTCGAATACATGGATTTTATGCCAAGAAGTGAGTCTTTGATAATCTTCAGCATCTGTTCAGCATCTTTGATAAAAGCCTGGTCCTCAGATGTGATTCAGCCCTCCCTCGTGCAAGGCGTACCCCAGTGGCACTGTCCTGAGCAAGGAGAGGAGCTTTGTCAGTCACCCTCTGGTTCTGGAGAAGCTGAAAATGGCATTTCTGTGCCCTAGTGACCATTTTCTGTCCTCTTGCTAGGCTTTACCATGGAGCTGATAAAGCTCCAAAGCGTTGTGTAAGAGGCACAGGGTCTCTTTCATCGCAGCAGGGTTTTTTTCCATTGCTACTTTTTCCTGGTTTCTCTAGGGCTGATGTAAATACCTCTGCAAACAGGTTTTGCCAAGTGTATTTCTTAACGAAGTACCGTCTGATACTAGATTATTCTTCATAGGTTAGTGGCGGACTGCACCAATGTGTGAACTTTGTGCCTGCATTTGACAGCCAATTGAATTGAGCATTAATTACCTGGTGCCTAAAGTCCAAGTGCAGTCCTTTTAGGCACAGCAGGATTCTGTGTTGTGCCTGCGAGGCAGCCTCGTAGCCATGTCTGGACTCCACTTTGGATGTTTCTATCAAAATAAAGATACGGATGCCAACAGGAATGGCTTTATTCCCACTCTCTGTATTAGAGACATCTGAGCACTACAGGATCCCTCAGTCCTGCCTTCCTCAGTGCTCCCGTATCGGGCACGAGTTGTGTTTCTGCTGATGCAGTGTCTTCTGAGTTGTCTCCTGGTGTAGATTGCCGTGTGTTTCACAGGAAAGCGGATAAACGATACCGAGTCATTGAGCTTATAAGTAGCACACTGGCAACCCGCCACCAAAATATAAATACATTAAATGTACTGAAGGAATGTTCATTCTGTTGTTTAGCCTTGGATATGCCCCAGTTAGGTAAATTTAATCTCCTTGAGGGCTGTTGCGTTACAGCTGAATGAGATAGGACATTATCTTATTACTGATCTCTCTGTCATTCAGGATTCATGTTCTGGCATTTGTGGTGTGAAGTGTGCTTGCCCCAGGGCAGTCCTAGAAGTGTTTTCCAAGGGGAATGAAGGTGCATAGGGATCTATTAGCACCTTGGAAGTTTTGACCCTCTATCTTGGAAATGTTCATGCTCACTGTCGGTGATGCCACTAGTGGTCCAACCTCCTGTTGGTAGAAATGTACAAAATGGTGACTTTGCTTATGTTTGCTAGGAAATGTCTGTAACTCAGTCTCACAGCATTTACTTTCTTCCTGGGTATTTCTTCTGCAGCTCCTTCCAAAATCCCTATCTGTGCCTCTGCTGCTACTGAGGTTGGGAGCAAAGCTCTTGAGGGTGAGCAGGGGCCAGTGTTAAGCAACAGACTCAAAGTCGATGGATTGCATTAAAGAGGAGTCTCTTCATTGTTTTCCACTGGTGCTGGATCAGGCCCTGCAAATGTGATCCTACAGCATTAATGCTTGTGACTAATCCCACTGAAACCCAGGGAACTGCTCCCATGTGTACGCACTACCAAATCCAGTGTGCAGTGCTAACAAGCATTCTGCAAGAGTTTAGCTCTTCTCTTGGTTGTACAATGAAGGGAAGGGATGAGGCAGGAAAGGGGAAGGAAAGGCAATACATGAGCAGAGAAATACTGAGCTGATTGTGAAAAATAGTGATGTTCTGTACAGAATGCAAGTACTTAAAAAAATAAGACATCAGCTGTGTGTTCTACAGATAAGAAAATGTTATTTTATTGAATGGAGAGATATATATGTTTCACCTATCACATCTGAACTAATCAGTGTAGGCTTTTAGAAGAAATCTGTAATTACTCTGAGCATGTCATTAGTTAGATGTAAAATGAATGATATTGCTCCATTTTATTACCTCTAGTGATATAGCCATTTGTATCATAAATTCATTGACCTCATCTTAAATGATCAATTCTGTAAGACAGACTTGATTCATTAATTCTTAAGTGACATTTTTTTCTCCTCCAGTAATTTCCTCGTTGTTGTAGAGACTGTTTTTCTGCCTTTTAGTATGGTATTGTGAGGCATCCTATTTCCTGCATATTACCTGCATATGAGTCCCACATTTTTATACCTTTTATCTTAACTAAAGCAGCACAGACTGATTGCTTACATAAACAAAAAAGAAATAGAGAAAAAAACCAAAAGAAAATAATGAAATACGTGAATGTATAAGATAGACATTTTTCACTGATGTTGTAGCTTCAACACTTTGAGATATTGTATGGAATCAATAAGATAATTATTGAATATTTGGTCTATGCAGGATATTCAGAGGAACAGATTTGCTGCCTTTAATTTCTCTGGCTTTAATTAATTTTATCCTGAGATAAAATATACAGAAGGGTCTGTGATCAATATGTGAGTGAGGCAGGCATGCTTCAGAGTTTCGTCTTCTTCAGTGAATTATTGAAAACTGGAGAAATCAGTAGAGAATTTGTAAGGAGGATTTCTAAATATTTTACCAAGGAAGAGAAAATATTTGTTTAGCCAGGAAAGACACAGGAGCCCACTGGAGATAAACAAATCAATACAGCAATAATACAGTGAAGTGTTTCAGTGAATTTTTCAAATGCTAACTAATAAAATTAAATTATTATAAAAGATGCCACAATTTTTTGTGGGGCTGTATTTCTCTTTCAGTCCCTTTAATTAAGGTCATGGATGGGGCTCTTCCTAGAGGAGGTTGGGTTTACTTTCTCATATTTCTCAGGCACTTCTTTGGCAACGGGCTTACAAGGTGGTTTACTTCTTTGTCCCAAAGGAAAGGCAAGTCTTCACTGCAGCTGCACCTGAAGTCCTGCTCCATCCCTCACTGCAGACACTTCTGAGGCCATTCTCCTTGTCTTTTCACTGCAAATAGATGGTGATGGGCCAGGGTGGGCTTCACCCTGCCCCTGCCTGCCTCAGGAGCTGTCTGTTTGCTTCTAGTACCTCTTTGTACACCTCCTGCAGTACATGTGGAGACCCTCTGCATCTTTGCCAACCCCTGGGGCAAGAGCAGGCTCTGCAAGCAGCAGGAGGAGTGGAGTGGAATACATCCTGATTCCATATGTTCAAAATAGATAGCATTTTGTGGCTACAGCAGTGAGCTCTCGCTCAGAAATGACTTTAGGTAAATTCAGCAGCTCCACTGAGTTAAATAGTATCCTATTACTTCATGGTGTAGACTCACAAATTCCCCTTTTGTCTGCTTTGAAAACAGTGGCAAGCCAGAAAATTTCAGGAGGTTGATTATAGGATGGTTCCATCATGTGTGCTGACTTGCCAGGTGGGTGGCAGAACCCACATCCTTGCCAAATATGCGGGATGGTTCAGTGCCCGCTGCTGTGTGTTTGCACTATTCGCAGCACAAGCTCCAGGGCTGTCTGTGATGGCCACTGAGCCTTCCTGTGGGGAGCAAACAGAGAGCTGATCCCTGATAAAATCCAGGAGCTGTTGGAAGTGGGATTGCCCCCTCTACCCTGCTTGCTGCACTCCTGCTTTCCCATCTGCCCCATACTTGGGGGATGCATGCACCATGGCAGTGCAGTCATTTATCTCAACAGTTCTGTGCATTTGACAGCCTTTTTGTCCATGTATTTTGGGGTGTTACACTGTCACTGTGTGTTCAATGCAGGGCTAGACTTGTTTGCACTGAGAAATTTCCTTTCTTGCAATGGGACACCATGCTGGAAATGCACCCTTGCTGATGCCACATGTACCAAGCAGCATCAGCACCCCCTCTGTTTTATCTCACGGGGCACAGTGTCTGTATCTCCAACCTAAAAATCTGGGTCCTGCATTCCCAAACTTTAGGGTTAACTTAGAAGTTGCTACTTCTCAATTGATTATTCAGCTTGATTAAAATGTTGGGATAAAAGAGAGGGAGTGTGTGCATGTGTGTGTGAATGGGCAGGGGAGCAGGAGGGAAACAGCAACCTGACAGGATAGCCAAAAGGTAGAGGAGTTAAATGGGCTGACATTTGCATATTGTGTGTGTGTGTCTGTGTGTCTGTGTGTGTGTGTGTCTATATACATTAAAGATACATTACTGAAAACTCAAGAATGTCCCCACTGTTTATATTAAAGGAAAGCTGAGAGTTAAATGAGATGGGTAATCAGATGCCCAGCATATGTTGTTTTGAATTGTTTATATGGCCAATAGTTATTAAAATTAATTATGCTTTTAATGCAGTCTTTTCACAATCATAGCCTTCTTTGGGGTTTTTTGTTTATTTTTTTCCTTTGTACAAAAGATAGAGTCATTTCAAAACAAGCTAACATGGGCTATTTGGAAAAGGCAGAACAAACAATACTAGGATATATTATGACATGGTCATAGGCTCAACATACTGATAGAAAGCACGAAAAATCTCTGTCAGTGGAGTATTTTGAGAACTAATGTAAATGACAAAAATGGGGGGGGTTTGTGTGTGTAAAATTCTGTCAAAAAAGTGAGGCACTGAAAAATCTGACATCTGTTTATCTGTTTATAGCTATGGCAAGATTACTCATATTAATTCTTGTTTAAAATGCCATATGAAGGAAAGGCATTTGTGCAAACAAGAGTCATATTTGAATTGTAGATCATGTCTTCACCATCTGTGAGAGCTGTTGGTGTTGCAAAATTAATGTGTTAATGAAATCACAATAATTTCTCTGAAGTAATGGATTCTGAAGCCTAGAATGACTATTTTTTGAACTTTGGTGTCTAGTGGTTTACAACTGGGAAAACCTTTCACAGCTTAATTAGTTCTGCAGCATTATTTAAAAAAAAATTGGCTGTGCCTTCACCACACCAATAGCAACACAAAAAAGGATTAAATGGAAAGCAGAGAAACAAAACAAAATTGAGCTTGCAATGCAAACTTTTTGCCGTAGTATTTGAGAAGTTGCTAAACAGGTCCTTGCTTGCCAAGAAGTTTTACTCAAACTGACTTGTACACAAGAGTGGGCAAACAGCTCAGAAAATAATTCCAGCTTGCTGAAACATCACAAATTGGGACTATTTGAACCTTACACAAATATCCTGACTTTTTCCAAGTTTCTCCTTGGAACGAAGGGCAAAGAATCAATGATGCTTTTTCTTTGTGATGCCATTTTGAAATATCACACTCTTTCCAACTTATTATTTGATACCCTTAGTAGAATACTAAATGTTACTGTGGGCTGCAGTTTAGCAGAAAATGGTTTGCATTCACTTCCAGCAATTTTCTGAGCCTTTTTCCAGTTCTCACACTCCTTGTGTAGTATGGCATCTCAGATGGCACAGGCGTGCTTAGATTACCACCAAGGAGTAATCACAGCCATACTCATATGGACTCTGCATACTTACATATGTGTGTTATAACAGTTTATGCCAGCTGAGGATTCTTCTCTGTGCTATGGGTTTAAGATATATAATGTATCTTATAAGGTAGAACTGAGATCGTGGGAGCCAGAAACGGGAGTGTCATTCAATTCATTAATATGTTGGAGGAAAAAAAGGTGCGGTTTTCACAAATGTAACTTCTTTTTTTCCTGTTAGAAAGATGATGTATTTAGCAACTGAAAAATTACTTTTAAAAATAACAGTATGAAGAGAAGATTGCTTTTCTTACCTGATTTGATTTTATTACTGTGTTGTAGGTATGTGACTGGTGTAAGCACATAAGACACACAAAAGAGTATCTGGATTTTGGGGACGGGGAAAGAAGGCTTCAGTTCTGCAGTGCAAAGTGTCTCAATCAGTACAAAATGGACATTTTCTACAAAGAGACACAGGCCAATCTTCCAGCTGGACTGTGCAGTACATTACATCCTCCAGTCGAAAATAAAGCAGAAGGCACTGGGGTGCAGCTGCTGACTCCAGATTCTTGGAATATACCGCTAGCAGATGCTCGGAGAAAAGCCCCATCCCCAGCGTCTGCAGCTGGCCAAATTCAAGGCCCTGGACCATCAGCGTCTACCACTGCCTCTCCGTCTGACACTGCCAACTGCTCTGTCACTAAAATCCCCACGCCAGTTCCCAAACCTATTCCCATCAGTGAGAATCCAAATATTCCACCAGTTTCTGTCCAGCCACCTGCTAGCATTGTGCCTCCAATTGGTGTCCCACCTCGCAGTCCTCCCATGGTGATGACAAACCGTGGGCCAGTTCCTCTGCCCATATTCATGGAACAGCAAATTATGCAGCAAATCCGTCCACCATTTATTCGTGGGCCACCTCACCATGCCTCAAATCCTAACAGCCCTCTGTCAAACCCAATGATTCCTGGAATTGGTCCCCCACCAGGTGGTCCCAGAAATATGGGTCCAACCTCTAGCCCCATGCACCGGCCAATGCTTTCCCCTCATATCCATCCCCCCACAACACCTACCATGCCTGGGAATCCTCCCGGCTTATTGCCACCTCCCCCTCCTGGAGCTCCTTTGCCCAGTCTTCCCTTCCCCCCTGTCAGCATGATGCCAAATGGTCCTATGCCTATACCACAGATGATGAACTTTGGATTGCCATCCCTTGCCCCACTGGTGCCACCCCCAACTCTACTAGTGCCATATCCTGTCATTGTCCCTTTGCCCGTTCCCATCCCCATTCCCATCCCCATCCCTCACATCAATGACTCCAAACCCCCCAATGGCTTCTCCAGCAATGGTGAAAGCTTCATTCCGAGTACCTCCAGCGAGACACCTGGGGCAAAGCCAACCAATAGCTCTTCATCCCCTCGAGAGTCAAAGCAAGGATCATCCAAATCCTCTGACTCATCACCGAGCTGCTCAGGCCAGTCCCTTAATCAAGCTAAAGTGCTTCAGGAGCACAGTAAAAATGAAGTTGTTGATTTGACTGTCAGACCTAGTAGTCCAGTGAACAGTAAATTTGGTTTCCCCAGTGTGCTACAGGGTCCACAGGATGGTGTGATAGACCTAACAGTAGGCCACCGGTCTAGGCTGCACAATGTCATCCACAGGGCTCTACACACCCAAGTGAAAGTTGAACGTGAACCTAACAGTGTTGTAAATTTGGCTTTTGGTAGCTCAGACAAAAGGAACTGCAGTGACTGCAGGGACAACTGCAGCCCAGTTGACTCAAAAACGTTACCGTGCAGTGACGGAGCTCACTGCTGTCCCGTCTCCTTGGCCTCTGGCACGCCAGGAATGGAAGCTGGCGCAGCGGTGTGCAACGTCATTGTGAATGGCACAAAGAGCACAGAGGGTTCCAAGAACCCGGAGCCGCCCCAGGAGCCGAAGAAGCCCCAGCCCCCGGAGGAGCTGGCGGTGAGCGAGCTGGAGTCTGTTAAGGAGAACAACTGTGCTTCAAACTGCCACCTTGAGGGAGATGCTGGCAAGAAGACTGGGGAGGAGCCCCTGGCTGGGGGAGACAAACAGGACCCGAACCTTAACAATCCAGCAGACGAGGACCATGCATATGCTTTGAGGATGCTGCCCAAAACAGGTTGCGTGATCCAGCCTGTGCCAAAACCAGCAGAAAAGACTGCTATTGCGCCGTGCATTATCTCAACGCCAATACTCAGCACAGGGCCAGAGGATCTGGAGCCACCATTGAAAAGGAGGTGTCTCCGAATTCGAAATCAGAATAAGTAAAGGTTTGTGTAATCACTACTGCCTTCTGTGTGAATAGAATTCAGTATTTTCAGGTATGAGGTCAAACTCATGTGGATGTGGCCTTTATGAAACAAAAAGATACAAATTCAAATTTTTAAGCACTTTCAGAAAACTATTGGTATTTTTGTTTTAGTGTTGTTTTTTGTGTTGTATTGCATCTGTACTTGTCAGTATTCCATTCATCAGCAGCCTCATTACACTTTTGCTCAAAGAACATATTGTGGTGGTTCTGGCTGTGAAGTTATTGTGCTGTGTATGTCAAAGTCAGTGGTTTTCTTCCTAGAATATTGTACAGGTCTGGGCCATTAATCTGCTTACTTAATTCAGCTCAGTTACACAGCAACTCAAGCCTTCACAATGACTGAAATCTCTCTGCAGCATAACACAGAGCCGGATGACCCAGCAGCTTCCTGCTAGCTCAGATCCAACGGACTTAGCAAATGGTCCAACCATCTTACTATCTTATCATCTTACCAACCATCTTACCATCTGCCTCCAGACTGCACCCTGGTTTTCCAATTAGCTGTTCTCTAGAGACTGAACTCCTCTCCATGAGCTTTCCTTTCTCATGTATTGGTACTTAGGGACTGCCTGCTGTTTGGGACCTGCCCACTATAGCTTATTGCAGCAAAACCTCTGCCATGGGGCTTTACTGCCTTACCTGAGGTATCTGCCTTTGGTGCAAGTCTCCCACTTTAGAAAAGTAGCTGAGATTTGCCCCAGCCCTGCACTTGGTTTGTGGCTCCTGGTAGGGCTGCAGATCAAGCCAGAGATATGGGTAACTCCACCAACCCCCAGGGCTTGTCCATGGACAGTGCTCCAGATGCAGAAACCTCTCATCCTTCATTTCCAATATCCAGCCTACTGAATCCCTCTGATAGCATAGCATCTTTGTAAGACTCTTAGTTTGGTATGTGTTAGATGCTTCAAACCTGTGAGTGAGCAATCTTCCTTGTCTACCGTCCAAGAACGGCTCTGGCAGTCACTGTTGTACCACTTGAGCTGGGACGGAAACCCCTCCACAGCTACACACCCCACACTCACACAATCAGACCAGGTTTGCTCACTGGCTTGACCCTAGGTTTTCCATATCAGAGTTCTCAGATATCCCAATCCTTAAAATAATTTCATCTCAGTGCAATAAATAAATAACAAAACAACAGCTCGAGCTGATGCCTTTGAGTAGGGATCCAGAACAAAGGAACCCCTGGGCTTTTTAACGTTTTATACCCTCACAGTCTAAGCACAGGAGAGTCTGAGGGCTGTTGGGGTTGAGTGTCTGGTCGCCCTGTGTCCTTTGTTATGGAAAGGATCAGTTCCCATTCCCATCCTCTCGCCATCCTCAGGCTTGGGGTTCTGCCCCGCCCAGAGCTCACCCTGCAGCTGGCGCTGCAGCTGCACACTGAGCTACCTGCACTGAATATATTCCTTAACAAAACTAAGGTAATGGAATTTATTTAGATCCATAAGCACGGAGAGCTTCTTTCAGGAAAAAGGGAAATGGTAGGCGTTGCAAGAAATCTGTTCAGCAGTAAAATACTGATGGTTTGCCGGATGTGGCTTGGTGACATGCCAGATTTCATTACAATCCGTGGACTATTCCGTAGCCTCCAGTAAATCCCTGTCCCTAGTAGCACAAATAGTGACTGCGGTGGTGTTTGGCACCTACAGCCACAGATAGCAGCAGCAGGCTGTGTAATCTGGGCCACTGCAGTATCTCCCTGCTCCATCAGTGTGGGCTAATTGCACCATCAAAGATATATAGTGTAGTCAGGAGTCCCCTCTCATTTGTTAGCACTACATTCCCTGTGCTGGTTGCAGAGCTGGAAACATTACTTCCCTTCATCACCAACAGTATTTATTTACTTTCTTCAGTGGAACACAACCATTATTCTTTGCTCTCAGCATGTGCTGACATGTTTAAAAGATACACTAACAAGAACAGAGGACAACTATCACTTTCTTGGACAAGTAATCAGCATATACAATTACTTGGAGGTCAAATGAATATTTAAAATCTTTACACGCTCATAAGTCCTATTAGTGGGGATCCCCCTACCCACCCCTGAGGTAAGGAATGTATGTCCCTCAGCAGCAATATCTTTGTTGCAAATCCCAGTGTTACCTCTGGAGCTTGAAAGATTCCCTTCATAAATGTATGCATGCTTCTACCTAGGGGTAGCAATTTGATCTAGTGAGAAGGCCGCTATTTGGATGTATCCTTTTTATTAAATTTTAGGAGAGCCATGGTTAACCCTTCCTTTCCCACTTCATTGAAACTCCTCATAGCTGCTTTTTTCAAGACAGCGCTAGAAGATTTGCACATTTATGTCCTTATTTTGTAGTCAAAGACAGGATGGTTCTTAACATCTATTTCTGCTTACCTGGACCGTCTGGGCTGCAGCAATGCTGCCTCCTCAAGGTCCCAGTCCCAAGAGGACTTAGGTATCATTCAAAGCCAGAGCTTAAACCCTCAGAGAGAGTTCTGGCTTCACCAAATTGTATATTTTTGCCTTTTGACATGATTATTCATGACATTACTTCACAGATAGCATTTAAGAGAGAAAGTGGGCAAACTGAACAAGCTGCAAAGACAAGGATTTTTTATCATTCTATTACTGTCCTCAGCCCTTTGTATTCTCTAAATGTCAATAACTGCCACTGTGATTATCCTTTGGAATAACCATTTTCCCTTTCATCCTGAGTTTTACATATTTTTTTGCCTCAGTGTAAGGGTTGTCTTACAGGGAAGTTTTCAGGAAAGATTAATCTGACCCAATACAGACATCTGTAACAAAGATGCAGCTGAGCTAATTGTCTAAACTCTTGTTAAAATTAACGTAGAGAAGCAGGCACTTCAAAGAGACAGCTGAGCTCATCCCAGAGTCAACAACTAAGACAGCTCAGATGAATTGTGCCCTAGGAGTGCCTGTTTCTGCCTGCAGAGAGGGAAACTTAGGGTGACTGGCACAGACATGGACGTCCACATAGATGCTGGAAGTTAAGAGCCCCAGCTTAGTAGCATAGCACGGCATGGTGATGGTTATTAGTCTGTGTTTATTCCCTCGTTACTCCAGCAAAAGAAAAGAAGTAGCCTCTGTGCAGAAGATATGGGAGACCAGGGTCCTTATGTGCTCCAAGGGAAGAGGATACTCCAAATACTCTGCAGAAGTAAACAGCATGGTAACCATCTCATTCCAGTGGGTACCTCCATGAAATGCGGGTGGTTTTTGAGCATCTCAAGGCACGCACAAGTGATTTGTGCAGCTCTGATGACTGATTTGAGGTGAGGGCTCTGTGGTTTCATGCAGAGCCTTTCTTTTGCTATTTCACCATTGCTGGTCACAACCAGTCGGGGGGAGCAAAAGAGCTCTGCCTTAGATTTGCTCTGCCTGTGAGGACTGAGCAGGACTCAGAGCCTGTCTGTGTCTATGCAGAGAGGGCAACAGGCAGAGAGAATATCAGTGTAGCCTCTTGCACTGCAGACCTGACCTCTGCCGTGCCGTGGGTTGGTTCCTCCTGCCCAGGCCTCAGAAAGCAGGGACTTAAAACCCTTCTTCTGCAATCCAGTTGTGGGGAGGATACTGCAAGAGAGACTCCAACCTCATAAAAATTCTAATAAATTACGAAGAGGATAGAAGCTGCACTAACATATGTGTTGACTTGGGCCCTTGGAGGTTTGTACTGATAGCACTAGCCACACTAACCTGGGAGAAAAGAAGTCCGGCCAGTTGTCTTTTTCTGTCTTGGTTCTCACCTACCCAAATTGGAAAATCTGAACATATTGCCCTAATGTGCAACTTTTCCTGGATTTTGTTTCCCATCAAATTGTGTGACAAGAAGGAAATTAGCCAAATATTTTTATGCTAGAGTTCTGGACAGACAGATTGAATTCATGTAACAGCAACACAGACTCTCTAAAAAGGAATCAGTGCAAGCGTAACCTTTTTGGGCAAGTTTCCAATCTCTGGATTATTTAATGTACCAATTACTTGATTATTGAAAGTGCTAATCAGCAACATAATCCTTGATGTTAAAGTTTAGTTTCTCCATCAGGATGTGGACTGTCAAGCTGTTCTAGCTTGATGCAATTTGAAAAACTATCAAAAGATGTCTCAGTGCCAAAGTGCCTATGATAAAGGAATGAAGCTAGGAAGAATATTCTGTTGAGTGTTACATTTTCAAGTTTGAGCAATG
Organism: Catharus ustulatus; assembly: GCF_009819885.2. Lineage (NCBI taxonomy): Eukaryota > Metazoa > Chordata > Aves > Passeriformes > Turdidae > Catharus > Catharus ustulatus. The sequence continues at coordinate 72,762,915 of NC_046223.1, read as the reverse complement.
TGAGTTTCTAAAATTAGCAGTGTTAGTGTTGCCTGCCTACATGCTTTATGCCCTGGCGGGATCAGTTTTAACCCGCCAGCTTTGATGTCAGCGTTTCCTAAAGCAAAGAAATGCAAACACTGAGGTCTGCTCGGATTTAACATGATAGTTATGTTAAACTAAATGAGAAAATGAAGTGGCACATGTAAAACTCACAGCTAGCTTCTGTGTGTGCATATGTGTGTGTGTTGAGTAATCCTGTGCTGGGGACAGAGGGGTCAGGAAAGGAAGGGGTTTTTCTGCTTGGTGTATGGCCACCTGCAGAGCCAGCCTATATGTCCCAGGGTCAGCATCTGCTGAGTGAAAGGCCCAAACATTCAGCTGTCTAGTCCATGCGTTGTAAAAATATACAGCAGAACACTCAGTTCAGAGCAGAAGTAATATACATTCCACTTTGAGCTCCTCTGCCCATAATGGTCCAGCACAAGATTTTCTGCTCTGATCTGGATTCCTGAGGCAAGGGGCGTAGCTATTAACCTCTTTTTTTCTTAGTCTAGGCGGTTTTATCTCTCCTCTGTCACTGTGGTATCTATCTACCAATATCTTTCTTAGCTCTGCCCAGCTTGCTATGATCAGGAAAAATTTGACCTTAAAGATATACTTGAATTTTTTTTTTCTATATTTGAACACATTTCTATGCTAGTCATCTTTGTTGACACGGTGCTATGGACCAGAGCCTTAGCTAATTTTAACTGGATATAGTTCCACTGATGCCAAACTAATTTAAATCAGCAGAGTAATTGGACTCATACACTTAACACCTACTCTTCTGCTTCAGAAGTTTTCCTTCACCTGGCTTCTGATGAGCCTACAGAAATTTTCCATTTATCCAAAGGGGGAGAGGAGAGACTTTTAACACCATAAAGCCTTAAACACATTTGCTTGGAACTGAAGCTTTGCCCTTGAGAGTTGCCTGACTCTGGCAGTGTGATCTTATGTTTCAAAATTGCCTGTATACCTTCTCAGGTATATTAAATCAGAAAAAGGATTTCCCAGGAAGGAAAAAACCAAAAACAGGAACAAACAAAAAAAAAAGAAAATAAAAGGAAAGAAAAGAAAAAGAAGGTTCTCAAAATAGTGAAGTATAAGATGACATACTTCCAGGGTAGCTTTTAGCTCCCACATCTTGCTGCCGGGGTGTGGGAGTGCTAACTTCCGTCTCAGTGGCAGTAAATAGCAGGCTCGTGGTACGCTGCCACAGATCACTGCACACTCTTTGAATCAAAGGAGCAAGTGCTGATTTCTGATGGGCTCCTCCTGCTTTTCTATAAAACCTCCTAGGACACATGTTTCAAATATGAAATCTGATTCTTGAACTCAGTTTAGAAAATAACTACACATGGTCTGATTTGTAAAGGTAATAAGCATCCAGGGCTGTTGGCAAACAAAACACACATCCAGAACTTGACAGCAAAAAAAGGCATAGCTGAATTGACAGACCTGTAGAAATCTGAAGAACCTATGACACCTGCAGACTGTAGTCAACCTGACAACTCCCAGGACCTCAGACCACTGATTTCAGAGATAATTTTGGTGCTTACTTGCCATTATTAGTTTTAATTGTCTTATGAAATGAAAATCATTTGAACTGAAATAAGTGCCATGCCATCCCCTAAGATGGCACAACCCACATTCATACTGAAACCATGAGTTGGTCATAATGCTTTGCCAGGCTTTAAAGACTGATGAGGCACTTTCATACGTATAAGGTCTAAAATGCTCCTCTTATTTAAGTTGGTTCAAAGCAAGTTTGGCTGCACTGAAAAGTGTTAAGTGTGAAACAGCCCTGTGGGGAGACTCGAGCTCTTCATCAGCCTGTCCTTGTGCTGTCGAGCTACCGAAGTCAGTGGTGCAGGGAAATTTTATGGGGGTGGGGAGGAAAGCACAACTCATAATTAAATACAGAGTCCCTAACAACAAAGACCATAGTAAAACAGACTCTTGTAAAAACACTTGTAAAAACATCATCTAGCCATCGATTGCCTTGACATGCAGGGGCCAAGATGCTGGATGGTATGTGTCTGATTGCCACTGAAATCTGATGACGAGCTAAGCACCTCACAGCCTTTGTGAAGCTTGACCCTGAAACACCATGGCCAACTTAAGTGCAGGGCAGTGAGCTCTGAACAGCTGTGAGGAGCTTATAAACTATTTAACAGTATTACGAGCAACACCTGAAAGTGGGAGAGAAAGGAGCAAAACACTTTTGAGGACTGTGGTTGTGAAAAAGTTGGACATACTCAAGCAGTGAGCCATAGATTTTAAGATAAAATTATTGTTTAAAAAACACAGTGGAAGACTGAAGAAAAGTAGAAACAAAGCTCTTTGAGCAAGGAGTCAGGAGGAAATCAGACAGTGGCAAGCAAGACTTTCTGAAGTAATTTTTGTTTCCAGATTACCTGCTGAGTCTCTCCTGCCTATTTTTAGGTCCTATAAAGGTAAGCATGTTTCTGGGTGCCTCCACCAGCCAAAGCCTCACAGCTGAGACCTACTAATCATGACCTTACTTACATTATTTCGATAATGAGCTGCAGTGCACTCACAGGACTGAAAGTTATCTTTGGAAATGTGTGTGATCATCTCGTGAGAGCCATGAATCGAAGTAACCTCTAACATTCTGCAGAACCCTCAACTATTTAATGTTTTCTTCTACCATGAAAATTACAGCTGATTAAATATCTGGGTTTGATCCTGCTCAGTACTGTGTGCACTCAGCGCTTGTTGCCTCTAATGCAAGTTGAGGGCCCTCAGCACATTACAGATCGAGGTCCTGCCTCCGACTCCTTTGCGTGGCTTTGCTTCCCCAGACACAACTTTGGTATTTGAAAAGAATGGTATTCCTGTACAACATGTGTCTCAATTTGTAATGATATCCGCCCTGCAGCTGGCTTGCTTTTCCAAGGGTTTCTGAAACATTGCTGCCTTAAATTCGAGCCAACCTTCAATAACAAATTATCTGAAGGCAAAGAGACTGAACTGCGTTTGCTGAGAGGACACCCATGCTCCCTGCTGTGCTCCATCTTCCAGTCCCAGTTTTGGACTTTGATGCTGTGTAATGTAATCATCTCCTATGAAGGCAGATATTTAAAACAAAAAAATAAATTAAGAAATAGGAGGTTTTGGGATTGGGTAGTGTTGAGTGAAATAACTGTGGAGTTCTGACCTCTCTGGAAAGATCTGCATCCCATCATCAGGTGATTGATACTGAAACCTATGTTTAGAGCAATTTTCAGCCATTTATTTGGAGCTCACGTGGTTAAATGTAAAACTTTGTGTCGCCTGCTTGTGCTCCAAATATTTATAAGGTTTCATGAATCAGTTGTGCTGCCACTTCTAAGTTCCTTATCCAAAAAGAGGAGGAAAAAAAGCCCTTTCCCACAGGAATTCTCCAGTTGAAAGAATCTTGAACACAACTAGAAAGGATAGATGACAAAGTCACTGAAAATTTGAATTTTGACCCTAAATTTCAAAGATCAGTTAAAATGCCAATTTCAGGGTTTTTTAAAGCAGTTTGCCAATTATTGCTGAAGTGGTTATCTTGGTGATAAAAACTTTGTTCCCATTTTCTTGGGGTGAGAAATAGAGAAAATCTAAAGCAGTGTTTGGGCTCAATGCAGTTTTTTCAGTGCCCAGTTCAGTGCTGAGGGCAAGGCAGATGCCCTAAGATGCCTGGCACTGCACCGACATGTATACCAGGTCTCACCCACTCGCTCCTTATTTGCTCTGAATGAGTTTTTCCTCTTCTTTCTCCCACAAGATAATTCACATGACATTTTCGCTACCTGAGCATACCCCCGTGGTTTTGGATGAGTCTGCATCTGCTCTTGCTTAAACTTGAAAAGAACCAGAACAAAGGCTGTGGAAGCCAGGGAGAGACCCCATGGGGGCAGTGCCAGGCATGCAGTCCTGGATGGTTATGGACAGTGGAGTTGTTAATGGGAAAATGTGAAAACACTGATTGCTTCCTGATACAGGTTGCTGAAACTTTTCACTGTGAAGGCTCACTGCTGCTTCAGAAAGTTCTGCTATTGTAACTGTTATAATTTTGTGGCTCACAATAACATTTCAAGTTAAAAAGCCAGACCCAGGTATAGTGCAGGTGAGGAGGAGGAGGACTCTCCCAGGGAGGTACAGGCTGTGGCTCAGCAAGACACCCATCCATAACCCTACCAACAGTTAAACTGCCTTTCTCTGGCTATTTAACTGGTTTTACTGGAGGGATCAGGCTGAATAAGAAAATTGAGAAGAACCTTGAAATAGTGGTTTAGGCCCACAGGAGACTGCTGAAACACAAGTTGAAATTACTATTCTGATTCAGACAAAATCAGAGGTTTAAAGGATTATCACATCACAGTGGTTTTCAGGAAAGGAGAGTAGAAATTGTCTGGATTTGGTTTACCTTCCATTTCAGTTTTTCAGTTTTGGGGTTTTTTTTGGTTCAGTTTGGTATTTTGGTTTGGGTCCTTTTTTTCGGGGTTGTGGGGGGGTGGATTTTTTTGGTATTTAAAAAAACATGCCTTGTAAAATTTCAACTTTATCCCAGATTAGAAGGAGAGAATTTGTTGAAAATTTGGCTGGGTTTTTTTTCAGAGGAAAATCATATCTTCTGCTATAGCTGCATACCAGTGAGGCAAAGCACACTACTTACAAGGCTGGCAAACACACTGGTGCTGCACTAACTGGGGAGACTGGGCTGCCTTGTTGTTGTGGAGATATACCAAATCACCCCACTGTATTCAGGACTGGCCTTGGCAGTCTGTGGTCTGCCACAGGGGTCACTTCCAATGTAGAGATTAGAAGTCTAGAACCATGATGACATTTTCCTATTTGTATGATCCATGTGCATACCTCAGAATGCCCAAAAATATAAACCAGAGACCCCCCTGACAGTGATAGCCTGGAGGAAATGGTGCAACAATTCATAGAGTTGGGGCTGTCCTTACCACTTTTTCTGCCTTGGCAAATCCCAGTGCATTCCCTAAAGTCACAATGTTTGATCAGATTGCAGCTCTTGTTTCAGTAGAAGGGAGAGCCTGAGTTCCACAGGTGACCCAAAACTGAGGAGGATCTTTAGCTTACAAGGTCAGAGCAGAAGGAAATCACTACCTTTGAAATCCAGAGTTATTTCTTAAGGACTCAGCTTGTTTTCCCATTTGTGCTAAAAGTCCTCCCTCTCGTGCAATGTGGCATCCCTTCTTTAGCTCATGGAAAGATAAATCAGGGAATATTCAAAGGGGAAGGTTTTAATGAAGAAGCTTGAACTGCTTTAAGAATTGTAAAAAAGAAAAAAAAAATTAAAAATTACAGAACTGTTACAAGTAACAGATGATTCCCGAGTGTTTCCAGGGCTGAGTTTGCTCCCATGCTGACTTTAGCTGCACTCTTGTGGTTTATTTTCAGAGCAGTTTCCCTGAGAAAATAATTGCAATGCTTTTACTCTAGGGCCATGCATGTCCCAGATGAACCAGGCCTCTTTTAGCACATCAGCATTCATTGTCTGGGTGAATTAAGTACTGTGCTAAATTATGGAAACTCTGCCATGCCAGTCCACATCAACGGTTGTTTCAGCCCTCCCCACCCAGTCTTTAATTTTTCCTGAACAATAAGATGTGAATCTGGAGACAGAAATGTTCAATGGGGCATAGAATGACAGGGAAGCAACCATGGAAAAAACTGTGTGTGTGTCTGGATGTGTGTATGAGTCCAAAGCCATGTCAATGATGTGGCCCCTCTAGGGGAGCAGGGCATGACTGGGGAGGACACTGTGTAAAAACAGCTGTTTCTGGTGCCATCAGGAGCATGCTGCCGTGCTTGGCTGCTGGGGCAGTGCTAGGAACAGATACAGGGATCAGTGAGTGTGGGGGAGCAGAAGAAGGACATGTCCCCACAGCTGAGCCACCCAGCTCCTCAGCATGGAGGGGCAGGGAAGTGAGGAACACTTCCAGCATTTGGCCCTACCAAGCAGGACCAAGCTTCCCACCACAGGACAAAGGGCTGTAGCTCTGCAACAGCACCTGGAAAGAGCTGGGTAACTGCAGAGAGGGAGCAAAGAGTGGGGAGGCTTTGCCTGAGCTGCCAAATTGACCTGCCATGCGCTAATTCTGTGCTGCTCTGAACAAGGATTTAAATCCTCACATGTCAGGCATTGCCCTAAGAGGAAGCTCTGTGTGGGTGGGTGCAGCCTGTGTCACGGCTGCCGATGCTCAGGTTTTTGCTAACAGCCCCACAGGGCACCAGTGCAGCTCTCCCTGTTGCATGGAAGCACTGCATCACTATCTGAGCCCACACAAATGAACCTCCAAACCTGCTTGAGCTGGGTCATCATCCATTTGAGTTATTCTCCTTCCCCCCCATATTTACAGTAGGGCAGAAATGAGCCTTCTTACTTGTTCTCTTTCCCTCATCTTTTCCATGCTGCTTCCTGGGTTTGAGCTACAGCCTCTAACTTCTAGGTGGTCTTCCAACCCAGGATCAACCCAGTCCTACTTGACTTTGGAAAGCAAGCAAAACCCAGTGTGCTTACCTCAGCACAACTCACATGAGCTTAACTCCATGGCTTTACCGTGATGAAAATTCTTTTGTGGTTGATGCAATTTTTCAATCTGATCAGCAGTATTTGATGTGTGTTGAAGGCAGGTTCAGCTAGGGTGAAGAGCATATGTCGCTCTCCTATAAAATAATGTGGGATTTTGGGGGGAGATATAAATAGCTGACTTTATTGTGATGGTCATGAACGCTAGTGCTGGCACAAGGTGCATAGCATTGAACTCTGATGCACTGATGACTAGTGCATTCTCATTTCTTTATAGAACTTTGCATGCTATGCTTGATACAGATTTTTATTTTGTAACTTGATTGCTACAAAGATGCATTCATCAAACACGATTACTGCCATATGAGCCAGTCAACAGGGAAGGTCCTCCTTGCCATTCTGCACACCCTGTTACATAGAGTCCATCTGCACCAGGGGAAAATAGACAGAACTTACACAGTTAGATGACTGCTCCAGGCAGAAAGCAACAAGAGCCACTGAACTTCTTTATGCCTTCCCTCTCAAATCCCTTATTAGTCTGTGCTGTACTATGTACCATGAGACTGGTTAGTGAGGGATGGAAATTAATTTCCTTTGATGTATGTAGAGGGAGAGCAGTGTGAGGCTTCATACAGACATTACAGGTTTAATTTTCTTTGCTTGCCTTTTTACACCAAGACTTCAAGCCGAAAAATGTGACAGAAAGCAGTCATGTACTTCACCTTAGTAGGGATACATCCCAGTTCTCAGTCTAGTTCTTGTTCACAGCTCTCTGTACACACAAAGAAACTCTTCTCAGTGGGCACATTGCCTGAAAGCACAAACGTTACTCAACCTAGATATCATGGTCTCCATGCCATGAAAGTTCATTCTGGTTGACATATTCCATGTGCCTTCCAGTCAATACTTTAAGAAGGGTGGAGGTTTGGCAAGGGGATACAGGCACATTGTTGGGAGAGATTGCAGAGGAGCCGGTGTGGAGGGGAGATCCTAGAGCAGACTGAGAAGGAAAATGTGCCCCTGCACCAATACTAAGGCTGATAAGTACTGCAGAGTGTCAGTCCAAATCTGTAGTGGACAACAGAACTCATCCAAGGAGATGAAGTCCAGAGCTCACTGTGTAGGGAGGCAGTAAGGTAGCTTACATGGCCAGCTGACAAGGGAAGTAGTAGCACACGAAGCAATGGTGTATCTCCCGGTAGCACCTAGAAACACTAAGATTCAGGAGCTTACAACTGCCAGGGTGTTGTTGAGAATGAACTATAATTGTGTCACTTTCCAGCTTTTTATCACAGGAATTCCTCCACCTTCCAGCTGCAGCCTTGTAGGCTGTGTCCCCCAATGGCCCTTGGGGCATGAGGGCCAGGCAAGGCCGGAGCAGTGGGCTCGTGCCTCAACCTGACTGCCTGCCCAGCGTGAGGCTGAGTGGAACATGAGCTCAGGCAGTGCCCAGCCTGCCTGCAATGAGCCTCCTGCTGCTCACCCTGACCCCCTCTGCTTGTCTGCTTTGCAGGAGCACTCGCTGACAGGGTACCTTGCATGGAGAAAGGGAGCAGAGCAAACCACGTCACTCCACCGAATGACACCAGCTGGTCCGCTCACCACCCCTCTGGCTGAAAGTCCAGCAGAGAAAGCAGCTTCCTGTCATGAAGCCCCTCCGAGGAAGTCTCAGTCCCACGGGTGCCTTTGACCCAGAAGACAGCACATCATAGACCCACACAGTGTGCTCAGCATTCCTGCAACCACCCCTCTTCTCCTCTCAGAACGCTTTTTCCTCTTGGTTTCTTGCTGGGGGGGATTTTTCACCCGGGTTTCAAAAACCACACGGACCAACATAGGTACTTTTCCCTCACTGACTTCGAAGTTCAGATATTTGAGACTGGACAATGATACAGATTTTTTTTTTTTAATTTTTTTTTTCCTTTGAAAAACTGCTGTGGTTTTGCTGCTACACTAAGAATCGTGATTTGCATTGTATGGTTTTGGACCTATTCAAGTTTTGATGGGGGAAAGGGGTAATACTGGAGTAGCAACGCTTCAGAGTCATCTCTGTCCTACCCATGATGCACTTTTAAATGAAGAGTTAGAATATTTTATTGGCTAATATACTTTCCTTGTTATTTTTACAAAGGCCACCTTTATCCTTTCTAATGCCATATTTTCAGTGTTACACTTTTATGGCTTTTAATTTTTGATTTGACAGATGTAAGAAGCAGCATGAATAGTTTATACTGTGGTTTTTCAGAGACTGAATGCCAAGAGAACTCAGTAAATGTTTATTCTTCTCAGCTTTCTCTTTAAATTCCCCTAAATAGCGCCCCATTTGGGAACAGAGCAAGAGTGTTGAACTAAAGACCAAAATTCCCTCAAGGTGTAAAATAATCTGAGGGGAATATTTGCTGGGCGTCACGAAAGACTTGGATGAAATTTCAACCCTGATGGTTTTCAGTGATCCAGGAAGGCAGTGAGACAATCTCTCCATATGCATAGCCCTTTCATGATAATTAGAATGGTATGGACAAACCAATGAAAACAAGGGTAAAGTGAGAAAGATCCCCCATGATTCTGTTTCACTGTTTGCTTTCTCCTGTCATGGTTAAGAGAAATGTGCAATTTGATCCTCAATCAGTGGGTGGAGGATAACAGGGTAGAATTTACTTGTGTGCACTTGTACAGTTGTAGCCAAGAGTCCAAAAGTACACTAGAGCATGTTATACTGGCACTGAATTGGTAAGAGAGTTGTGGAGTATCCCATTCTGACAAATAAAAAGAAAAAAAAAAGAAAATGAAAGAAAAAAAATACAAAAACCCATAAAAACCCCACAAAAAATCAAAAAGAAAGAAAAAAACTTAAAAAAAAATTCAGATCACCTTGTGATTCAGTGTAACTGTTTACTAACTCGAATAAAGCAATTGTTCACTCTCGAGTGTTCAGAGTACACCTTTTCTATAAGGCTGCTGAGGGGAAGAGAGGAGCAGTTTGCAGGAGCAGAGTCTCTGTGTCAGCGGTGTTGGGAGCAGGGCAGCAGAGTCAGTTGAACCAGAGCCTTGTAGTGATGGTGCACTATGAGCACTATGTATATACTGTATTTCTATATTTTCCTTTGTACAGATTCACTTAAGTCAAGCTACTGTTTTACAGGTGCTCCTTATTTATTAGAGCTGTGAAAGCTTGGAAATCACACCGGGCGAGTAAGCTCGCTTTTTAAAAAAACAAACAAACAAACAAAAAACCAACAAAAAAAAAAGAGGGGTGGGCGGGGGTGGGGGGGAATCCAACAACTCCTGAGTCTAGGGAGAGAGCTCAAAGTCAATTTGATGAAACATCTTCATGAGGGCAAGAATCTGAAGCACGCTCTGAAGCACCCTCAGCGTGCTCTGCTTTCCTTTCAGTCTTGCAACGCTTTTCTCTCTCCCTGACTGGTGTCAGATTTATTAAAACAAAATAAATCTCCAAGAAAAAAAATGCACTTAGATGTGCTGTTGTTTTATTTTTCTTTTTTTCCCCTCTTTGTGCATGCAGTTGTTCATTCCTCTACCTGCCTGGTCAAAGACAAAAAGACCCCTGAGTCTGAAGCCACAGAAAAATACACGTTAAGTTGTTCTTGAAAGCTGTATCTATGTCCCTTCCATCTTCGTGCCTCCCTTGACACTTCTCAGTTTCTGCTGTGTTTAAGGCATGGGGAGAAAGAACCCTGCACTTAGCACAGTGCAGAGTTAGGTCCTGATCTTGGAGAAAATCCCTGGATAGATGCAGTGGCTGCAGCTTCATTGATTTTGAGAGGATCTGTGCAAGCAGAGTTTTCTCATTCTGCCTCTGGGGCAGTGCACAGACAGTATTCTGCTTGCCTTTTGTGAGGATGGGGCTTTTCTGTGCATGAACTCCTCCTGAAATCAGAGGTTCTTCCAAGGACCAAACTCCTCCCAAGTGCCCCCAGACCTCTGCCACAGCTATCTCACACAATAGCGTTTGCTTTCCAGATCTTGGAAACACAGCCAGCACTGCTGATGGAGGGCTTGGAAATGTCCAGTGAGCTCTGGAACTATTTGACTGATTTCATTAACCAGCCATGTAAGGCAAACAACAACAGCCTAAGCATGCCTGCTTGGAAGGGCACGTAGAGTAAAGCTTGTCTCCCTAGTAAACAGCTTGCTGCATCTCTATTTATTCATCTGAACTTGGCTGTAAAACGAAGGCCGTGTGTATTGATTTTACTTTTGTCAATGGTCCAGAATTGTTAGCACACATTTTCACTCTTCTGAAAAACAACAGACTCTTTAGAGAAATCTTTCTCTGTGGTAAACTGTTTTTTTTTTCCAGAAATGGAATCAGCTTGTCAAAAATCATCGGGACAACAGAGGTAGAGAAAGAGATCTAGGCTAGAGCTGGCTTCACATGTTTCCAGTGATCACAAACTTACCCTAACTTTCCCGAGAATTTGCTCACCTTATACTTTCTTAACATCTTACCCAAAATTCAGAATGTGTACAACAGCTTTGGACAGCTGAATCAGTTCATTGTTTGCTATTGAAAAAAATATCTCCAGCTGCATATATGGGGAGAAATATCCAAGAATACATAAACCTTGAGGAAAATGCAGACCAAATGGTACAATACATTATTCAAGAGAAACCTGCTTTATTTCTGAGGCCAAATCCGTCCCTTGTGCGATGCCAAAAAAATGAATGGAATTACACAAAGGATGTAAAGGTCCTTTGCAATTAACAGGAACCCAGCAAACACTTGCAGATCAGTGCTCGCTTGCTGCTGTCGTTATTTATTAAGCACTAAGACTCAATAGCCAAGCCAAGCTCTTTCCTGGAGAAATGACCATCAAGGAGCCAGACAAAGAAAATCCTGTCCACTGGGAGATACAGGGGAAGGTTCCTGCATGCAACAACCATGGCTCCAGCACTTGCTCATGTGAGCTTTTGAGATGCAGAGTCTGTCTCCATCAGCAGAGAGAGGCAGTTTTGCCTCGGGTCTCAGAGCAGCTGGCCGTGCGTGCATCCCTTCACGCTGCTGGGGCAGAGGGGGAGCTTGCTGTGATCAAGCTGCATGGGCCCTTCTGCTAGCACTGAATTCTTGCTGTCAGCGAGAATTTTGCCCTTGTGATAAAAGGGGGGTCTGTGTACTGCAAGCACTCTGCATTAATTTCCTCCCCTGTTGTCTTAGATGATTTTGAGAGCTTTTTTTTTTTTTTTTCAGAAATACTATACACGACAGTTTTTTGAGTGGTCCAATTCCGTGAATAAGGATGTCCCTGAAAATGAAAACAAGTCGTGCTTTTTCCGTGCTAAATGATAGAAATAAATTTGCTTTGTTCAAATAAGTGCTGTGAGCCAAATTTGCAAGGATGCTTATCCAAGTGAGATATCCCATTCTGAGGTCCATATTTGGACACTCAAATCAACACTCAGCCAAACACATGCATGAGGCATTTCAATGCCATTTGGAGTGTCCATATATAGAACTGGATGCCCAAACTTCACTGCCTTTGTTTTAAAAATAGACCTGGAATATAAAGACATCATTTAATAATAACAACTATGACAAACATTCTGTGTGCAAACTAAGAGCAAATTTGCTGATGCTGGTTCAGGTTGATTCCCCTAGAATTGCTCTGGATTTACAGAGGTGTGACTTGGTAAAGAAGGAGTCTCTTAAGTTGTGTTGCCTTCCACTCTCACTTGATGTTGAGACTTGACCTGATATTTGGGATCTGTGAGTAAGGAAAGGTGGCACTCCACACATGTGTGCAGCAGTGGGGGAGAGAATTCGGAACAGAGTTGAACCTGCTTCATACTGAACATAACATCTCAAATGCTTTGAAATAGGGAGGACAGCTTTACACGGGCTTATACACATTTTAGTTGTCATTTATGTGGTATTGGGCAAACAAATGCATTGCTACCTTAACAATACTGGGACATTTTGCACAAAACATTGAAAGCACCAGCAAAACAGAGAGCTGTGAAAAACACAGCAGAACAGCAGCTTCTGGCTGTTTTCTTCCAGGCATGGTGGGAGCATGGCTCCTCAGAGGTGCCCAGGATGCTGACTGCAGGGCACTGCAGCACCCCCAAGGGGAACAGGGTGTCTGATAGAGGAGTGGCCCTCAGCCTGACATGTTGACCACTTAAGACCTGCTGGGACCTGAAGTTCTGTGACAATGTAAGGAACAGACTCGGCTACGAGGAAGAAGAAAATAGTAATTTAGGCCACTGACAGTCTCTTTTCTCCAAGCTGTTCCCTGTTCTCTAAAGTATTGCCTATCTGCTGGAGCAGGTGTGTCCCAGCCACTTCACCCACTGCCCTACTGAAATAAGTTTTCCAAGGACACTCAAGACACAGAGAGGCAGCCAAATGCCCCAGACCTTTCCTTACAAATGATGCAAATATCTAAAAGTTGTGTGTCCCTACATCAATAGTCTAGTCACCAGAGAAGAGGCAGCCTCACCTGCTCCCTCTTGGAACTCTCTGGCATCTGGGCAGCCCACACTGCAAGTGGGATCCTGCCCCACAGATGGGAAGGAAAGTGTGATTATTATCTGCTGATAAAATAGCTGAGGACAAACATGTGTTGTGATTCCCAGCTCTCAGCAGTCCTGTTTTTGAAGGACATTACTGGACCTACTTAATGAAAGAAAAAGGCTTGAGGAAGAAAGAATGCTTCCTTCTTTTCCAAAAGAAAGTTGTACTCTGGTAGTTTGCTGAGGGACTAGGAGACTTAGCTTCACTTCCCTTCTTCATCTGAAGGAATCGAACCCACACAGGCACACGCAAAACAAGTTGTTGAGAGAGGCTGTTATCCCTTCCCATGTCCCAAGACAGAATCAATGTGATACAATCTGTCCTGGCTGGTCTACCAGGGCACAAGCTATGCCAAGAAAGGCAGGAGAGGTTCTCTTCATTTCGCTGGGGAGAGACGCAAAGATGACATCCACAGTGCCAGGAAGAGGAAGTACGGTCCTCCAGTTAGGGGTTGAGGCTCTCTCCTGCAACAAGGACACTGGCTCCTCCTGCCAAAAGGGCTTTAGAGTTGCTGCATTTACTGACCCATTACAGAGCCCACTTCTGAAGCAGAAGAAGCCTCTCCGAAGCCACTCCAGGAGCTCACTTCAGCGTGCTGCAGCCCTGCTGTCCTGCACGCTTCCCGGGCCCTCGGCACTGCAGGGCAGGGAGGGCAGGCAGCCAAAGAGTTCCCTAGGGAAGCAACACTGCCAGCATCACCCAGGCAGCTTTGGAGCAAGGGAGTGTGCCAGGCTGGCAGGGCTGCTCTGACATGTCTGCCCCACATGTGCTGGGTGATGCTGGCCCTTCACATCATCTGCCCTCTCATGAACACCTCAGGACAGAGATGTGCTTTCTAATTCTTGCCAAAGCAGATTGACTTACTGCATCCCACTTGCGAGCAAGGCCTTTGGCATGACAGGCATTATGTGAAACGTAATATTTGGGACACACACATACACACAGGACTCGGGAGCAGCCTGCTGCAAAACTCCCAGGTATCTCCCAAAACACAGGGCTGAGCAGGGGCCCGAGTGCTGAGGCATGGTTGGGTGCTGGGGAAAGCTCCCTGTTGCCTGCACACCCTCACTAGAGGTCCAGCAGGATGATTTATGGGCATGGTCAGGTAGAGGAGCTGCCACAGATGGGTCAGAGATGATGGGTGCCAGCCCACAGGCTTATTGTTGGTCAACATCAAGGGAAAGAGGTGGGAAGAGGAGGGAGCATGAGTTGAATTCCTTAATAACGTGAATTATAAAATCATTTCCTGTGTTAGGGGTTAGAAAAGAGAGCACAGGACCCAGAAATCTTCCAAACAGAAAACAGCTTTTGTTAAGGCTTTTGGCCTAAGGAGTTTGAGGAGGATTGGGGGGGGGCGGTGGGAAGGGAAAGTGCTGGCACATTTTTGGCTAGAAGCCTCAGACAACATATTTTTTATTCTAGTCTTTATTTTTCAAAATAAAATTATGGCAAAGCAGCAACAAAAAGGGTGGAAGAGAGTGAAATTAGGAGGAACAGTACCCAAGTATTTCCCACTTCTTTCTGTCCCTGCCATTAAACACACAGGGTGTCCTTTATTATATACAGTAGCAGGATTAAGTCAGAAGCCCAAAGGTTAGGAATGGAACAAGATACTTTTATACTTATTGATCCTTTTTGGTTTTTTTAGGGAGATTGTTTTCATTAAAGTTTAATTCACCTTTTCTAGCTTTTGAGTCTAACTGCCACACATTTTATCCCACTTCTTTGTGAAATGTTAAATCCATCGGTAGGTTTTAGTTTTCCTGGTGTAACTTTTCAGAAACTGTATATCTGCATAGCAACCCCACTGCAGGCAGCTTATGTCACGGTATCACATGTCAGAAAGATGAAAAGAACTCCAAATCTGAGCTGCTCCGCAAACTTATGTCCCCCATTCTCGGACATATATCTTCTGTACTTAATATAAGTGTCAGGAAGGCAACTTCAAGGCCAGAGAGGTGCAAAGTTTTATCTCAGAGATGACAAAAAAAAAAAGTTACCTCAATTCAGCCTTATGCAGAGTCAAGTGAGAAACAAAGATTGTCTTTTTCTTCCTCTCCCCATTCCCCCTGACCCCCACCTCCCTGTGTCCCTGTTGTCTGCTTCCAACTGCAACCTGAGCCTGAATCCTGAGCCCAGTGTCCAGATTAGAGATTGTTGACTCAGATTTAGTGGTGAAACTTGAGCCTGGCCCTGTTGATGGCATAGCCTTGAAGGAGCAGGTTTACTTCAAGCCAAAAGAGAGATTACATGTCAGACGAGAACCTGCCTTTTCTTTATCACAAACTTCCTGATCTCCCTCTGTTCTAATAGTGTGTGTGTGTGTCCCCCCGCCTTGTGCCCATTTTCAATTCCTTCTATAGGGTGTCATAAATCAGGAAATTAGCAAGTGTGTAGCTGCCCTTTGCCACAGGCAGAGACAATGAGCTTGCTGTATTTTTAACCAGTGGGTAGCACTTAACATAATCAATGGAAAGCTACGTGCAGAAAGGATGAAAAATTTGGTCTTGGTCTGACCACTTACAGGGTATTTCTCGTCACCCAGGCAAGCTGCTTTTATGAGAATATGACATGCCCTGGAAGCTTGCTCTCCATTTTGCAGGAGAGTCATTAAAAGAAATCATTACATGTTTTTTTTTGTTCCTTGGCACACACGCTGCTTTTCCTTGGCTTCTGATTTCATCCATCTTTCAGGCGCTTCGTGCCTTTAGTAATTTATGTGCAAGATTTTTCCAAACCTCCAAATGTTTTTCCATTTGGCAAACTGTGGAAGCCTCCACAGAATGTAACTGTAGAGTTTTCTTGTACTTCAAAACATGAGCCCTGTTAGCACAAAGATGCATCTAATACTTGTAATCCTGTACATAAAAGCTATAAATTCATCCAAGACAATCAAATACATCGTTCCCTCTTGCGAGTCCTTACCAGTCATGTTGCTGCAACCCCTCCCTTGATACGTGGAAGGAGAAATTCTCGACAAGCATTGTTGTTTTCTTTAACTATAGTTTTTGGAACCTTTATGGTGCCATATGGAGAACTATTTTATTCTGCTGCTGGTAGCTTTCTCGGTACAGGCTATAAATTAGATAAATTTCCTTGTGTCTGATAGCCACACACTATCAGTCAGACACATTTGCTCTCACAGGAAAATCCAGGAGAATTCAAAAGAAAGAGATAATCTTCCCACCATATAGAATCTAATGAAAATTTTTATTCCCTACTCTAATACTTACAGCAGTTGATTAAAAAAAGTATCATGTATTTCACTGTCCATTAAGCTCACAGGTTTGTAGACTGCTTTTTACAGAAGTCACCTCACATTGCTTCTGTCCAGCCCTGGTCTTTTGATAGGGCTATATGCTGGCAGATACTCTGCCCAGGCTTTTTAAGGGCTCCTAAGGCGATCAAGAACTCCTATGCATTTTGGGGAGACTTAAAGTGGTTACCCATCAGGGTAAGCATGGCCTCAAGGAGCAGTTAGGCTGCCACGAGTTGCAATCTGGGCTGCT
Organism: Catharus ustulatus; assembly: GCF_009819885.2. NCBI lineage: Eukaryota > Metazoa > Chordata > Aves > Passeriformes > Turdidae > Catharus > Catharus ustulatus. The sequence continues at coordinate 72,746,300 of NC_046223.1, read as the reverse complement.
GTGGCTTTCTTTGGGAATGCAAACCCAAGAGATTCATCAAATGTTTCTGATAATGCAGTCCAGTGAGTGACGTCCCCAAAATAGCAGGGTATGTAACCACAAGAAAAGAGATCTTTTTTCAGCCATCCGTGCTCCTAGGAAATTATCAGACATTGAGGAACAGGAACAGTATCTTTGCTTTTATTTGTTTATTTGCAGAATCCCTAAGTAGTTTACAAGGTTGCACTATAAAATACTTCCATTTGCTGGAAGTCCCAACTGGACCAGGTTCCTGAAAAAAGAGTATGTTTTGCCAGTAGAAATTGGTCCAGTGCAGGTGTATTATTTACACAGAGTTGTGCTCCATCCGTGCCTTCTTGGCATGTCCTGCCCTGCTTGACCTGGAAATAAATTCTCAGTGAGACTATAGAATAACTGGTGGGATAAGTAGCTTCAACAGACCTTCACCCAAACTCCTGCAACTAAACTGAATTTACATGGGAAGAACTTCATGTATTTCACTTAAGAAAGGACATCTCTGTTGTCTGCCAGTCCAAATCCCCCAGAATCAGTCTGGATCTACCCTGGCACAGGAGAGAGGTGAATCAGACCAGCGGCAGGGACTTCTTTTTTAAAGAAATGAGGCAGAACACTGAAAGCTTTAACAGTCCATTCCTGTCTTAGTGTCCATCTTTGTCAATCCAAAGAAAGCAGAGGGAAGGGTCAGTGAAATTCTTCCAGGCAGTACTGCTGTGATGGAGAGCAGAGTTAGTCTCTTATACGTCATTCCTCAGACTGCCAAACTATGATGACATTTCTTACAGACACACATGACAATCTTATTAACAGCTGAAGATGTCATTGCAATCTGAGCTATTATGGCGAATTTATCACTGTTATATCACTTTAAAACAAACTATTTTCTTACTAAATCAAATTAAGAGTACTTTGTCAGTGTGGGTGTGAGGCACATTTTCTTCTTGTAATTTCTGTCCTCTTAAGTGACTCTAGACTTTTGCTTATCTTATTGGGTTGATAAACTCAATGCTCAATTGTCAACATGCATTAAAAATAATATCTAGCTGTTGAGGGAGAGTGTGTGGAAAAGACCAAGGACACCTGGGCAAAAATATGTGTTTTGCCCAGGCTATTAAGCTGCAGCATTTTACGATTTTCACAGCTCTTTTTTTAACCTAGTTTTTGTTTTTGACTGACTGAGTGCTTTTCCTGCTCTCTCAAACTCCTCTGCATTGCATCCAGTTTGCTCTTCCAGAACTGATTGACTAGTACAGCAGGTCACCACCCCTGCTGAAATCAGCCAACAAGCCGACCATAACCCCAGCAGATGTTTGTGGTTTATAGGCCAAATGAGAGCCCTGCAGACCAGTGAAATACCAGCAGCACAGATGTGGAACCTGGCCACTCAACACGAGCAACACAAAGCTCCGTCCTGCCCAGCCGGGCTGGGACTTCCAGAGGAGCAGAAGGTCTGAGAGACTAATTAGCCTGCAGAGCCAACACGCTGGCCTATGCTCCATCATTCTGATCAGCACAAAGTCCTTTAATGAAATGCCACATGAGTGAAGTCAGATGAGGCCCCTCTATAACTTCACCTCAGAGTCTGGCAATCGCCTAAGTTCATGATGTCCCCAGAATGTGCCAGCCAGCTCTGCCAGGCTCTGCCACTCACCCCAGCTGGGCTGGGGATGGCCAGCCAGCCTCATTACCACAGCCTGCACTGCTCCTGTGCTCCAAATGCAAAGCAGGGACACAGAACCATGACACCTCTGAGACAAAATGTATGTTGGGGTTTTAAATTTTTTTTTTTTGGTTACAGACACTGCTGGTAATTACTGAGGAAAAGAAAGACCAGCAGCTCTCAGCAGGACCCCAAAGAGATGGAGGATGGCACAGCCCATGTTCAACCAGACTCTTTTGTGCAAAGCATGTGCTATTTCTCTGATGAAAAAGCCAAGCCACATTCTTGTGCTTTCTGACAAGACAGACACAAACGATCCTTGTGGTTAATATTAGCTCCCAAAATCTCCTAGGCGCCTGGGGGTGCAGATTGCTGCTGGAGCATTGGGAAGGCGTGATTCAAAGAGAAGGCAGGGGAACAGCAGCAGCATTGAGAACTCTCTGCCATGCAGAGACCCCGAGCCCGTGTCGTGCTGCCGCAGCGGGCCTTTCCCCACATCCCAGCTCTGACACCGAACGGTTTGAGGATGGAGCACGGAGCCGGTGGTGGGGTGGGCGGCGGCAGGGATGCTTCTTGAGGAATGGATGGATGGATGGATGGATGGATGGATGGATGGATGGATGGATGGATGGATGGATGGATGGATGGATGGAGGGAGGGATGGATGGATGGATGGATGGATGGTGTCTAAGTAGCGCGGCCTGTCCCCGCCTGCCGCCTCCAGCGCCACCTGCGGGCGGCGCCCGGCGCTCCGGGGCTCCCGGCGGGAGCGGCCCTGGAGGCGGCTGCGGCCCGGGATCCCCCCGCGCCCATCCCGCCGCCGCATCCTCCCGGTGCCGAGGGGCCCGCTGCCACCGCTGTGGCTGTGTCCGGCGGGCCGAGGTGCGGGCTGGCAGCCACCAGGTGTCAGCCGCGCTCCGGGCTGGGCCCGCCGCTGGCTGCGCCCGGCCCGGCTCCGCGGGGACCCGGCTCGGAGCCCAGCGCCCCCTCCGCTGCTTCTCCCCATGCAGTGATGCACGGCGAGCGACGCCTCTTGCCGCCCCTGCTCTCTGGATGGCTTGCAAGCCGTCAGATAGCGGCCTGGGTGATGCCCGCGGCTCCGCGGGGTCCTGCGGGTGTGAAAATCTCGGGGTTTAGGGCAGACGCATCGAAGCTGCGCAAGAGCTTACTTGCGTCAAAGGCACTGAGATCTCTGAGAGGTTTAAAGGATTCTAAGCACTTCAGCAGAAATTAGAGACCCAAATGTCAGAGTGTGTGTGGTTCAGGGGCAGAAGTACCACCACAGATCTCTGGGACCAGCAGTGCCGTGTTTTGATCCAGCAGCCCAAGTCCACTGCTCCTGAAATATCATCACACCAGGGTTTGTGGGGCTGCAGGGTTTTACACCCACTGCAGGCAGGCGCATCTCTTGCAGGGCTGCTCTAATGGGACACTTGGTCTCCAAAGGAATGACATTGCCCAGGTCCCTGCCATGGGATCCCTCTCATTCCTGTAGGCGGTCCTTCAGGCTTGTCTTCTCCAGGCCTTGATTCCCTGCTAGGAAGCCATCATCTGGCAGTTCCAATAAACCTGGAGTCAGTGAGCGGGTGGATTTTGCCGACATGATCCAACAGTTCTTTGTAAAAATCAATAAAATAAGTCTCCTTTTATTGGTAGGAGATGGGAAACAACAGAGTGATTAACTTAAAGTATGTGCTTAACTCATAGAAAGAGAGAAGCTCTTTTTTTTCTGCTTTGTGTGTAGTTATTTATGATGTCTACAGAGGAGCCAGGTCCCAAAACAGCATTCCTTGTCCCCCAGGTAAAGAGCAGGAAGCTGATTTCTCACCTGTTCTTCATTATGAACTCTGGAGTTCATTGCAGATTGACATTGGCCTCTACTGTGCATAAACTTACAGCTATCCCTTTGCAGGACTGTGAGCAGTTAAATGATGTCTCAGAAAATGCTTTGTCTGCACCTGGAAATGCAAACCCTGGAAGGGAAAGCAGAGGACATTTAAAAGGAAATTATCCCATTCTGTGAATGTATCTGATCCAAAGAATCCTTTACACGTGACGATTTCTTGGATTAGCTCTGTTAATCCCACATGAAGTCAGGATGATCTCTCCATGGCTCTCCTTTTGAGTTATACTTGTAGAGCAGAGGGTGAAGGCTGCTCCCCACGTGTATGGTCTGTTACAGCTAGAGAGCTGAGATGGTGTTTTTGGCAGAGTATAACTCTGGATTGTGCTTCCATGTAGCTGCTTGTGTACTCTGTTCTCTAAAGTTTCTTCTTCTCAAATAAAAAGGCATATGCAGTTTTCCTGCAGATTATGTTTCATAGAAACAAAACCAAAACCAAATAAGATACATAAAAATAAACCTTCTTGTAGGGTGCCCCGAGTAGGGGGGCAGGGCGTATGCAAGGCACCACACCCTTAAAGAGAGAAACCAATAGCAGAAATTTCACTTCAGGATCAGAATTGACCTAAATTTGATGCAGAAAGTGACTTAAAAGTTAAAAAGAAGCTAAACATTCATATTTCTTCATGTCCAAAGTGTTATTATTGTAAATGTGAACAGAGAAAAACAGTTATTTCCACAGTTCTAATACAATTTTGAAGGGTTGCAGATCTTTAAACAGTAGTTCCCATATACTCCTTTGAGATTTTAACTGTAAAAAGTTCTGTAAACTTTGTGTATCTTTAGCTGTATTGTTAATCCTCATCATTAAAATTACAGTAATTTCACGACAATAAGGCGCACCCTTTTGACTAAAATTTTCCCTCAAACCCGGAAGTGCGCCTTATAGTCCAGTGCGCCTTATATGACGGACAAAGCTGCGAAATTTGCCAAACTGGAAGTGAGAGCTGTGAGCCATGGGGGGAGCCGGAAGTGCCACAGCAACCGGGTGGAGGCGGGCCTGGGGGCCCATGGCTGCCGGGTGAAGGCGGGCCTGGGGGTCCGCGGCACCGCCCCTCCCGGGTCCAGGGGGGCCCGGTGGCTCACGGCCCCACCCCTGCCTGGTACAGGCTGGCCCGGGGACCCATGGCTGCCAGGTTGAGGCAGGGCCTCGTCCAGCAACTGCGTGGGGGGAGCTGGGGGCGGAGCCTTGCTGCAAAAAAAAGGTGCACCTTATAGTCCGGTGCGCCTTATGGTCATGAAATTACTGTAATTAACAAAATGCCAATAACCACTATCTTTCAAAGAAAAGAAAAATCAATTCATTACATGGGATTCCCAGGCCAAATGGAATACTTTTCCACGCCTTTTTTTTTCGTGCAGGAATCCTGTTTGAGAAAGTACCAGAAAGATTTGGGATGAGGAGAAGTGATGTTGTTTCCTTGAAATACTTTTCTGCCCCTGTCCTGCCTATATCCTTGACAGCTCCTTTACTTTTATGTCTTTCCCCTCTTTTTCTGACTCAGAAGGGAAACAAACCTGATCTTATTCAGCAGGCAACACTGGGGAAAATAATGCTGTGACCCCCCCTAGGCCACCTTCTTACAGATGTGTGCATCTTTATGGCTGTTCATAAGGCAGGCTCCATTCCCTATGGAAGGAACCCTTCCTCAGCAGCTATGGGTAGCTTCAGAGTGTTGGAACAGAGCACAGCTAATGAATTGCCTGTTAATGCCTCTATCCATGCTTATGACAGTTAGTAAAGGCACCGGTGACAAGGTAATTTTTAATAGGATGAGCAGTGTGTCAGAATACTAATAAGGCACTAAAAGAAATGATTTCCAGGGCAGTCACCTCATTGCTCAAGTGAAAGAGAGGGGACTATTCCCTCCGGCCCTTTCCTCAGAGCTCCCAAGGACTGTCACCTATAACGATTCAAATTCCACAGTCTCTTCTGAACTACTGCTTAATTGGGAAAGTACTTCAGAGGAAAAAAAGGGACAATCCTGCAAGCCACCGAGTTTCCCAAATCTCACTGAGCTTAACTTAAGCCTTGCTTAAGGGCTCAGCTAGACTTGGACGTTTCAGCTAGTTAATTATTTGTGTTGTCTAAATAGTCCCTGCCAGTGACTGAGCCCCTCAGGGTCACAGACTGTCTAGAAAATAGGAAAAAAAAAATCCAAAGACGTTTTTGGCATAGATAAGATGAATATCAGCCCCTACATATAGACTGGCACAGGAATACTATGAAATAGTCCACACTGTGGTTGAGCTGGACCTGCTTACCTGGACATAACTGTGGGGGAAATAAATGGGTACTGAGGATGGGAAGCAAAAATGGTTGGAAGTGTGAAAAGGTAAACATCCTTGCAAGGAGAGAATCACAGAATAATGGCAAAGGAGGGGTAGGTTAAATAGTGCTATTTACGTTTCACAGCCTGGAAAGAAGTAAAGAAATCAGTATGAGGATTTCTTAGCATTGCATATTAATCTGAGGATACCATTGCCACAGTACTTTGGAGGAGGAACTTTTAAAAGGATAATATGTTTACAGAAAGACAAACAGAGTTAGGTTTTCCAGAGTACAAGCTGGCTGTTAGCTGACAGGGACTGCCAAAGCACCTGGGTGTATCTGTAGTTTTTGCATCTTCTTCTGATGCTTCAACTGATTGCCAGTCACAGAGATGCTACACTCTGAAATGTACCTGGAGCTTCAAGGCAGTTCTGCCATGGCTCAGGCAGCCACTTGCACAGGTAAAAACCACACCACACACACTCAGTGCTGGCATTTTGTGAGTCTTGTTTTTCACCTGTTGGAGCAGTAAATGCAGGGTGCAAGATGGAATAATATTGGCATGGTTATTCTCTTGTGTTGTAGGGAAACAGTCATATCTTACCTGCTGGCAGGAAATGTATCAAGGACTACTCTGTAGAAAAACATTCTCTGTAGATCACTGGCTTGATAATGGAAAAAAAACATACCGAGGCCTCGATTTGGAAAAGTTACTACATTTTACTGCAAATGTGCCTGAAATACATTGAAAAAATGTGTCCCAGTCAGATTTCTTTGGAAGAAACATTACAATCCTCACTTCTGCAAGGAACCCACCAAAATCAATGAAACTATTCACTTTAAAAGCTTATTAATGTGAGAGCACGTTTACTTTACAGGAACCAGTGGCAAGAGCCCTCTCTTACCAACCAAAGATTTATCTACCTCACAAGGATTTATTGCTCTGAAGCTAAGGTTGAAACATGCATATCTGTATATCCCTGTAATTACAGTATGTGTCCTTTCAATTGCTTCATATATCTTAGAGACTCTGAGTGGCCTGATAGCTGTATGTCAGCGAGATGTGAACTAAACCTCTAAGAGCCTTTGTGCTTAAATGTAATGTTTTCCAAGCACTTGGCACTGCTGATATCCCTGGTTTTAATATTAGTATCATCCTGGTCACAGGTAGGGTTGTTAAACAGTAGCCAGTCTGCCTTTTACAAATGATAACTGCATTTTTAGTATTATTTTACATTTTCCTCTGACCTCTGCCAGCAGCCCCAGCTGTTTGTTCCAAACCTCCCCTGGAAGCTTTTAGCCCTTACTTGGATTAGCTCTGCAAAAATCACTGTTGCTGTTTGGTTCATCCTGGGGGAGGGAGGGATTTGAAGGAGGAGGAGGGGAGACAGAAATGAGCAGTGAGGCAGCGGAGGCAGCAACCTTGTCTCAAGCAGCTTCTGACACGACAGAAACTTTCTCCACCCATAGCAGATTTGCTGTTAGAAGATCCTTTACACTTTTTTCCCATACCTCAGTTATGTTGGATGCAAAATCAACTGTTTTCCTGGCAATCCTCAAGCTGTGGGGCCAGAAACTTCCCCTTTTTAAGGGGACAAGAGAAACAACACACAATCATTAACCATATTCTTCCAAATCAATTATCAATTGCATTTACAGAGCAAAACTGGCAGCTGTCACCATAAGTCCAACTTACTCCTGATTGACAGACACAAAAAAATCTGTATATCAATATAAACCAATATTCACTTGTCACCACCCAGCCTGGCCTTGCATGTTTGCAGGTATGGGGCATTCACTACCTCTCTGGGCCATATGTTCCAATATTTCACCAGTCTCACAAGTCTGATTGAAGCAGTTTTTCTTTATATACCATCTAAATCTATCCCCATTTAGTTAAAAACCATTACTCCTTGCCTTGTTGCTACAGGCACTGCTAAACCTGATATCAAAGTTATATCCTTCCTATCAGCCCTTTAGGTACTGGAATGTGCTCTAAGGTCTCCCTGGAGCTTTTTCTTCTCTGACTGAGCAACCCCAACTATCTCCATCCTCTCAGTCTTCATAGGGAAGGTGCTCCAGCACTCTGATAATTTTTGTGGTCCTCCTCTGGACTTGCTCCAACAATTCTATATCCTTCTTTTGGAGACTTGGATGCAGCACTTCAGGTGGGGTCTCACAAGAACAGAGTAGAGGGGCAGAATCCCCTCCCCCACGTCCTGGTCACAATTCTTTTGATGCAGCTGAGGACACAGTTGGGTTTCTGGGCTGTCAGTGCACACTGTTGGCTCATGTACAGCTTCTCAGCCACCAGAGCCCCCAAGTCCTTCACCACAGGGCTGCTCTCAGTCCTTTTGCCCCCCAGGCTGTATTGACACTGGGAGGTTTCCCAGCCCAGCTGCAGGATCTCGCAAAGTAATGAGGAAAATTCTTTTATTTGAATTCTTGAAGTTGAACAGAACTGTAAAAGTCTGGGCCAAAAATTAATTATTTTAAGTGACAAATACTAAATCAATATCTTGGTTTTATTTGAATGAGATTCTCAGGTAACAGAGTTACAAATGATGATGAGTTAAGTGCTGGTTGGGTTTTGCTCTCTCTGGAAGCCACCGGGATAGTGCTGTAGAATTTCAAGACCATACAGTTCATGTGGATTGATATAATATGAGTTGTACTTTGGTGATCCTTGTGGGTCATCAAACCTTCTAACTCAGGATGCTCTATGACTCTGTAACCTAGAGCATCTTCTACATGTTGCAAACCAGCCAACAATGCAGAACACACCACAAACCTTTCTGAGAACAGCCAGCTGGTCATCTAGAGCAAATGCAGAGCCTTTGGGAGCCAAGGGTGCCTAATCTCTGAACTGGATAGGCTGGACATGGAGGAGCTCTGTTTCCCTGTCTGGGATTGCTGTGGACAGAGCTGTGGTGGGAGAAGTCTTGGTGCACTCTTTCCCACTTGGCTGGGGCGCTGTACTGAGGCTCACACTCTTGACCTTGCAGGGTCAGGGGTGCCCTGTAAGGGAAAGTGAGCCAGGAGCCAAGGTCTGTTTGTCTGAGTCTGCTGGGAGTCCAGCAGTTTAGCACACAACATCTCTGTCTCCTGTCAGGCAAGGCTGTGTGTCCTTTCTGTGGAAACTTGGCGGGTGGTGGGATGGCAGGTCCAGGGAAGCTGGCCAGAACTGCACTGCTGGTGCTCAGGGATTACCAGACAGGATTTTCTGCAAACCATGAATTCAGAAAGCTCTTGTCCTGGGCAAGTCATTGTGGCCTCTCACCCCAAGATGAAGGGAAATAAATCCTGGGAAGAAACAACATTTTGATTTACAGATGCAAGCCCCTTCCAATATGGAATATGGCAGCTCTCTCTGCCTCGAGGGGCTCAGCCTGCCTGCAAACCACAGCAAGGTCAGAAAAGGACCTCTTTGGGTTAATTCAGTTACCCAGCCTCACTTCAGGAAAGTTTTCATTAAGGTTGGAACGTTGGTGACAGCTATAACTAAGGCTGCCAAAGTGTTTCCATTATGTTATATCTCTCTGTTTTCGCTTTCTTGCAACTCTCCAAAAGTTTCACCTAGAAGGCTGAAATTTTCCAGACCTCTTCTCTAGCTGGAGGTGAAGGGTTTTGTGGAAAGTTGGAAAAAAATAAAAAGAGAGGGAAAAAATGGTTCATCTCTTTTTGAAACATCCAGGCAGAGGTCATAATTTAGGAGAACAAAATTAAACAAAAGCAAACACTGCTCTTGTGCCTTCAGGAATTACTGACACCTTGAATTTTGGATGTATCTCCAAGGAATTTTTTTAATATTAGAAGATAAAACTAATTTTTACTTTCCTTTTTTTCTGCATCCTTTCCCTTTAGCTCGAGGCATCTTTAAGCAGTTCTGCCTGCCTTATGTTGCTCAGCCTCCAGCTGCCTCTTCTCTCTGTGCACAGTTCCAGGATTGACACAGGCTCTGTGACTTGAAGCTCCTCTCAAACCCCCGAGTCAGATCCTGGAGGGTTCCTGTGACCAGCAGGGCTCTTCCCTCCTTGCACATGTGCTTGTTGGCTGAGGATAGGTCTGGTGAATTTGGGAAACCTCTGTTGTGCTGGACTCTGTTGTGGTGAGTCTTGAACTTGCAGAATTCTCTATGTGGAGCTTTAATGCAAGCATCCATTCTGAGCCAGAGGTGGGCTGCAGACTGTTAAACCACATGGCCACGTAGCATGAAACTCTAGGTAATAAATTTACAATATAAAAATCAATAAACATGAAGAGTGTTTTCATTTGCAGAAAATGTAGGTGTTGGGATTTCTCTGGTAAGCATGCAAAGCAGAAAAATCTGAAGCTAAGTAAGCTGTAGCAATTAATCATGCTTTCTAATTCTGTTTGCTTCTTAAACTGGAGAGTCTCTTACTCAGATTGCTCATTTGAAATTGGTTCTGAGCTAAACAAGAGTTGCAGTTCTAGGTCCTTGCAGCTGGTGTGTGGAACTTTACAGTTGGCTTAAAATTAACCAGTTCACATTTGAAAACTCCTACTTCACAGTTCTCTGCAAAAGAGGCAATTAGTCACCTCATTAACCACCACAGAAAATCCAGAATGCTCCATTTGTTCTAATGGAGGGGTTTATTTTCTTCTAATATAACAGATTTCCTTGGAGGTTTGCATACTCTTTTGGGTAGTTTTTCTCTGGAGAAGGTGGAAGACTACTGCTGCCCATGGCTACTGTTGATGCTTCTTGTTCACAGGCAGTAACAGGACATGGGTTTGGCTGTGAAGGACCCATCTGCTGATGAGGGATGGTAGAGCCAACAAAAATACCCAAGTCAATAAAATCAAGACCAAGTCCAAATACTTCAAACTGGATAAATAAAACACAGGAGACAGCTTCGTGTGTGGAAATGGAAAATTAAGACCTGGAAACTTAGGCAAAAAACACCCCCTTCCTGCCTCCCCCATTCCTGCAGTCAACTCTGGGTTTGTTGTTTTCAGATGAAGATTTTCTTACAGCTCAGTTGAGCTATCCGACTCTTAAATATACAGGAGGAGATCTGTAAACCATCCAAACTCTATCTGACTTTTATGTTCCTGTCCCTGCACAAGATGCCCCTTCATGTGTGAAGGCTGAGATCTTCATGAAGCTTGCTGAGAAAAAGCATTACACACAATGGCTCATCTTCAGTTTTACACCTTCATCCCAGAGTGGATGGGTTTTATTTGCTGAAGGAGGTTCTTTATTTCAATTAGGATTCATAGCCTTAAACTCCTTGAACTAGAGGCCAAACATTTTTGTTCAGAAACTCAAAAGGGCCCAGTTTTTCCAAAAGACAACCTGGTGGCAGGTCTTTTATTTGGCAGCTTAGTGGCTAGATGGCTTATTGAGGTGTGGAATATGCCATCATAAATTTACAGCCCCAGTGGGGTGGGTTATAATTTCTCTGTTTTGCATGCTAACCAGTGTGCTGATTAGAATCTGCATCTCCCAGGAGAAAGCTTTAAAAACCCCTGCCAGGTGACATAAGGCAGAAGAATGTTTATTTTGTGTGCTTTGAAAGTAAGAGTAAGGGGGAGATGCTTATTTTAGTGCTGGCTTAGAAACCACTGCGCATGCTCAAAACCAAGTCATTAGGGTCTCCAGGACCCTTCCCTGACAAAGGATGTGGTCCTTAGGGACCTTGTGGTGGAAGTGACCTTAAAAAACAGGCCTGAGGATGACAGTTTGGGATGTTTGTCCCTGAAGCGGAAGTAGCTGTTCTTGGCAATGGACACAGCAGTTACAGTAACAGTGAGGCTGGATGCTTCACAGAGAAAGGGTTTTGTCCCAGCATAGGGACTTAATGAGTAAAACTTGAAGGATCTCAGCATTCCTGAGCTGCTGCCCTCTGGCTGAGCTGTGCAAACTGTTTGGTCAAAGGGCTTGCAGGTAGAAGGTCAAAAGGAGATAGACAGGGAAATATTCAGGAAGACAAGCTGGAAAGATTTTCACTGGCGTGGATCCCACTGTAGCTCTTTCAGTGCGACACATGGAGGCAGCAGTTGGGGAAAGCTGAACACTTTGTCAATCAGGGTGCTTGGGAAAGACTTCAAATAGAAACCAGGTTCATCTCCTATCTCTGGGATGTGCAGTTTGCTCTACATGGTGATCACTGCATTCATGCGTATCTGTGTGTGTGTGCATATATAAATAATGTATATGTGTCTCTATATGAGACAACTTATCCTACTTCACTGTGCCTAATTTTAAGCTTGTGTCAGCAAGAAGTTCAGGTGGATGCCAGCACCTGAGAAATACAGTCTAAAAATATTAGTTCAGAGAAGCATTGTTATTAAGTGCTGTGTGCAGGTAGGTGGACCAAGGTAAAGCTGAGGTAACTCGACAGAGTTGACATTGAGCATCCTTGGCAATAGGAAGAGAAAAACTAGGAATTACAGCGGAGGTCACTGGCCTGCTCTGAGGCCACTTACAGCCTTCATATTGTACAGCTGCAACAGAAAATGAGTTCCCAGTTTTCTAGACCTGTGAGCTGGAACTTGAATTTAATGGCTGTCATCATTTCCCGGTTCAGAAGGCAGAAAAATTCTAGCTGACATTTTGTTTCCTAGACAGTGATCTTGAAGGAGGGATCCATTTGGAAGTGGATTTTCTGGTGGAAAATAAAAAGTTGTAAGAGAAGAGCCAAGCTGTTCTAAGTGAGGAGAGCAAGGGACAGGGAAGCAGTGATTAATACAAGGTTAGCTGCTAAGTGAAGGAAGGATACAGAGGTGCAAGCAAAAATGGCAAAGTACATGCAGAAAATACAGAAAGTAGAGCACAGACAAAAAATACAGAATTCCACCCAAAAGGAAGTTGTACATAGCTCTAAGAGAAAGCAGAAGATGTGTTAACAGAATTGAAAGTGAAGAAGAAAACACCAGACATCACCAGCCGGCATCATCTTGACTGAGAAATTCACAGGCAAGCTTTTCAGTGCCAAGAAAACACAGAGCCAGGGATTCAAAATGCACTTTGGTATCAGGCTCTAACCCTGTGGTCTTGAGCCCTTCTTGACTTCTGACAAGCACTGCTCACTCCAGTGAGGATACCACGGACTGCACAACATATTTTGTATTTTCCTGGGCCACATATGCTTCTTCTTCAAAACAACTGTTGTCTTTCAGCTTTTTCCCTGTGGAGGAAAAACTTCCCTTGAATCAAAACACAATATTTCCTGTCTACTGCCCCTACACCATTACACCACCCCTCCTTCCCCAGGGGATCATGTTTTTTTTACATGCTCCAGAAAGTGACTGCCCAACAGCGTTGGGAAAAAAGGGGGTTTGGTTCCAAGCACAGCACTAATGGGGAAAGAGAGGAGAATAAGGAAACACCCCCATCAGCAACAACTGTAAGAGCCTCCTACCTGCAGCCACTCAAGCACAGGGGCCGAACAATGCGCTCCAGAGGCCAGCCAACATCCTCCACCTGAGTGGGACCGTGCTCACAGCTGTGGGGCTGGTATGTGTGTGTGCGCCCAGTCCTATGCAGAATTAAGAGTGTAGGGCAAAATCCCACTCTTACCAACAGTCCAGTTAAGTCTGAAGTTGCTGCTGAAAGTCATGGAGGGGTGTCAGGCATGTAGACACTTTTTTATGAAGTAAGTGGACAACAGAAGTGAGGCTGCTGTGTCCCTGCAAACCTAATTTGGCACTGGAGGGAGGAGTTTTGCCTAAAGCAGCTGACTTTTGCATGACTGTCTCTGGAAATGTAGATAAAGAACATTTCATATTGGAAAAAAGCCCTGCTGTTGAGCTAGCTATTGGCACTCTTCATATTCCATTTCCAAGCAACTGGATGGATTCTGAATTTGGCTGTGTCTGGGATGGGGAAAGCAGTACAAAAGGGACTGGTAATCAAGGAGTGCCTCCAGCTCTCTAACTATAATAAAACTCATTTTTGTACTCTTCTTTGGACACTGATGGCAAAAATCCTACTCTCTTAGTAAGAGAGTTGAAATCTGGAATGATGATTGCATCAGTGGAAGGAAGCCAGACTTGCAATGCTGTAAGCGAGCAAAAGATCTGGATGACAATCAAGATGCAGTATTATAATGAAACTTTTTAGGTTGTTTTCTTTTTAATTTTGTCTTGTGACAGGAGCCAGTTCTGATTTCACTTACATTGGGCTATGTCTGACTTTCGGATGCGTCTCATGCAGCAGTAGCATGCCTGAAATCAAAACTAAGCATCCATGGCTCCCATTCCCCTCCTAAATATAAATTTCAAGGTGGCAATAAATACTAAAACAAAAAAGATATGTAATTTTAGTGACAGTGAAGCAAATTGAGGCAGAATGTGTGTGACATTTTTTCAATATTCCTCTTGTTTTCCTGATGATGTTTTGTGCTAAATATTGCATTTGCAGATGCGGAATTTAAAGAACATTTAAAGAACACTTTATCTTCAGCACTGAGAAACATAACATGTAATTTGCAGCTTCAACCAAGAGTGATGGCCTTATTAGTAATGGGAATTTACTGATTAACTGCTGTTAGCAAAACATCATCTTAAAACCCGTTAGTCTCAAACTGGCAGCCACTCTGTCGGCAGGAGCTTTTTTATTTCGTCTCGGGGGAGTTCTGTAGAAATATTTCTCATTTAAACAGCTTTAGCCTTGGCCTTTCGGTGATTTTTATGGTCTCTACTAATAGGTTAACAATTGGTTAAGAGCAACTATCAGCTTAATGTCAAGTCATTCACAGGGAAAAGTTCAAGGAGAGAAGTAACACTATTTCAAAAGAGGGATTATTTTTTAACAAAGAGCTCCCATCAGTTTAAAAACCAGAGGGATAAAAATGAATGCAAGAGAGAAATGAAAAAATCAGCACTGGAAGGAAAAATCAGGGATCTGAGTGGGACCAGGAGAGGGGTGCCAGGGTTACTGGGGGGGGTGGGGGCTGGAGGTGCACCAGAGTGCCCTGTGCTCCTCAGTGGCTGGCATGGTGTCACAGAGAGTGTGTTTGTGGGCTGGCAAGGCTTCAATCCCTACTGCAGCTACTCACTCCTGAAATGCTACTGGGGCGAGCTTCCGCAGATTCAGTTGTTGCTGTTTGCAGCCCTTCATGGGTGCTCCAGGTCCCTGCAGTGATTCCCAGGTTCAGAGAATGCTAGAAACCAGCACTGTCTTCTTGCAAACCATCACAATCTCTTCTCTCTTTGTCCATAGTTCCTTCATGAACTTGTCCCACTTTTTTTTTTTTTGTTTGCATGTTTGTATCAATGTATTACCATTTTGCTTACAATTCCTGTCTTTCCTATTTTCTCCCAGTCTCCACAAAACCACCAGTTCCCAGACTCTCATTAATGTCCAGGCTTTTGTCCATTTTCCTACTAGCCCAGCCCTCAGACCCAATTCTGCAAACCTGATAGCATACATCTATTTCCTTCATGCTCTCTAGGCACTAGCAGGGCACTGAGCAAGTCTACAAAGAACATGTATGCTTTTGCTCCTTTTGCTTATGTGCCAGATGTCAGTAGCCTCACAGCTGGGAAGGGAAGTCCTGCTCAGCTGTCGGTGGCACGTGTGCAATCAAGAAGGCATTGGCAGAAAAATGCATTCAGCAGAATGAGTCTCCTTGCTGGGGCATGAACAGGGGTTGTTTTTCCTCCCAGAGCTCTCATACAGACAGATCTTGGAATTATTTACAGTGCTGCAGAAATGCACAACATTGCCTCCAGAGTAAATCTCTGCTCAACTGGAGCTCTCTGATCCTTCTCCTGGATGTGCAGAGTGAGGCAAGGGTATGGGAAGCAAGTCCCATCTCCCGACAGCTTCTTCCAGCTTAATAACTCATCTTGTCATAATTTTGACATAATTTTTAACCAGAAGTTTTCCTCAAAATAGCAGTATATGAAAATCCTTCCCAGATGTGTTCGGTGTACATTACCACAGCAAAGGTGGGCAGGCTTTCCTTCCAGAGATCTGAAAAATCTAGAACCACCCTGGCAGATTACATTCCCCTTTTGCCTGGTAATACCAAATAAACAGTCTGTGCAGAGACCGCTGTGTAAAACATCATCACTTTCCATATCCCAGCTTGTGGACCACAGATGTGCAAGAGGCAGACAGCTGCATGAGCAAGAGACTCATGTGTTCTTGTATGGGGAGAGTTCTTATATGGGGAAGGATGGCCAAGCCCCTGTTGCCATCACACCAGCTAATCAGGGGAAGAAAAAAAAAAATAAAATTTTATATAATAGTTATAGAAGGCATCCAGATCTTTTGTTTGCTTTGCACTACCAGTTTTGTCAAATGGTGTTTTGCTCTCTCCATATAGTGCATGTATATATTTTTATAAACACATCCCTGTATGTATATATATACACACACACACATATATTCATCTACTGCCCAAAAATCTAAATCATGGTCTGTTTGCTGGGCAAGGTAGGAATGCTGATGTCTTATTTCCTTGTGTGATTCCTTGTGGAGCTGGGATGTGAGGCCCAGCTGGGATCTTTAGACAGAATAGTAAATGAAAGTGCCTCATGGCCCATGTTATTCAGTGATCTTCAAGATCAATGCTTGCTTCCTGAAGTCCAGTCTACTCTATGCACTTCATATAATCAAAGGAAGGAGCTTTCTCCCTCCCCCTACTATTTATTGCAGACAGTGTCTGAGCTTCAAACTGAGGCCACAGAGCCCTTTGCAGACACATAAACCAGCGATGAACTTGAATTGCTTCACCTCAGAAACCAGGCTCTAAATGACTTCAGACAGCTTCTAAATATATTCAGTCTGAAGGAAAACTTTCTTCTAGCTTTAAAGCCTGGAGATAAAAGAACTGTCTGGTGAAAAAAAGGCAAATTTCTCCTCGTCAGAAGAGCCAAAATGCTGCACTTGATTGTTTAAGGGCACAAGGGAAATATATGGCTTAAGTCAGGCTTGTTGTATGAACTGGGACCTAATTCCGTGACTCACTTGGAATATGAGCACCCATACCAGGCAGAGGAACCTCTGGCCATCAGCAAGAGTTGGCCCAGGGCCTCCTGTCAACTCTGCCAAGGCCTTTGGCCTCTCAGAACTGGGATAGGTACTTTCCTGCTCTTTCTCCTGTCCCTGGAATAGAAGCACAGTGACAAGCCACAGCTGGGGATGAGCAGCAGCTGGGAATGTCTCACAAGTTTTCATTTTTGGTCTTAGCATGCAAAGGCATAGCATAAGAAGAAACAGCTTTAAAGCATTTTTCAAAAAACCTGCTGTAAATTCAGGATTCGTAAAGGGAGTCCAGAATCAATGAAATCATGGGGTATCCTGATTAATCCACTTTTTCTGTAATATTATTTTTTGCACCTGATACCTATCTGATTAGGGAGAGCAATAACAAGATAGGACCCAAAGACTATTATCCAGGGTCTGTACTCACTTTCACTGATATGGATAGCAAATTGACTTCAAGGGAAACGTCATCAGGCTGTAGATTTGATAGCATCATGGAGGAAAGTGTAATTAAAGGGCAGAAAAGAGGGGAATCATCTAACACAATGTATTTCTTGGATAGCTAGAGCTGACTCTACATAAGAGGGAAAGCATTTATTATTTTCTAGGAGAAGTTTTTTAATGGTGTTTGAGCTCAGATTTTTTGGCCTGTTTTTCAGGTTTTTTATTGAGACATTGCTAGAGCATTCCACTAGCTGCCAGAGTGCAAAGAGGGCAGATCAACCTTGAAATATTATGGTCTTGGGACAACTCTTGCTCTTGTTTTCTCCCCAGTGTAAATCCAGAATAACAGTAATGACTTCAGCTGAGCCACCTCAGATTTACATCAACACAAATGAGAGCAGGGGCTGCCCATGCAGAGGCAGCCTGAGGGATTAGGCGTCTGCCTGTGTGTTGTACCCTTGCCTCAAATTGACACCCCAGCCTTAATTCAGCGGAGAACCAAAGAAACTGCTTGCCCTGCAAATGAGCATTGATGCTAATGTATCGCAGTGGGGATTTATCAAGAGGCTGGCACCTCGGTATCCATCTCTGATTTGCATAGCAGAGAAAGGTGAATAAATACATGAGATTAGTTCTGCACTGGGCAGGATAGGAGGTAATTCTGGCATTAGGAGAGCTGCAGGCTCAGCCTCAGGGAGTGTGGTAGGTAAAAGTGCTTTGTGTTGAGCACAATGAACACTGCAGATGCATAAAGACTGAGCCCAGATCCTTATTTTAAAAATAAGGTTTATTAGAGAAAACATACATAGAACCAAGTAAATCCAATTCTTTATTAAAAAATACAGAAATAATTTTGTAATAGTAAAAGAAAGTACTGGCTTTTTCTATGAAACATAAATCTGAAGATTTAGGACCATTTTACTTTATCACATCCGGTCCCCTTCCATACTACATTCTTAAACATACTCCATCAAATTGTGAAACCCAAGCAAAAGTCTGCTGTACAAAATTAAGAACATTTAGACCAGTAATACTCAGCTTATTTAAGATGCAAACAGTATCATACAGCACACAGAACAGGCAATATACTGCTATACATTAACACATGCCTCTAAATAGCGACAGAGAATCCACTGGAAGGAATAATTTGTAGTTAATACAGAACAATGTCTGAAGAAATAGAAAAAGAATCATAGTTTGACACTGTATTTGGTAACTGGCTGCACATGTATTGAAACACTGTACATATGAAGAATGAATATATTGGACCCACTCATTCAGAACATGCTAAATTGAGTTATTATTTGGCTCAGATGCATGAATATGTACGAGGTGTACATATGGTGGGCAGGTGCATATCTGTGTACATACATCAGACCAGTGTGTACATACACATAGAAAGGCACACATGTCCACAGCTGAAGACAAATCACTTCAATAAACCCTTTGAGGCAGGGTGAGAGCAATACTAATACACTGTTTGTCATAATCGAGGCACTCCTGGGACTCCAGGCATTTTATTCACATGTTATCCCTACTTGTAAGTTCCACATTCATTTAACCTCAGCTCTTCCATGTTTGCAAATTGGCAAAGTGAATGCAAAGCTATTCAATATAATGCAATGTTCACTGTTAGAGAGGATTTACTGCGGAAGGATTTGACAGCTGAGAAACAACAAAGTATGAAAGGGTTTGCATTGTTTTACCAGTAAGTGGAACTAAGGGGCAGATGTCTTTTCCTGACAATTGTTATCATCATATGGTAATCCTGGCATAATTAACAATATATCCTGTATGCCACCTTTAGAAACACTTTTTGGTCAAAAATGGAGAAGGCTTGTATTAAGAAGAGTTGTGGGCATCTAAATCTATGTTAGCATCTAAGCAACCCAAATTGCTTATTATCTCCTGACAATGAGAGAAAAATAATATTAAAATATGGTGCTAAGTAAAATGAGTGGACAGCAGATTGAAGATTAGGCTTTCCAGAATCAGAAATTACCTATATTCAGAATGTCAAGCATTCAGCTTGAGACAAAGCTTAAGACTTATGGCAATGATACAAATGTTCAGGCTTGGCATTGACTGGCACAGAATTGCATTGCTGCATGGAGGCCTTGAAACTGCTCACAGGCTAAGATGCTTTCTTGTTCCTCATCAAAAGAAAGCAAAACAAAACAGTGCTAAGGCAAGGATGTGTAAAAGATGAATGCAGAAACCCTGACTGTTCTCTCATCAGTGAGTGTGTCGTGGGTAGTCTAGCACTGATGCTGGTAGGGATGATCTGGATCTATACCAGCATCAGGAAAGAAGTAGTGAGGAAGATTTACACAGCAGGAAGTGCTCAGGCACCTTGTGGTGCTATGGATTGGGGATACAGGTGGGAGAGCAATGAGACGAGTCAATGGGGTCTTTTCTTTCCAAGGGGGCACTCAGGTAGCATCACTCCTGTCACAGCCCATGGGGCTGCTCTTGGCAATGCTGTACTGCCAGTATAAATAAATAAATAAATAAATAAATAAACAAATAAATAAACAAACCCAGCTGCCTTTTGCCAGCAGGAATAGAGTAGGAGCCTGGTGACACCAGAGTGGTAGTGCCAAGTAAAACCGCACAGGACAATGAAAGGAGGAGGACAATCTGAGCCAGGGACTTTCACAGGTCCTCAGCCTAATACACACCTCACATCAAGTCATAGAATCATAGAACAGAATCATAGAATAGTTTGAGTCATCAGCATCATTCAAGCCCATAATCTCATCATGACAGCACACTTTTAATAAATAGGAAAGCTAGTTATTTACATTCTATTTTAATATATAGTCTGGCAGGTGAAGGAATCTTGGTGAGCTACTATACGTGAACTGATCTTTCTGTGCCATGTGCTGGACAAGCTCCTGTTATCTCACATGGGATTTGGATGACAGCAGTCACAAATGTGTTTTCCTAATGTGGTGCCTATCAAGAGTAAGTGGTCTAGACTGTAATAAATTTGGGAGTGTCAGAATGCAAGATTGTGAGTTTGAACTCTTGATTGTAACCAAATTGTCTAGTCAGCTTTTACTGTCTCTAGTAGATATTATATATGCTTGAAAAACTGTATCATCCCTTGTTATCTGGTACCTGTTGCAAAGTATCTACTCCTAAGGCTGTATAGTACCAGGAAAGAGCTGTCATTCACCTTTCAAGGTTAGCAGATATACAAAAGATTCCAGTGTTATAAAATATCTGCAAGATATGATGAAAGATACCCTACCTATATAGTTGCTGCAGAAACTGAGGCTTATCTAGCAAATTACAGAACATTAAAAATCAAAGCTAACAATCTTTGAGCCCAATTAGCAATACAAAAACTGATAGCTGCACACACATCAAAAAAGCCCTGTACATGCTTCACCAGCCCTGGAAGGTAATGCTGAGGAGTTGGAAGAGAGCTCAGAGCAGCATTTAAAGAAAAAAAAATGAAAGTGTGAGGAGGAGTTGCTTTATTTTGTGGCCTGATTTAGGGCTGCCACTTTCCAGCTGGATAGAGACTGTTCTCCTCTCATCCTTCGCACTATTTGGAAACAGAGACCCAGAGCCAAGATCTGATCTCATTCCTACTGGTAGCAGTATGCAGTAGCCCCACAGAAGCTACAGTCATTACTTTAAACTCACACTTGTGTGCACCCATGCTTGCTCTGCCCTGCGTTATTGCACGTATTTCAGCATGAAGGATGATGCTGTAAATATTGAAGTGCCAGTTGCCACACTGATTTTTTTTCCCATTCTTAATATATGCTTACAAGCATGGTCTTCCCTCGTTGCTGATTTTGTCTATTCCACCACCACCTTCCAGCTGGCCAACATCACTTCTCTTCTTCCTCCAACTGGATGGCTCTTTCCTACCTTCTGTTGCCCTTATCATTGGCAATGGGCACCTCCTCTTTCCAACCAACTTTCTGATGCTGGCTGAAAGCAAGCTGGACCTTCTCCAAGCCTGGGGAGGCAATGCTGGTGGCTCTGTACACATCAGTGCTCACACCTGCCTAATGGTGTGCCATTCACAGGTCCAAGCCTAGTTCATGTGGCCATCAGCAACAGGGTGGAAGCCAAGGATTCATCCCAGTGAGCAGTGTAACAGGGACTCATCAGAACAAGGAGAATTTTAGCAGCTTGAATATCAATAGGCAGCATAGGAAAAGAAGTAAGTTAGAGGGGGAAACTGCACTTATCCTTCATAAAAGTGCTGAGCCTTTAATGAGATATTTATTGCAGGTAGTCATCAGCCAACTAGTTAAAGACCATTCTCAAGAAGTGCCTTTCATGCTGTGAATGAAAGCAGTGGAAGAGTTTTTTGTATGAGATAAAGAGTGTGTCAAAAAAAGTACAGACAACTTAATTCAAAGATGTCAGTGCATGGTAGTCTTTGTCACAGTAGAACTGGTACAAGATTATCCTGTAAAGGGCACTTGATTGAAAGGAAAGAAAGGGTTGCAGAAAACTAGACAAAGAGAGAGGGGAAATGGAAGAACAGGGAAGAGGCAAAATGTAGAGAAGGAGTTGTGGCAAGGGTGAAGGAGGCACCTATATGGTCACTGAGAGAGGAAAAGGAAGGAAAAGAAGCACTGCTGCAGGAATGGGACTGGGGATAAAAAATACGAAACTGCAGTGGGAGGAGTGGAACAGAAAGGGGTGGGAAGCTCTAGGGGAAAAGCAGAGGAAGACTGAGGTGAAGAAGAAAGAGTGCAGGGCAAAGGACTAACTGACCTTTTAAGGCCCATTTGGGTGCTATTTTTCAGGTTCATGAGGATGCAGTTAAGGGCTGTGTGAGGACACAGAAGTGGACAGCAGTGGGAGAAAAGCCAGTGAGAGTAGAGGGTCTTGTGGGTAAGGCACTTGATTCAACCAGGGGGCTTGGGTTCAGATCCCTGGCTTCACCAAAGGCCAGGCTTAAGAGTGTTGGGAAGGAGTCAGTGCTGCTCACCTTTATGTAAGTTTTGCTTCATTTTTCTCAGTCTTCTGCTATTTTCCACTCACTTTGGGAAATTCACGCCATTGACTTTTATTTGTTTTCAGCATTTATCTGCAATAGGAAAGGAAAACTGTCTCTAGGAAACACTTCTCCTTAGATTGTCTTTTTTGCCTTATGAAGCTGTCAAGTCTCCAAGGCAGGCTGAGTTTCATAAAGTATCCCTGCACAGCCCTGGACACAATCTTTACATGTCAATGGGACACAAATACTGATAGTAAGTTTCGATAATTGCAGCCAAACAAGCTAGCATTTAAATTTCAGCCTTGTCAGAGGACAGGTCTATCAAATGAGATACGGATTTTGTTTATGCTGATAAAAATGTGTAACAACTCTACTAAACTTACAGTGTCAATAACTCTATTGCATTTGACACTTCCATTCACAGGATCAGTGGGAGACTGGAATCTAGGTTGTCTTCTTGTATGTGCATAGACCGGGTAAGCAAAATATTTTCGATTACTAGGTTTCTGGGAGGAATAAAATTAAAAGCTGGGTATGTTGACCTGCTACACAGCTGTGGCTATAGCTGTTTTCTGGAGATTTGTGCCACAAGATTTAAAAAAAAAAACAAAAAAGAAAACAGATATGTTTTTCTCTAAGTGCTGACTTTTACCAAGCTGATCAGAAGCTTTCTGGATGCTACAGCATATTAGAATAACCATGAAGAAGACAGATAGTTTTTAGAGACAGTTATTTGGTTTGAGTGGAACCTGGACACAGATCAATTCACTGCACTGCCACTACAGCAAATGCTCAGGGCCATAAAACACTCTGCAGATCAGGAAACCATCAAAGTGAGGGATAATATTAATCACTAGCCTTTCACTGGCTTGCATTCACTTAAATTCAGAAGTTCTTTTTCTCTTCTTCCACGTTTCGACTGGAAAACACTGAAACCTGTGAAACTGCTCTACTCTGAAATGTCCTCATTCCTGTACTACTTGGACTTCAGGTTCTTGCCATTCCCCACTCTTCTAGAGATGTCTGACAAAATTGAGTTGGTTGCACGTATTTTATGTTCACAACAGGCAGCATAATCTCTGAGCAATAAAGACATACTGCGATATGCAGAGCAAATTCAACACAGGCGTGAAGACAGGGTACAAACTCCATGGGAACTCCAGTGAAGCGGGGGGCTTTTCCATTTTTATAGCCCCTCCTTCCTAGTTGCTTTTATTATTTCACTCACTTCACAGCCTGTCTGTGCAGCCAGGCAAGCCTCTCTGAGCAACATACAGACACTCACACATTCTTCCCAAATGCTGCTTTTTGGCAGCTGCGTATAGACCAAGAGGAGCAAGACTCTGTAGTCAGAGATGGAGTCTCTTCTGAAGTTCTATGAGCTATTCCTGTCCGATTATGGCACTACCAAGAGACCTGACCATCTGAAGTATGATGAAGTGTGGTGGATGCTGAAGGAGCCAAAAGTTGTGGGTCACTGAGACTCATTTTGAAAAGTTTTATTTTTAAATTCCACCTCAGCCTTCGCTTTGGGAACATGTGGAAATCTCCCAGCACAGTCATGTTCAAATCAGTGCAAGTTTCTGCCTGGTGGCACGGCTGAAATCCTCAGGGCATGGACTTTGGTTTGCTCCAAAGTGGAAAACCCAAACCACCTTCCATGAAACTCATAGCTAAAATGCAAAGCTAACAGGAGAAGGTGTTGGGGTCAGGTAGAGGTGCTGGAAGAACTCTCTTCCAGTAAGCTAGCAGCTCTCCTGGGAGCAGGGGAACGGAGCTGGCCAGCAGCGGCTGTCTCCACTCTTTGTAAGAGAGGATGGAATAGCTTGTTAGGCTCTGGTTACTATGGGACATGGCTGAAGCTTGACCTGGTTTATGAGCCAAGCCCCAGCCTTATGAATTCAATAGAAAAACTTATGCAGACCTCAGTGGGACCTGGGTTTGGCCTAACATGCTTTATTTAGAGTCTTGAGTGAGGGAAGCATTTTTCTTTAGATTACAGTTGAAGGATTCTTGGGTTTCAGCTTAAGTCTTATGGTGGCAGTGTATTGCACACTCATATTTCTCTCTTTTTCTTTAATAAATCACTTTTCTCCTGTACTTAGCCTCTGACCAAAACTTGTCTGCTTGAACTGCAATAAACCTGGCTGGCCAATGATATCTTTGCTGAAAGCAATCTGCTCCAACCACACCATGCATGCACTGGCTGACCCCCAGGCTGCCACATTCCCCCCAGCCCTGATCCTTCTTGCTCCAGATACCTGGTGGGGAGCAGAGACTTTGGGAATGAAGGGAGACAGAGACTGTAAATACATCTTTCTGTTGCTGTACTTCTGAGGCACAGGGATTTGCTGGAGCTGGGGCCAGAATGAGCAATCTGTACTCAAGTCTATCAGATTTGTGAAGTACAGATGTGATAATTCCGCTGCAACCACAAAAGAATTTACAACAGGAAGTGTTGCAGCTGTTGCTTATTAGCATTAGTACAAATTACGTGAAGCAAATTGTTAGCAGTCGTGTTTCCATGATACTTAACTCGTGGCAGTGAATAAAAGTGATTCTTTTTCAAGCAAAATTTTAGATTTCCAAGGGAATTGAATTCCAATTGTCCATGAAGGGAGCATGGATAGGAGAATAGCACGCAACTACTTCAAGGCATCAGAGGCAGCGTGTGCAGCTACATGCTTGCCTTCTCTGGTAAAAGTGTGTGAATTTAGAACCATATTTCTTGGTGAGAGAAGGAAAATCCCTATGGCTCCATATGATCCAGTTGCCAGTGGTGAGGTGTAATGGTGTGTGGTTGTCGTCAGCCAAAAATCAGCACATTCTGCCCCATTATGGAGCTGCTGAGTAAAGTTCTATGCACAGAAGTGCCTGGAAAGGGAGGGAGGATCTTGCTGACCTGCAGTTTCCCTGAATTTTTACCCTCAATGTGCTTGTTATAACTTACTTCCCTAGCAACCCCAAGCCTGTTGATGTGGAAGCAGCCTGTGCCAGCAGAGCAGTTCCATAACACAAGCTCAAGAAGGTGGATTTGGAGACAAAATCAACACCGCGACAGACTGAACATGCAACTGGCTGAAGGTGCAGACTGAAACATTGGGGTGCAACCTGCATGTGTCTGACAGGAAAATCCCCCAGACCAAATCCCTGGGCATGACACGTCTCTCCAGCCAAACCAGTTTCAGACCAGGGAGCAGCTGGTTTTGGTCATTCCACACCTGCTGCCCTGCTGGATCAGCCAGCAGCAGGCAGTTCCTTTGGGAACCTACTCTGTCTCCCTCCTTGCTGCTTTGGGAAGAAGCAGGCAACTGGCCCTGGAGGGAGGCTGTAGTTCAGAGATGGGAAGGGCCTGAAAAGCATTTAATTTTAATTAATAAAAAGGGGACATTTAATTCTTGCCTGTCTTTCTGGTGCTGAGGGAGGATCAGTTGTATCCAGGCAGATGTCTGAGCCTGGAGATTCTGCTCTGTGGGGTGAGCTGAGGGATCATTCACAGGCTGCTTGAAGGACCTGGGGGATCTCCCTCATGACATTTTTCTTTCAAACAGAAGGTATTCAAATGAAAAGAGAGAGTAGGCAGGCAAATAAAGAAGGCACTAACTAATTAACTGAGAGGTTTGAGTAGGTTTTGGGGCAGTAAGGGCTGGCAGATTCCTTCCTGAGATTGTGCAGCCCCCAAACTGTGCAGCCAGTGATGGGGGTGTACTGCATCCCAGGGGCAGGAATGAACCGTGGGGTGGCTGTGCCAGGGTGAGGAATGGCTTCCCAGGGCTGCTGCAGTCAGGACCAGCCTTTGGAGGATGGTGTGTGCCTGCTGCTGATCCAGTGGTGTTCTTGCCACACAAAAACTTTATCAACCATTTTTTTGTTGTTTTACTAATTATCGCTGGTTTAGCTAATAATGCTCTGTTTAATCTCTCACAGCCATCCATTCTTTACAAAGGAGGGAAGTGTAACTATGCTGCTGACAATCTCTAGAAGTTCAGCCATCAGTTTAAGGCCAATAACAGCCCAGAGTGATGTTTTACATGCCAGTCCCACGGGTGCCTGCCTGCATGAATCACACTGAGCAAAGCTGCTGATGCTGCAAAGGCTGCTGCACTCCTCAGCCTGCCAAGCAAGACAGTGGGCTCAGAGAGGTGGAGGCATTCCCAGAGGCATTTCTTGAAATGCAATTAGGTCTGGCTGGGGAAGGAGGCATTTGCTGGTGTGAGAGAAGAGGCTGCAATGGCAGGTGGATGGGAAGGCAGCGAGGCTGGCATGTGTTGGCAGCTGAGGCTGAGTTGGTCAGCCGTGCAAGATCCCAGAAAATGATCTGCCAGGGAGCACCGTCTCTGTGCTCCCAATACCCTGTAACCACCACTCAGACAAGGGAGGAATAGTCCCCAGGTCCTTGCTTGCTTTTTAAAAAAAAAAAAAAAAAAGTAAAAGCTCATGAGGAATTGAAACTGCCTGGAGCAACCAAAGTGCCTTTTGATCCAACTGCGAGTGTTTAAAAGAAGAAAAGAGGCACATGTGTTACTTTTAAAGGTATGGCACGTCCACTCACCTGTTGGGAACAGTTTAAAAATACAACTGGGTTGGCTACAGTCTGAAGGGAGACCTGTGAAAGGAACAGCAAGTGAAATAATTTCTACAGGCGATGCTAAAAGCAGCAGCCAATGGAGAAGCAGCTGACATGCATACTCTGGTTCTTTAGTGCCTGTTCTGAGGAAATGGCCTGACATCCTCAGCAGAGCAGAGCTGCTTAACTACCGTCACTGACAAGGCTTGAAAGATAAAAATTAGATAACAATTTCTATATTACAGCAATCAGAATAATGTTTGTTTCCTAATTGCCTCTCAAGTGAAATAAAACAAAACAACATCATGCAATGAGGAATTTTTGTCATAAGCATTACTTACATGTAAAAGGACTCCACTGACTGCCTCCCCTGTGAAAAACAGAACATTAAATATCGTGGCATGGACGGTCCTGATGAACCTACAAGTGTGGTATCACATGAGATGGCGACACACCATTGTGCGCATACATGAAATCTATTTCAGCATGTTAAATCGTGTATGAACATCATTTCCACCATAGAGTCTTTTCACACTGTGTTGGTATGATCAGCCCCCTTGGCTGTAACAACCAGAGTAGGGGCAGGGAGTGGAAGGAAGAGGTGAGACACAAAACAGGGATGAGACACGGAACAGAATTGGAAGGCTTCTTGCTCAGGAAAGTCTAGTTCTGGGTTGTGATTTTTTCCCCTCACTCTCAGAACAAAATGTGAAGCTACAGATCCTCCAGGAAAATACAATAAAATGCAAAAATATTCTTGGAACAAAAATGTTCCACTTCCAAAATGTCAAAATGATGTTTTGACACTACTGAAAGCTGTAGTTTCAGTTAAATAGAATTTAATGTTAGAAAGTGACACTTTTTTATGAAGAGTTTTGATTTTGACAAAGTGGGATTTTCCAGCATTGAAGCCATCTGATAAAGTCTAACCAGCTCTGATTACTGATATATTAGAGCAAGGTGGGGGTTTAGGTGAAGGAATTAAAATCCCATTTTGGGATTTTAGAAAAAGGAAGAGAGATTAACTAAGTTTGTAATTATGGGGGGGGGGAAGGCTGTTTGAGGACTCTCTGAAGGAGATATTACTAATACAGCAAGATTTTTACACGTTTTGGGAATGTAAGAGGGAAAAATGAACTGTACAGGTTTGCTGTGGATGGAAAGTCACCTCTGCCTCAACCAGACAACTGACCAAAGAGATTTCCATTCTTTATGCCACAGACACAAAGTCTGTGGATGGATGTTGTGTTACAAGCACTGACACGTTTAGGGTTCCCTATATTACATCACTCAATGACACATATGACTTTTCATTTAATACAGTTGTTCAGCTATTCCTATTTAGAGTGTTTCAGCATGCAGACAGGATTTGCTGAAAGCTGGTCAGTCATGTAAAGATCCAATCCTGCAAATTTATGACAACTTTTAAAATTAGGAGAATAGCCCCAGGAGTTTAGTGAAAGTCTTGTAGGATATGGTTTCTCCTATTTTTAAGGATTTCCAGGACTAGGCCCTTGAATGGGTGTTTTCTTGTAGGAGTTCTAGTCTAGCGACATGCATCAAGTTGAATTTAATTTCATGAGGTATTTTTGGTAACATTCTTTTCTACATAAACAGGGTCAAACAATCTTGCATATTATCAGGACCCTGTTTCTCAATTCAGTTGAGATAACTAGCTCTAAAATCACCTGCATGATGTGCAAACACTTGCTACCTCTCCTTGTCATGCACTAGGGGTTTGCACTATATGGATGTGTCCCTTCATAGTCATCCTTTGTGGATGGAAACAAGGATATACAGTAATTTCACGAATACAAGCCGCACCAATTTGACCAAAATTTTGGTGGAAACCCGGAAGTGCGGCCAATATTCCGGGGCGGCTAATACATTAACAAAATTCTAAAAGCTGCCAACACGGAAGTGAGAGCCCGCGGCAGACCCAAGCCAAGCTGGAGCCCGGCCGGCCCCGGCTGAGGTGGGAAAGCCTGGCAGAGGCGGGGCCAGCAGTGTGGGGGCGGGCGGCAGAGCCTGAGCCAGCAGGGCGGGGCAGGGGGGGCGGCAGAGCCTGAGCCAGCATGGCGGGGGAGCCCGGGAGAACTGGGGCTAGCAGTGCAGGGGAGCATGGCAGAAGCAGGAAGGCCGGCGGGTGGGGCTGCCTGGCAGCGGGGGAAGCCCAGCAGAATCGGGGCCAGCAGCGTGGGGGAGCCCGGCGGTGCGGGGGCCTGCAGTGCCGGCCAGGGCGAGGAAACGCGGCGGCAGTGCAGATGGGAGGGGGCGGCCGGCGAGCCTGGCAGCGGCGGCAGCGGCTGGCCCGCCGGCAGGGCGAGTACGTGAACGCAGCGGCGACGCGGCCGGCATGCCTGCCAGCGGCGGCAGTGCCTGGCCCGCCGGCAGGGCGACTACGTTAACGCAGCGGCGACGCGGCCGGTATGCCTGCCAGCGGCGGCAGTGCCTGGCCCGCCGGCAGGGCGACTACGTGAACGCAGCGGCGACGCGGCCGGCATGCCTGCCAGCGGCGGCAGTGGCTGGCCCGCCGGCAGGGCGAGTACGTAAACGCAGCGGCGGGGCGGTGCTGATGGGAGAGGGGGGCCAGTGAGCCCGGCGGCGGCTGCAGCACCACCCAGCCGGCCCCGTCAGCAACCATGAGCGGGCTGAGCCTGCCTGGCCCCGCCCCGAGCCAGTAAAGCCCGCTATGCCGCGATCCTGTTACTAATTGGCCAATTTGTGAAAGCTGCGCACGGATTCTCGCGACGAACGAAAGTGCGGCTAATATTCGGGATGCGGCTTATCTATTGACAAAGACAGCAACATTGTCGAGGCACCGGGGGTGCGGCTTATAATCCGTGCAGCTTGTATTCGTGAAACTACTGTACTCATTCCACAGATTACTTCCTCAGTCTGAGACCTGTTTTGTCCCCCTCAGTTACATGGAGTGTCAATAAGCACCTTTTAGATTTGTGTAAGAGGCAGAAGTGCATTTTTAATTCACTTGAGACCCAAAGTCCAGCACATCTGTGTACTCAGAGCCAGAGTGCAATCAGGACCCAACCCTACAGCATTTGTCCTGAGCCCGTGAGAAGTTCAGAGACGTACCCAGGTCCTTGTGAGGAACGATCCCGCCAGGCTTCCTTGTTTTTGAGAGATGCAAACAAAAACAAACCCAGGAATTCAGATTTTTCCTGGAGTGGCTGCGGCGGCCCGGGAGCTGACAGCTGACACCGTGGGAGCCCCCACCCTCCTTGGTGTGACGGGAAACATCCTGCCAGAAACACCCGCTGCCTTTGGGCTCCTCTTGGATTCATTATCTGTAAACGGTGACGGGCGCATGCTGCTGGGAGCCTGTGATTCCTCGGCCGTGTTTATGGACGTGTTCGGCAGCAGAGCCACGATGGTCCAAGCTCATCAGGCTGAAAGCACCGCAGCATCACAGCTCCAGCCGCAAGGCTGCTGGGGCTGCTCCCTCTAGCGGGAGAAAGTTCTTCAGCTGGGGAAAAATCCTTCCCCTCCCTCTTTTTTATAATTATTATTTTTTCTTATTATTATTTTCCTTCTCTTTTCTTTGTTCTTTTTTTTTGTTGTTGTTTTGTTTTGTTTATTTGTTTAAGTGAATAATTCAAGTTTTCCGGATAGTGCAAGACACGGGGCAGTTTCCATCGGACAAACGCTGCACTGTCCCAGCCCCTGAGCACGGAGAGAGGAGCTGGTGCCCAGGCAATGCAGGACTGCGATTACTCTTCAGAGGCGGACCCGTGGCTAGTGAGGGACTCTTGGCTCGTCTTCTAGCAGTCCTATGCATATGCTGTAGCTGTGTTTGGTTTTGATTTCCCACTTGTGGTTACAAAAATAGGGCTTACTATAATCATAATAATATTAATGATACAAAATAATTATTGTAATTATATACCTCTTGGCAAATTATTAACACAAAGCAGCCCAAAAGATCCCATTGGATTAAAAAAAGGTGACAACGCACAAATGTTAAAAAAGACAAAGTCTTTGATAAAAAAGAAGGAAAAGCAATCTGCAAATGAATGCATTTCTATAAGGCAACATGTTACCTTTAGTCTTCCATCTAGATTTAGCTCAGATTCTGTTGTTCAAGAAATTATTAGAACTTGGCTTGCTTGAGCTTATCAATGTGGTAACACAGTTTCAGTGCTGGTCCCAGTTTCAGCCCCAGGTATTTCATGATCATGTCACTTTTCAGCAGTAACAAAGCATTGCCATCAATTTCCTGGTTTCAAAAGAGAGGAAGAGAATCAAAATGTGTTAACCCCCTCTTTAAGTGCTGTGTCCTGATACATTAAATGAGGTGAATTAGAAACAGCATGTCATTTAGGGTAGAGCTACCTGAAATGTCATGCATTTTGAAATTTCATTTAAAAAATTGAAATCTGAGGTGTGATAGAAGGAAGCCGTAAAAGAAAGTTTAATTAAATACTACCTTTTATTCTTCAAGGAACTATAAGATTAGTTTACGTTTTCAATTTCTTTTGCAATTAAAAGTAGAATTTTTTAAAAATCAGGGTTGCTCTAAGTGCAAATCTGAGAAAAGCCAGTCAGCCTTGAGAGAAAGGTATGAGTGATGGAGACAGTGAAGGATGTAGCCACATTAAATTGCTAATACAACACCCCTGAATTTCAGTGTCAGCTTTGTCCCCAGCTATCTGTGTGCTTCACATATCTCCAGTACACTTATACCCAGTGATGCAAGTATATGGGTATACGTGTTTGTGTATATACACTTTTTTTTTTCCTCAAATTGAAGACAGTAGTAACTTGCTTATTTAATTGCATTTATTATTAAATTTGCTAATTTTTAATTTAACCCTCATGTAAGTGGAGGAAATTGTCACCAAGCTCAGCTGTTTATCCCAGAACTGTTGGCTTGAAAACCTTTTCAAAACCTTTTGAAATTACAAGGTATTACTGCAAAAGTAGCTTAAGCCCACAGAGTCCTTTACCATGGTAAGGAAAGAACTGTACAGCTGAAAGAACTGTTCTATGGCTGTAGAACACAGAAGCTTTCAGCTATATGGTCCTTCTTTGAACCCAAAACTTGTCTCATTTTTCCTGACCGTATTAGTGGATCTGCCAAAAAATTACTACCATCCCCACAGCTTCCAGCACATTTACACACTTAGAGTGTCAGAGCTAAAAGATCCCAAGTGCTATGTGTGTGCACATACACAGATACACACACACCCCAGTGCTTCTACATTGTGTCCTGTGGTTTTGATGGTCAGATCTTTCCACTGTGATCCATTGCCTACTTATTAAGCAGCACTATGGATCCTAATTTGCCCTGATCATTATTATTCCATTCACTAGGTGATTTATCTGTTGAGCAGTTAAGGTCACTTTCTGATTAACTCAATCAATTAATGCTCCTCATTTTACAACCCCCACTCTATTCATAATGGAAACTCTCTCCACCTTCCTGCTCTCCTTGCCATTATTTTAAGGAAGCTAATGTAAAGTAAGAGTAACTGTTACATAAAATTACTATTTGCATAAGAAATAAAATAAGAACTCCTTTAACTAAGGTGCCATAGGGTAAAAACACTGTCAAGGGTCAGGTTTGGAGGCAGCTGTTTCTAAATGTTGAGTTCAGCATTTTATTATTTCCATTATTATTACTGTGTAGGGGTCAAGATGAAACTCCATGACAATAGTATGCCAGAGGGAGTGTTCATATCCAATTAAATATCCCAGATTAGCCATTTCCCTGTGCAGATTCTTGGCTTGACTTCTTTACAGTTATACTGTGTCAGCCCTTTTAAAAATAATTTTTAAAAAGAAGACTTTGATAACGTGGTTCCCAAATGTACATTAGCCCCAGCAGAAGATCCTGAGCCAGGTCTGGAACTGGTGACGTTCAGTGCCATCAGGGGCACCTTTCCCCTCCTCCTATCTTCCCTTTCCCCTATCTTCCTACCAAATCTTTCCTGCTGATGGAGTCTCCACGGGATCTCCCACAGTGCTGCTACAAGGTGCCTGGGCAGGGCAGTGGTTCCTTTCTGTGAGACCCAAAGCTCTGTCAGTGCTGAGCTCAGCTGTCCTTGGCACACAGACCTGCTGAGGGAGCAGGGAACAGCCAAGGAGAGCTGGTAGGAAGTTTCTCAGCCTTTGGTGGACACCCTCAGGAGCTGCCTGTGACAGAGCTCCTTGGGTATCTTGGCAAGAAGCGAAGCTTCTGCTCCTGGAGGGAAGAGCAGACAGAGCCGGGACATCCTGCAGCATCTTTTGGTTGCAGGATGAAGGAGGGGGGCTGCAGGCTGGAAGAGCTGTGTCTTAGGACTGAAGTCGACATCCAAATGGCCTGGTAGAGCAGTAGGAAAGCACACTGCCCACGTTCAGGATACATCTTCCAGCTGTTTTCTTCCTGCAGGTCCCAACAGCCTCTCTCTCCCAGCTCAGATGAGCTGATTGCAACTATTTCGGGTGATAGCTGGGCCTTGTCAATGACAGTAAGTGCTTCTAAGTAAATTATGCACCTGCTCCATGGAAAGATTGAACATACAGGAAGATATGGCTGAGGTTAATGGACTAATCACTTGTCTCTCACCCCTGGGGTCTTTGTGCTAATCCAGATGAGGTTTGAAGGCTGAAAAATTGCAAGGATATATATAACTCAAAGGTGTAATTGAATTGAGTTGTGTGGCAATCATACCCAGGTTCTCACACCTATAGCATATTTTACAAGAAAACCAATGATAAGTAGAGCCCATGGGTGCTGGGTGGCAACAAAGGATGACAGGGACAGTCTTTAGTGGCAATTTAGCTTGATCTCTTTGGTCACAGAGCAGCTGCAGTATCACGGCATTCTCCAGTGCAGCTGGCCCATGACTGCCTGGAGGGTTCCCAGGCCCTGCTGCTGCATTAAAGCATACTTTGCTACAAATGGAAACTAGACAAAATTAGTGCTTTTGCACTCTCCATATTTACAAGACAAACCATAAAAGTAGGGTTTTTTTCCCTTTGGGATATACCTGTATGCCTCAGACCATGTCAATTCTCGCTCTCTTGCAGGAAGATTTTCTCTTGATGCACAGCCCCTTCTGATATTGTCAGAAACTCCTTCTATAGCAAGCTCCTTCAAACCTGAGGGTGACTTGTTTATCTGCCTGGTTGCCCATGTGACCAATAAAGGTCATGCTTTCATTATCAGCTCATAAGGCAGAAGACAGGAAAAGGAGGCCAGTACCTGACCTGTGCTTGCTGTTACACCGCTGTGCCTGCTGCTAGTCTCATCCCACAGACCTGTCTGCAGAGTGCCAAATGGCCTCAATTCCTTCCTATGGTGAGCAGATACCAAGGCCTGTGTTCATCTTCATTTTCAGCTACTCCTCAGCCAACTCCTCTCCTGGATCTGGAAATCCTGGAGGCAGAGTGTAGCTGGAAGTCCATTTACCTCCCTCAGATCTCACCTGCGTCTCCACAGCCCCACTTGTCTCTGCTGGCATAGGGGCAAGCAGTGATCAAGCCCTCTTCTGTCTCTGCAGAACTGAGGATGCTGCTCAGGACTCAGGGCTGGGGAGCAATTCTCATTTAGATCTAGGTCTAGGCACTTACATGAAAACTTACAACCTCCAGGTGAACACAGAGTCACTTTTAGGGTAAAATCCATTTTTCATAGCCAGACTGAATTGATTAAGGAGAGATAGAGATGGCAAAAAATGCTAATAGATACATTGGTGTCAACTCCATATATAGCAGCAGAACTAGAAACTCCAGACAAGTTTACTGTCTTCCCCTTTATTAATTAAGGATAATATAATTTCCATGACTGGAGGTTATCCTCACAGAAACAACTTTCATATCCTCTGGAGAGTCAGCAGGGCTGTTAAATTTGGTTATGTAGTTACATAACACTGAGGGGGAAAAGATTAAAATATTGGCTGTTTGGGGTTTCTCCTGCTAAATATCTAGAGACACATAAAAAATGCTCTTCAGAGAAGAATCTATACATCCTGTGAAAAAATTGTCATTGAAACAAGGCTTTTTTTGTGCCAATCTGACAATGAAAAATGAGCAACAGATCCTCAGTGCTTTCTCTTAGGCTTGGCATAGAAACAATTTATGCTGGAGTAGCTGGGAAAAAAGGGTGAGCGTTTTCTAAAGACACTGTTACAGTTTCCCCACTGAAGTATAAATGACAGAGTAGCATAACATAGCACAAAATAGAGTGGAGTGGAATAGAATTAGAATAGAATAGAATAGAATAGAATAGAATAGAATAGAATAGAATAGAATAGAATAGAATAGAATAGAATAGAATAGAATAGAATAGAATAGAATAGAATAGAACAGAACTCTTTCAGGTGGAAGGGCCCCACAATGATCTAGTCCAACTACCAGAGCAATTCAGGGCTGACTGAATTACACTGTGTCATTAGGGGCACTTTCCAAAGGCCTCATTAACATTGACAAGTTTGGGGCACCTTTTCACAAAGTTCCTCCTGGTGTTTAACCACCAACTCATGGGATAAATGAAATTTCTTTATCCCAAACCATCCAGAGGTGATGAACTCCTTGCCAGGCCCTGCATTCAACCTGGTTAAGCAAGCCCAAGGCTGCTGAGGGGCTTGTGTGACATGTGCTGGCTGTCTCTTGTGACTTAAATTACCTAGAGGTGGTAAGGGTAGCCTTCTACATACATGTTTTCTGAAGAGCTCCACGTGAGGGCCTAAAGCTTGAGGGTCTGCATCCTTCACAAACCAAACCACATCATCCACTGTCCAGGTCAAAGGGTTCTTGCTTGATGGCCGAGCTACATCTTGTTGTTCAGGTGAAGGACTTGAGGCTATTGGTACAAAAAAGCCCACAACAGTGCATTAGAATGGCACACAGAGGTTTCCTCCTTTGTGATTGTGAGTGTGCAGGGCTTTGGCAGCCTCACTGCAGCACTGGACATTGGAGCTGTGTGTGAAAGTACTGGCCTGAGATGGCAGCATAGGGAAAAAAGGGGACTTGCAGAAGTTTCCAATCTGACTGCTTCATTGGAAGACATGATCCCAGCTGGTGAATCGTGTTAAAAAACATGAAACCTTTAGGTCCCTGCTGGGGAAGGAAAAATGTACCACCTGCCAGGCTCTTAAACCAAGCTGCCCCTGCTGTCTGATCTGCAGCAGCAGGGATCTCGGCTCAAGAAGACCCTCACACCTGGAGAGAAAGTTCTCCAGCACTGAACAAAGGAGTTTGCCATTGAATGTGAAGGCTAGAGGATAAAATTAGGATTTAGCAAATAGGGCTTTTTAATTTGCATTCAGATATTCATACTTGTTTTAGAGCTTAGCAGAAGGTTTTCAGTCTGTATGTTCCTAATCTTAGTCTCTCACAAAACTGATGGTCCCCAGTGAATGCCAATTTGGAAAGTTACGAAAACATGTGAAGATGAACATTGCACATGTGACTTTTTAATGGTAAAACCCCTTGATGATATAAGGTGACTTCAGCTTGCTGTAGCTTTAAATCAAGTGAATAAAGGCACATTGGAATGAAAGTGCATTGATGTTTTTATTCTTAGTCTCTGCAGAATTATAAATCTCAATCTCCACCTGAATATAATTTGTACCCCCACTTACACTGCCTCTTTACGACAAGAACTGTATGATGCTGGGTTAGAGGAAAGCTGTTTCCATTTGTTTATATCCACACCAAGCAAACTTTGCATTAGCAGGCAGCAGCATACAGATGCATTAAATGTTACTTGCTCACATCTGCTCATCTCTTTCTGTCAAGGCCCATTTTTTAATGAGAGAACTGCAAATGGAAAGCAAGTATGCACTACAGAATACCAGAAATCCAACAGAAAAATGCGTATAGAAGGAGATCACAGACATCTAAACTGAAGCCTGGAAATGCCCCAAGTAGCTAAGAGGCAATCAGAACTGCTGAGGAGAAAAGGGATGAGGTCTCCAGAGAAATATTGAACTTATAAAGACAGATGAGATGTGTGAGAATCCCCACGCGTGACTCAAAATACAATCCTAATGCACATGAGTAAATGTGCTGGATGGGTTTGGGGCTTATGTAGATTGTCACTCCATTGACTTCAGTAGAGCTCTGGTGATTTATATTAGCCCATATACACCCAATAATGGGTTTGTGTGCTTATTTGTCCTTTTTTCCTTGCCACCATGCTCATCTTACAGTACAATGCAATGAGGTGTATTTGCAGTTGCTCAGAATGAACTCCAGAAAGCAGCAGTGCTATGAATGTGCAAATCTGGTCCATGGCTTTCATAATGAGATGAGATGTAAATATCATGATAATTGCACTCTCATTTGCTAAGTCACTGTTCTGGATACAAAGGACAAGGAACAGCCGCAGGTCCTATTAATTAGACAGCGAGGACCAGTGTTCATATGGACTCAGGTGACCCTGGGCTCCACTCACAGAATAAATGCAATACACAGAGGTACAGACACCATCTGGAGCCTTTGGCATGAAACAATGAAGAAAGAGAGTGCAAAACCAACAGGGTAATCTTGGCCAACCCCTGGATCATCAGTAACATTGAGGAACTCTGTCAGGAACAAGCGGGAGAACTGAGACTTGTCTTGGAGATAGAGGGTCTGACAATGGTTTAGATGATTAGCTGACGTGCTATACCACCTCAAACCAAAGGTCCAGAAAAACACCAGGCTTTTGCAAATAGCCAGAAAATAGAGGGAGGAGAGAAATGTTTGGCTGTGATCAAAAGACTGCAGAAGTTTCTCTGCTACTGCCATAACATGGTCAGGGGAGACGTGACACTACTGAGGAGCATGATTTTACTGTTACATTTGTATAAATGTAAGGAAAGCCCAGAGGACTTAGCCTGGGATTTACACCAGGAACAGAAAGGGCAGCCTGCAGCCCACTGACTCCTTCCTGCAACCTGCCCAGGAAAGGGCAAAGGGGAGCAAAGAGCCCCAAGTGCACCTGGGAGCCCTCACAGGTATTGGAAGTATCTGTAATAAAAGGAAGGTGGATGAGAAGAAAAGGTTGAAATGACAGGAGGAATCTATTCACTCCTTTGCAATCTAGCAATCAATAGCATAAATGTGATTTCTGAAAGACAAATATATAAATGACCTTTCTGAAGAGACTGCATGGTTAGAACTCTTCCAGACCCTAGCAGGTGAAGATAACCCTTTCAAATACATACCTGAGGGATATTATAATATCATAATATATAAACAAGAATTATGTGTCAATACTAATTCTCCAAATATTTTTTGGTCTTTATTGACCTAATTATTATCAAGTTTTGGAATTTTTGCTGCTTTTTAATGAATTAAGGTGTGTTAATTTACTTGTGTGAAAGGAGTTGCCTTTAAATGTTATCAATAAAACTGAGATGCCCCCAGTTTGCAGCAAAATATCAAATTTTAGCTGATGAATCTGGAAACAATCTGGTTTTCCATATATTTTATAATTTATTTGGTTGATTAATTTATTTGGTTTTTTAACACTGTAGTTTACTCATCTGAGTGTAATTTCTCAATTTACAAAAGAAAATAGATAATTTCATATCTACACAAAGGCA
Source organism: Catharus ustulatus (assembly GCF_009819885.2). NCBI lineage: Eukaryota > Metazoa > Chordata > Aves > Passeriformes > Turdidae > Catharus > Catharus ustulatus. The sequence goes on along the minus strand of NC_046223.1, from coordinate 72,707,961 downwards.
TGGGGTTTCTTTCAATAGCATCACTTTGGTGAAAGATTATATTAAGCACAAAAGTGTTTGATGGCAGCAGGGCAAGTACTATACATTTTTTCATATCTGAAGGTATTCACACTTAACCTAAGAATTAGATAAATGAGGAAGTCTTACGTCTCCTGGGTATCCTATGCCATCCTGTCATCAGAATTAATCAAATGATAATGAATACTCAGATTACAAAGAGATGGGAGTGCTTGCGACCAATAATTATTTTTAGAGATCATAATCTAGGTCAAATCCAATTTCCTGTTTTTGACAGGTGGCAAAAATTTGTCAAATTAATGGAATGGGATGTGGAGATTTACGTAGCCAGAGGGAAGCACTTTCCCCTTCTGCCTCAAACAATATTGGGGAAGGACAGAGAAGAGGTTCCTCTGCAGAGGAACGTCTCCAGGCATCCCAGTCAAGACCATTGCCCACACAGAAACAGCTGGAATTACCAGGACAGTGGCAAAAGTTGAGTGAAGCTGAGGGAAAGAGGTGGCCTGGCTCAGTCTGAGTTTTCACCCCACGCTTTTCTCTGCCACTCATCTTTAACCTCTGGACCTTCCTGAGAAGGAGAATGGAGACAGAGCCAACAGCCAAATGCCTGCAGAGGCATGACAAAGAAATAAAATGCTAAAATGGAGTTAAACCTGCAAAAGAAGAAAAAGACAAATAACAGACTCCCTAAATATGTTCTTGGCAAACAAACAGAGCCCAGAGGGAGTACAGTCATTGATAGATAAGAGTGGAAAGGGAGTGACAGATGAACTTTAATATTGCTGCAGGCCTAAATGATTTCTTTGCCTCAGGGGAAGGGGGTGGAAATGAAATTTTAAAAGGTTCTCTCTGATTGCACTGGAGCAGATAATAAGAAGGAGCAGATCTACTGAAACTAAGCAGAAGTAGCAGACCCTCAAAGATGCAGAGAAATGAGAATTATTTAAAAAACAAACGACCCCCAACTATAAATAAGGAAAGGAGGAAGGCTATTTTTCTAAAAATCTAGGGCACACCAAGCAGGAGGAGAAGAGATACATCAGACAAGCAGGCGTCTGGGAGAACACAATTACGGGATGTTTGGGGCGGGGCAGGGTGTTGGCAGGCCATGATCAGCAGAGAACTCTGAGGAGAACATCAGGCTCAGCACATCTGTTTGCACCTGGCTGGTGTCCTCCACCTTGCAAGGTGTCACAGGAGAGTCCCTGTCCCACCAGCGTGGCAGCTGCTCCCACTGGCAGCACGGCAGGCATGGGATGGGATGGGATGGGACGGGACGGGACGGGATGGGATGGGATGGGATGGGATGGGATGGGATGGGATGGGATGGGATGGGATGGGATGGGATGCATCATCACAGATGCTCCTCTGCCTGCTGCAGGAGCAGCCCAGAATCCAAACATTAAACGTTTATCCAGGCTTTTCTTGCTTTGCCTCTCCTTTGCAGGGGAAACAAAAAGGCAGCTTGCTGGAAGCACTGGAACTTTCAAACTGATATGTCCTCAAAAATTAGCAGGCAGGCTGTGTTTGCTGCGGCTCACAATGTCATCAACAGCTCCTTTGCCTTGGGGAGGTGCTGGATCTGCTCCCCATGAGCCACTCACAGCATTTTTCTGGAAAAAGAGGAATTTCAACCCCCATGCCCACAAATGTTTTCAGAAAATATATGTATTAATAAGCAGGACTGCCTCTTTAACAAAGACCCTCAGGTGATAATAATTAACTGCTAATACTGGATAATAAAATCTCCATAAAAGTAACAAGCTACAGGGCGAGGTTAAGGTTATTATATTGTGGTTGAACACACAATTCTTCATGCTTGGGATAAAGGCTTTGTCTGTTATTTAAGCAGGCTTGGAAAGGTTTATGATGTCCTTGACTATTCCTTCCCTAATTTAAAAACTTCAGTTTGGCAAATGATGACAGGAAAGTGCATGTTTATCTGTTTGCAGCCCCAACTGGCTTTCTGAAATGAGATTTTTTTTTTTTTACTTTTTTTTTTCAGAATTTTTAAGCATAATCAAGGAGAATTAGGCATCGAGCTTCCGATCACATTAATGGGAGCTTTGAGGTTTAATCTCATCCATTCCGCTTGAAAGACATGTTCTGCTATGCACTGAGATATGTTTTATGATTATGGCTTTTTCCATGATATTTGCCCACCATGATAAATAAGGCAAGCTATTTTTCAAATCTATCCATAAATAAACAGGGTTGGTTTGAGTTTCCAGAGATAAATTCTTCCTCTTTTTAATGAGCCCATCTCTGCCTCATAAGTATACAAACTGAAGAGGATAAGAACAGAGACTGACATGCACCACTTACTCATCTTTGCTTACTTATGATTCAGCAACATATAAATTATGCCTAGAAAGAAGAAAAACACATGCACAGATTCCAAAGACCTTTGCAAGAGAGAATTTGTGAAGACAGTATGAAAATTCCAGTGTGTCAGGGCAATTGCAGAAATGTGCATTTTAAAAGTCTGGGATTGCCAGTAGAAGTGGAAGCAACATGGTGGGTGAAAATACTATTTCTTTCTATGAAGTAATATAATCTCTAATTTTAAGGAGGAGTAGGTAAGGCTTTGTAGGACTCTGGAGAGAATTTCAGTGATACGGAGCTGATACTATGGGAAACAGTAAAAGAGATGAAACCAGGATGTAACTGGAAACATCATAGTGCCTTAATGCTTGAAGTGATATTGTAATGAATGTGTGGACACCATGACGTCACAGATGTCACTGTATTGCCCACCACAGCCACAGAAAACTGCCTGGCCATGTCTGAGGGCAAATGTCTCTGCTTTGCCTCAAAGGACTCAGATTGTGCTATGGGCTGTGGGACACTGCTGGAGTCTCAGAGAGCAGCTGAGAGGATTAGAGGAAGTGAGATGGATGGTGGTGGCACAATGTGCACTGGCTGTCCGTGCTGCCATACACTGGTGGAGCACAGGGGATTGCTACAGGGGATTGTATGGGTTTGCATGTGCCTCTGTGGTAGACCCTAACCTACAATGGGTGACAACAGGACTAATAAATGCCTAAAAATTAGGAAAACCCCATCAAAATAAATTAATCCATAACTATTTTAATGATTAATATGCATTTCTGTTTCAGGAATCCATTGACTGTTGAGCTGGCCAAATGGCCCAGAGACCTCAGAGGAACTCAGAGGCTATGCAAGTGTCAAGTGATCATCACATAAAAATTACTAAGCTGTTTTGGGATGAATTCTGCTAACCCCAGGTATTATATGTAGCACTTTCAAGTCACTTGTTACTGCTTCAGAGGCACTCATGTCATAGATGCCTGATTCAAAAGCAATCTCTCCCTCTTTGCTCCTCAAAGTGCTTTTAATGGTTTTAAGCCAGAGAAATAGAGGATGCATGACCACTTGATGACTTTTTTTGTTGATTCAGTTCTGGAAAAAGTCATGAGCCATATTTCAGCCTTTCATTTTGTAAAGACTGTGTATTTTGTGGGAAGTCATGAAAAGAGAGACAGAGGGCTCCTGAAGCTCAGCTTCCTGCTCAGGATTGTGTGGAGGTTTCACAAACATTGGCCAAGACTGGGAAACAGTGACATTCAAAGTCAAAAACAAAAAGGGAAAATAATGCAGCTGAACAAGCTTAAGAAGCTCTGATTTTAAGCTTCAGTCCCTTGAACATAGTTTCTATGCCCTGACACCGAGGGTTTTCTCCACACAACACATGCTTATGCATGGAAGTTTTGTGTATTCTGAAAATGCACAAAGTATTCAGTAAGTCACCAAGTGATTCAGAGAAGAAAAATCTGTGAAGAGTTACTAAGTATGAATCTACAACCTCTGGTTGAGGAAGTCTTTGAGCCACAGATGTCTGAAGGCAGAGAGAGTAATGGGAATGCACCACCATTCCTGCATTTATCCCTTTCCTTAGGGCATGCTGTTTTATGCTGGAGACAAGATGTGTGGCTAGACAGACCTTTGCTCTGAACTGCCCTGGCTCTTCATATGTGCTGCAGAGACAATGACTGATCCCAAGAAGAGCCATCAAGATTTTTAAGGCAAGTCAATAACAATGTTGTTAAATCTTGGCTCCTCACAGCTGCCAATTATAAAGCTTGGCAAAAGGGTCTCAGTCCTGCTAGGAGGCTCTAAGGAAATGGTGGGAGAGGGGTAAATAAATCCTCTGTGCAGTGAGCCTCTTGTCCTCCCGGCACCTGATTATGCCAGCCTGAGAGGCACTGAACAAGATCTGAAAGAAAATGGCTTTTAATTTCCTTTTCTTTGTAACTGAGGCCACCAGTTCCTAGTGACAAACTTTTACAAGTTGTTTGCAGTGTATGTCTGTACTATCCACTTTGCATTGAGTAAAGTTGATTCTGTAAGTAAAGAATGAGAGAACGATGAGAACCGAGCACTTATCAGTGGTCTCTATAATAGGGTAACACAGGGCTAAACCAGGGAAGCAAGTGTGTGAAAATAATAGCAAAGTCAGTGATAGTTTTGGGTGGGTATTGAATATCTAAGAAGGCAAACTTAGATAAACAAATAAATACAGGGCTGAATACTTGGAACACATATTTTGGAATAATAATATTCTAAAATATTAAATAGTGAAAGTTCAGGAACAAGAAATAATACAGGGGTTAGGAAATGAAGGAATTAGCAAGGATTAAGCAAAGGATACTGGAAAGAGGCTCTGGAATGGCTTCCAAGCAGGAATATGCAGAATCAATTAAAGTTTCCTAGGGAAATGCAAGGGCAAAAAGACAATATAATGAGCTAATGGTAGACAAAGGGGCTAGGGGAAGCAGTAATCTTCTGCAAATATATCAAGATTTTTAAAAAATAGTACTAGAGTGGCAGTAGATTCCATTAATAAATGAGGAAGGGAAAAACTAATG